>NW_012114511.1:3868061-3873899 GCF_000951035.1 Colobus angolensis palliatus | reverse complement strand
CCCGCCTCGGCCTCCCAAAAGTGCTGGGATTACAGGCTTGAGCCACCGCACCTGGCCCCAAAGGCCCATTTCTAAATACACTCATATTGGGAATTAGGGATTCAACATATAAATTTGGGGGACACACACATTCAGTCTATAGCAGAAACCAACAGCTCCTTGCATAGAGAGAGCATATAATCTAAGAGAACTGAAAAGGCAACTGACGTAATTTCACTAATCATGTGCCTGAAAGGGTGAGGACAGGATAGGAGGAAGAGTGTGATGAGGCAGAGTTGTCTGTAAGCATTTGAAAAAGGTCCTACACTGACCAAATATTTAACCTGAAGTCATGAGGGTGATTTCTAAAAAGCATAGCCAAGTTAAAAGAGGAGGCTGTAGAGCAGAAGCTGGAACAGTCTGTGTGACCTTGGGCAATTCACTGATTCTCTCTGTCCTTTATCTAAGGTTCTTTCCAGGTTTCTAGAACCCAAGTTCAGGCTCAACTGCTAGTTCAGGGTTCCTTCCACACTATATCATGCTGGTCAAGAATAAATTACAAATTTGGCCCTCCAAAGTAAAAAATCCAGAAAAGCCTCCTACATCTTTAAGAATTAAATATTAAATAGATCTTCATCCGGAGCAAATCTCTTATGTTGTCAGCCCTCCTCTCCTCCCAATAGGAACTTCTTGCACAGGGCCTTGACCTATCCAAAAGCCAACTATTTTCCAAACCTGAATGAAAATCCAGAGTGAGTATAACTGACTGCTTTCTACCTTGAGCAATGAGACTACATTGTCACTGGAATGTAAATGTCCTGTCTAATCAAAGTGACATCTTATTTTGATTTATTGCTGCCTTACTTTCCTTTTAGGGTCATCCTGTATTTCTCTTTTCTCCTACCAGAAAGAGGGCAGGTTGGTGGGTTACTAGGCATTCACCATAGAATGAAACTTGCTAATTGTCACCACTTCTGTGGCCAGGGACATCACCTGCCATAATTCTTCCTACACTTTGCCGGGGCAAGCTCTGTTGAACCAGACTTGAGGGAAGCGACACTGTGTAATGCACTCCAATAGAGTGTAGCTAATGCCAAAAGAGAAAAGTGGGAACTGTCTCCTGAAATCTGCCACAGGTACATGAAAAATTCCAAGGAGAACAAAGGTGACAAATCCCTGCAGTATGCCACATTTTTATTTCCTGAAGATAGAAGGTGCCACAGCATGCTATTCATCTTTGGGGAAACTGAATAAAATGTCTTCTGAGTCACCAGTTTAAAGAGACTTTACTTTAAAAATGTAAACTTGATCCTATGAATTATAATACAGATTGAACTTTATAGTTGTCCTGGAACCTAAATAATTCTAAAAAAGGTTAAAGTATTTCTAACTTTTTAATTCTGTTGCCTAAAATAACTGCTATTAATAATGTATTAGGCCAGTATTATAAAATGAACCTTCTGGATATGTGAAAGTAGAGGTAAAAGATAACACCCAGCTTGGTTATGAGGCAGCAGAGCCTAGTGGTTAGTAGTGCAGGTTCTGGAGTAAGAGAGTTTGGCTTCAAATTCTAGCTTCGCCATTCAATTGCTGTGTAACCACTCTAGGCCTCAGTTTCCACATCTGCAAAATGGGAATACCAATAATATTTACTTGAGACCATTGTTGTGAACATGCCAGTAAATAATATGTATAAAGCATTTGTGTGGCACTTAAAATGAACGCTCAACAACTATTGGTGATTACTATTCTAATGACAATTCCTATTAATGAATGAGGGTTATTTAAATACTTAAAAGTTGAAACTAGTTATCTGTCTTCAAATATGCTAAAGTAACAATCATGTCAGTTAGAATATTATTAAAAATATAGGCCAGGTGTTGTAGCTCACGCCTGTAATCTCAGCACTCTGGGAGGCTGAGCCAGGGGGATTGCTTGAGGACAGGAGTTTGAGACCAGCCTAGGCAACACAGCAAGACCCTATCTCTATAAAAGAAAAAATAATTACACATATATAATTATTTCCTGAATAATATATATGTATGGTATACACAGGTATTGGACAGCCACCTGTTCTGTTTGGTAAACATTTATCCGCATGCAGATTATGCATTAGCTCCTTCCATTTCCCAATTTTGCACTGAGATGACAACAGAAATGAAATATAGCACTGTGCTGCAGAAGAATTATACCGTTTAGCTATGGATATGTCCATTCTTGCTCATCTGAACCTTTATATGTTTTCAGATTCAGGTTCATTTCCTTGAGCCTTCAGGCTGTAGGCAATGTTAATTTGCGAGGCAGTCCAGTAGCCTGTCTTCAGGCTGAAGATACTATAAAGCTTGCGCTTTCAGTATCTAGCGCTACCACATCCCCCTTGTGGTCGTAGAGAGTATTTGCAAGGCGCCTGAGAAACCACCAGGAACAGCAAACACACTGAATATACCCATAGGATTGTAATTTCCGACACCCTTAGATAGCAACATTTGATTCCAGGATTCTTTTAACACTTCGTGGCTTTTTAACATATGGAGCAAGAAGAAGGAAAGCAAACTCTTCGCTGGGCGCGGTGGCTCACACCTGTAATCCCAGCATTTTGGGAGGCCGAGGCAGGCGATCTCCTGAGGTTAGGAGTTCGAGACCAGCCTGGCCAATATGGTAAAACCCCATCTCTACTAAAAATACAAAAAAAAAATAATAATAATACAAAAAAAGGAAAGAAAAGAAACACTCTTAGTAGAACCAGTTAATAGAAGAGAGAAGTGAGAAGTATGCAGTTACTCCAATTATTTCTACTTACTCCAATTATTTCTACCTGCTCTTCTCCTCCCCATCATGTACAAGGTAAGAACATAATGTTTTTTATTGCGTTTCAATGTTCAATAGTATTTGTCACTCCTCTCTGTCTTCTTTTCTTCAGCATATTGTTTTAGAATCTAAATCTCTACAAACAGGAATCATGAGCCTGTAACTTGGATAGCCTTTAAGAAAGCCTGCCTTCTCATTTTTCTTCCTTTCCTTCCTTTCTCTCCATCTCTCTCTTTTTTTTTTTTTTTTTTTTTTTTTTTTTGTATGTTTAGTAGAGACAGGGTTTCACCATGTTGGCCAGGCTGGTCTCGAACTCCTGGCCTCAAGTGATCCACCTGCCTCGGCCTCCCAAAGTGCTGGGATTACAGGCATGAGTCACCACACCCAGCCTACAAAAAGTTTTTTTAATTAGCCAGCCATGGTAGTACATACCTGTAATCCTAACTACTTGGCAGGCTGAGGCAGGGGGATCACCTGAGCCCAGGAGGTGGAGGCTGCAGTGAACTGTGATCATGCTACCGCACTCCAGCCTGGGTGATAGAGTGAGACACTGTCTCTTAGAAACAAATAAAAGTAAAAGTAAAAAATAAGTGAAAAATAAAAAGACCACCAAAGACTACTGTAGAAGAACAAGACAGAGACTAGAGTTTAAGGAAATTGGCCTCAGAGCAGCATGATGCAGGAAGGTACTTCAAGTAGACTAGAAAGAGATGCTTTGGGGCCAGGAATAAGAATGTCTGTAGGTCCTGGAACAAGGGGACCCAGGCCTTGATCCCTGGCATGGCAGCACCTGAGAAGGCAGCAAGACCCTAGAGAGGCCTGGCCTCATGGTATAGCTAGGAGATAGGACCCCAGGCCATAGGATGAGGCAAGGAAGAAGAGCAGGCTGTCAGTACCCGGGCCTGAAGTGATGGTGCGAATGATGGGACAACTCAAAGCTCCCTCCAATCTCATCCAAAATATAAGATCTTGGAACCATAATGGAAGCTTGAAGACAAGAAATAAGCTAGGTTAACTTTCTCACCAGTCAGATGGAATCAGAGCATATAATTGGAGTTTACCTTTATTTAAGAATATAAATAAATGTGATACTTCCTACACACATGAATTTATAAACTGAGAGTCATACCTGCTGCAGTTGCTACAGTTCAGGCGTGAAAGGATGAGAACTAGATTAGAATGATTTCAGCGAGAAGACAAAGACATAAAAGTCTTAGTGATACACAGGAATAAAGAACAGAACTAGATTTGCCCAGAATCTACAGAAAATCCCAGGACACATTGAGAATGCACGAAGTTTCTCCTTGTTTCGGTTGCTCTCTGCCCGTAGGCATCCCTACAGGGGACTCAAGTCAATGCTTTATGAGTTAGTCTTGGCATCCATAAGTTATGATGAAATGCAACTTAAAAAAAGCTTTGTTCCCTCCCAAGGCTGCATGTTACTGCTCAGGTGGACAAGGTAATAAAAAAAAAAAAAAAATGAGAAAATTTAGTCACTGAGTTTCTACTTTGTGTCAGAAATGGTGAGGACTAACAATACCAAGATTACTAAAACTCTTTTCCTTCCCTTAACATGGTCATTATCTATTCAGAGGAATGGCCATTCTAGCAAATAATTAAATCCTCTGTGATATGTTGTGACATAACTGTGGATAAGTTCTCTAGAAGCACAGAGGATCAAGTGACAAGCTCAAGAAGCCAGAGAAGGCTTTACAAAGAAGGTGAGATTTAAGTGGTGGGCTTTACAGGATGAATAGGAGCTCACCATTTGTTTTGTTTTGTTCTGTTCTGTTTTGTTTTGAGGCAGGGTCTTGCTTTGTTGCCAAGGCTGCAGTGGCATGATCTCAGCTCACTGTAAACTCTGCCTCCTGGGCTCAAGTAATCCTCCCACCTCAGCCTCCCGAGTAGCTGGGACTACAGGTGTGCACCACCACGCCCAACTAATTTTTGTATACATCTTTTGTAGAGATGAGGTTTCACCATGTTGCCCAGGCTGGTCTCAAACTCCTCACTTCAAGTGATCCTCCCACCTTGGCCTCTCAAAGTGCTGGGATCACAGGCATGAGCCACTGAGCCTGGCCCAACATTTGGATAAGAGAGAGAAGAGCATTCCAGAGAGTGAGAACAGTACACAAAAAGCATGAAGGCACAAAAAAAGGGTGAGCTTGCAGTGTGGAGGAGGGAGAGGAGGGGTGAAAAAGAAGTTGGCAGGAAACTTCTTCCAATATTTTCACAAGATTAATTAAATTACAAAGATCATATAAGTAATTCTGCAAATTCACAAGTTGTTAAGGAGCTATATCCAAGCCTCAGAATTTGGATTCACAGGGTAAGAGGGATTATCACAACAGAGGGAAACTCGATTGTAGTCCATGAAAAAAAGATGTTCTGCCTAGAATTGGCCCTTACACTTTCTTTTCTTAAGATGGAGTCTCCCTATGTTGCCCAGACTGGACTAAAATTCCTGGGCTTAATCGATCCTCCTGCCTCAGCCTCCCAGGTAGCTGGAACTATAGGCACATACCACCACCACAGAGGGCTGGCTCCTGCCATTTTTCACCAAGGACAGCTAGCCCAGCTAGAAGGGGTAGCTGTTCACATATTCACCACCAATGGACTTCTGAGGTACACGAAAGGGAAGAAGTCACATGTTATCTGCCATATGGCCCTGTGCTGGAGACCACACAAAGAGATAGTTTACACAGACATTTACCTACCCTTAGAAAACCTACTAGCCTCCAGCAAAATCATTTTCTTCTCTTTTTTTCTCTTTCAGGGCTTCTCACCAAAAGCACTGGTAGGTTTTCCTTCCTCAATAATAGCCAGCCCCATAGCTTTCTTCATTTATCAAGTGAGCACCTTTCAGTGAAAACACTTTGGTTTAATATCCACATCGCAGGAGTCTGGATAAAGCCTGAGACCTTACAGGGGCACATCCATACTGCACAGCTTCAGAACGCCGTCCCAGGCATCACATGTCTACATCCGTACTGCACAGCTTCAGAACGCCGTCCCAGGCATCACATGTCTACATCCGTACTGCACAGCTTC
>NW_012114511.1:3849814-3864236 GCF_000951035.1 Colobus angolensis palliatus | reverse complement strand
TTTTTTTTTTTTTTTTTTTTGAGACAGAGTCTGGCTCTGTCACCTGGAGTGCAGTGGTGCAATCTCCATTCACTGGAACCTCCACCTCCTGGGTTCAGGCAGTTCTCCTGCCTCAGCCTCCCGAGTAGCTGGGGTTACAGGCACCCACCACCACGCCTGGTTAATTTTTGTATTTTTAGTAGAGACAAGGATTTCACCATGTTGGTCAGGCTGGTCTCGGACTCCTGACCTCAGGTGACCCACCCACCTCAGCCTCCCAAAGTGCTGGGATTACAGGCGTGAGCCACCACACCCGGCTGCATCTTTCTTTCTTTTCTCTTTTTCCTTCTTTCCTTCCTTTCCTTCTTTCTCTCCCTCCCTCCTTTCTTTCTTTCTCCTTTCTTTCTGTTTTTGTTTGTTTGTTTGTTTGTTTGTTTTAATGTCTCCCTGTGTCACCCAGACTGGAGTGAAATGACACGATCATAATCACGACTCACTGCAGCCTCGACCTCCCTTGGCTCAGGTGTTTCTTCCACCTCAGCCTCCCGAGTAGCTGGTAGCTGGGACTACAGGTGCACCACCATGCCCGGCTAGTTTTTTGTAGAAATGGGGTTTTGCCATGTTGCCCAGGCTGCTCTCAAACTCCTGAACTCAAGTGATCCTCCCACTCCAGCCTTCCTAAGTGGAACTACAGGTGCTGGCTACCATTCCCAGCTAATTAAAGAAAAAGAAAAAAAAAAAATTGGCTGGGCGCAGTGGCTCACGCCTGTAATCCCAGCATGTGGGATGCCGAGGCGCATGGATCCCTTGAGTTCAGGAGTTGGAGACCAGCCTGGGCAACATGGCGAAACCCCGTCTCTCCCAAAAATACAAAAATTAGCCAGGCGTAGTGGCACATGTCTGTAATCCCAGCTACTTGGGGGAGTGGGGCGCTGAGGCGGCAGTGGAATCACCTGAGCCCGGAGAGGTCGAGGCAGCAGTAAGCTGAGACTGCACCACTGCACTCCAGCCTGGGCAACAGAGGCTAAAGATGGGGTCTCACTCTGTCGCTCAGGCTGATCTTGAACTTCTGGGTTCTAGTGATCCTCCCACCTCGGCCTCCCAAAGTGCTGGGATAACAGGTGTGAGCCACCGCCCGGCCACCCCTGACTTCTGAGAGAATTAAAAAACAAGAGAAATAAAGTGTTAAGTAACTAGTGAGGATAATATAATAATAGCTGAGAGTTAAGAGTGTGTGGGAGGATTTTTAAAAACTTTTAGAATCTGTATAATCTATAACCCATGTTACGTTAAACTTTATTTTCTTACTCCCACTGCCATTCCCCTCAGAATGTAAACTCTTCAGTTAGCTTCTTTCCCTCCCCAACCTTCCCCAACATTTCCTTCACAATTCCTCACCCAGGGGTGACTACTTAATAATACTGATCTTCCTGAAGAGATAGTCTGAAGCATTTCTCTTTTTTGAAAGAGGGCTTCCAGGACAAATTGCTTCACCTCCAAAAAAGCTCAATCTGTCATCATCCATTCATTCGTGTTTTGCTTTTGCTGTATTCCCACCACCTAGAAGAGTGACTGACACACGGTAGGCACGCCAGAACATATCTTTTGAATCAATTAATTCCTCTTAAAAATCTAAAACTGGGCTGGGCGCGGTGGCTCACGCCTGTAATCCCAGCACTTTGGGAGGGCGAGGGGAGCAGATCACAAGGTCAGGAGATCGAGACCATCCTGGCCAACATGGTGAAAACTGGTCTCTACCAAAAATATAAAAATTAGCTGGGCGTGGTGTCGCGTGCCTGGAATCTCAGCTACTGGGGAGGCTGAGGCGGGAGAATCGCTTGAATCAGGGAGTCAGAGGTTGCAGTGAGTCTAGATGGCGCCACTGCACTCCAGTCTGGCGACAAAGCGAGACACTGTCTCAAAAAAAAACCAAAAACCTAAAACTGGTCACAGGGTAGAGTAGTAGTTGACATCCTGCCACCAGCACAAGGTTTGAAAACGGCCAGAGGAGTCTCAAGTCAGGCCCAGCACAGTGGGGAGAGAAAGGGCCTGTACTTTTTTTTTTTCCTGCAAGCTCCGCCTCCCGGGTTCACGCCATCCTCCTGCCTCAGCCTCCTAAGTAGCTGGGACTACAGGCGTCCGCCACCACGCCCGGCTAATTTTTTTGATATTTTTACTAGAGACGGGGTTTCACCGTGTTAGCCAAGATGGTCTCGATCTCCTGACCTCGTGATCCGCCCGCCTCGGCCTCCCAAAAGTGCTGGGATTACAGGCGTGAGGCACCGCGCCCTGCCAACCTCAGCTACTTTTTTTCCCCTTTGTGCAGGCTAACTGGCCTAATGTTATGTGTGAACCAAACGCTTTGTAGTTGGAAACCCAAGACCCCTGTGATAAAGCGCAACACGAAATTGTTTAAGCTCTGCATATCCAAGTATATTTCAAGTTGTGAACAACGGGCGGCACCAAGCAACAAAAGTACTGACGTCCTCACTTAACAAAGCCACAAGACAAGATGGCGCCCTCCTCCAGGAGCGAGAGGGGGGAACACTTTCACGCCCGCGGGATGTGCACGGGCCCGGACCCGCCCTAGGCAACGCTGGCGTGCGCTCAGGCACCCAACGAGCGATGTCGTTAGTCTCCACCCACATTTTCCGCCTCTCTCTGCGCACATGCGCTCTAGGTTCTTAGCGGGATGCCTGTTGCGCAGGCGCAACAGGCTCCTCCTTCCGCGCAACTGACGCAAGAAGACTGTAATCCGTTCGCAATTTATCCCGTGTGACCTTGAGTCTTTCCTGTAGCTGAGGACCAGGGCTGTCCGAGGTGCCGCCTTCATGCCCCTCTTCCTCCCCTGGACTCTTTTTGAGCCCACAGCCGCCGCAGCCGGGACAGGAGGGCAGGCGTTCTCCAACCATCATGCTGCGGAGCATATTACCTGTACGCCCTGGCTCCGGGAGCCGCAGTCGAGTATCCTCTGGTCAGGCGGCGCGGGCGGCGCCTCAGCGGAAGAGCGGGCCTCTGGGCCGCAGTGATCAACCCCCGCCCCTCACCCCACGTGGTTGGAGGTTTCCAGAAGCGCTGCCGCCACCGCACCGCGCAGCTCCCGGCCGCCTGAGCGCCTGTCTGCTGCCTCGTACTGATCCATCTATCCGCCATGATAAGCGCCAGCCGAGCTGCAGCAGCCCGTCTCGTGGGAGCCGCAGCCTCCCGGGGCCCTACGGCCGCCCGCCACCAGGTGAGGAACTGTCGGACCTTCCCGAATGGGGTCACGGCCTCGGGCCTCGGTGCGGCAGGCCGCGCGCCCTTTAGGGTTTGAATTCTCCGGGATAGGTCAGGCGGGAAGGAAGGTGACGGACCTTCCATAGCTAGCGCTGCCGGCTCAAGATTTTAACGAAGGTTTTGCCTCCGGCTTGGGCCCTGCTGAGTCACACCCCTCGCGATCTAGAGTATCATCTCAAAATTACCAGGTAGTGATCCTGATGGCTCGTTCTGTGGCTGAATGGAAAGATTTGGCTTTGGGGGTGAGGGATGCAGTCTATTAGGAAAGCCGCTATTTTCAGTTTTATTTTCGGCTCCTCTACAGAATACGGAGTGTGTAAGAATCTCGTTAATAAGGTGAAGTAAAATAAGAAAGTCCTAAGTCGGAAATAAAACTCCAGTTTTTGTGCTTAGCAACATTTTCTCAAAATCGGTGGTGTAAGATTGTACTCGTTTGTTACTTAAGGAAAAAAAGCAGATCGGGGGGCGGAAAAAAGGCTATGGAGTGGTTACTTGTTTTCTAAAATTAAAGACAAATACTTTGGAGAATAGGAATTGTATATGGGCATTGAAGAAGGCTTGGAAGGAGCCTGAAGTTAAATTGTGATAAAGATCTTTTATCCTAGTGGAAAGCCACTACTTAATTTTTCTTTTTTCTTTAAAAGACTTAGTAATCCTAGTTCTCTTAAGCTAATTGCATGGCAAGGTCAGGGGAAGTGTTTTCCCCCAGGGTACATCTGGCAATGTCTGTGGATATTTTAGGTTGTCACTAACTTACTGGGGTTCTTACTGGTTTCTAGGGTGTAGAGGCCAGGGATGCTACTGTATATCCTACAATGCACAGAACAGCCCCCACAACAAAGATTTGGCCCAAAATTAATAGCGCCACGGTTGAGAAATCCTATTGTAATGTGATTCTAAGGCCATCTTTTATTTACCTTTTTTAATCTTACTTATTTGGGAAACTTTAATATTTACTGTTTTAGTAGCTTAATGTATTTTATATGCTAAATGAGCCCAAGTTTTCTTTTTTCCCTCTCAGGATACACATTGGTTGGTGACTGAGTCAGTTTTTTTCTTTTTTAGGATGGCTGGAATGGCCTTAGTCATGAGGCTTTTAGAATTGTTTCGAGGCGGGATTATGCGTAAGTATAATTTCATTTCCTTTGAGAGGGAATACATATTAAACTTCATAGCAGTGTTTTCTACCTTTGTGATTAACTATTCTTCTCTAATTTATCTGTATTAGAGATTATGTAGTATACCACTGTTAATTTTCCAATTAAATATTATCTTCCAGTGGCTTTGGTCTATCAAGATAACAATAGCTGTGACATTGTTCTAAATATCTTACAGATCAGAAGCAATCAAGGGGGCAGTTGTTGGTATTGATTTGGGTACTACCAACTCCTGCGTGGCAGTTATGGAAGGTAAACAAGCAAAGGTGAGCATGATTGGTAATTAGTATCCCATCCAGAACCTATCCAGAATTTTGTGGTCTTTTCCTTAGTTAAGGAATTTGAGAACCTGATTTGCTTTTTTTTTTTTTTTTTGGGGGGGGGAGATAGTCTCTATAGCTCAGGGTGGAGTGCAGTGGCACGATCTCTGCTCACTGTAACCTCTGCCTCCTGGGTTCACGCAGTTCTCCTGCCTTGGCCACATAGCTGGGATTACAGGCGTGAACCACCATTCCTGGCTAATTTTTTGTATTTTTAGTAGAGACAGTTTCACTGTGTTGGCCAGGCTGGTCTTGAACTCAAGTGATCCACCCGCCTTGGCCTCCCAAAATGCTGGGATTACAGGCATGAACTACTGAGCCTGACCTGAAACTACTTTTAACTAAAACAACAAAAACATGACTATAGATCAAGGCTGGCCAGGCATAATGACTCACGCCTGCAGTCCCAGCACTGTGGGAGGCCAAGGAGGGCGGATTACCTGAGGTCCTGAGTTCAAGACCAGCCTGGCCAACATGGTGAAACCTCGTCTCTACTAAAAATACAAAAAATTGGCTGGGCACAGTGGATCACAAGGTCAAGATATGCAGACGATCCTGGCCAACATGATGAAACCTGTCTCAACTAAAAATACAAAAATTAACTGGGCGTACTGACATACATCTGTAGTCCCAGCTACTCAGGAGACTGAGGCAGGAGAATCGCTTGAACCCGGGAGGCGGGGTTGCAGTGAGCCAAGATTGTGTCACTGCACTCCAGCCTGGCGACAGAGCGAGACTCCATCTCAAAAAAAAAAAAAAAAGGCCAGGCGTGGTGGCCAGCACCTGTAATCCCAGCTCCTCAGGAGACTGAGGCAGGAGAATCACTTGAACCCAGGAGGCAGAGGTTGCAGTGAGCCAAGATCACATCACTGTACTCCAGCCTGGATGACACAGAGAGGCTTTGTCTCAAAAGAAAAGACAAGACTATAGATCAGGTTTTTCATACCCAATGTTGGGACCCAATGTTACTTCCACATGGAGAATTATATCTACTTCTAAATTTTTTGGGGGATTGGCCACAGGTTTCAGGCATATAGGAAAAATGCTAAGAAGCACAAATAGGGCCAAGAGAAGGAATAATCTCGGTGCCAAACAAGTGGGATAAGAAGACCATAGACAGTTCAGGTTATTTCAGAAGAGGAGATGGGGGGAAAGAGGAAGCATGAGAGCAAAAGAGGCCATGAATGGAAGAAGCAAGAGTCAAGAATTCCAGGTGCTCTAAATCTTGCTAAAAACCCAGTAGGAATAAAAGTTCATTGTACAGAGTAAGGAGGCTTCAAAAGGAATAACCTGCTCCAATGAACAACATGCATTACTTCAGATGTGAAGCTCCACTTCTAGTCTGTCTCTGCACGTCCAACTTTGGTTCAGTTTAGAAAATGCAGCACTTTGGTGGTTACCAGAGTAACCAAACAGTGCAAGCCATTCCCACCCCTCTTAATAGTAAATTAGTATCCTATCTCTATACCACATTTAAATCCTTTTCTGGGAAGTTAGATACATACAATTATCAGCACTACAAAGGTTCGCCTATCAGCAGTCTTAAAAGCAACCCAAACAGCTTTTAAAATGTAAATCAGGGCCAGGCCTGGTGAGTCATACTTGGGACTCAACACTTTGGGAGGTCACTTGAGTGGGAGTTGAAGATCACCCTGGGCAACATAGCAAAACACTTTTGAAGACCTGGGCTACAAAAAATTAGCCAGGCACAGTGGTGTGCACCTGTGATCCCAGCTACTCTGGAGGCTAAGGTGGGAGAATCAGCTGAGCCTGGCAGGTCAAGGCTGCAGTGAGCTGTGACAGTGTCACTGTGCTCCAGCCTAGGTGACAGAGTGAGACTCTGTCTCCAAAAAAAAAAAAAAAAAAAAGCCAGGCGCGGTGCCTCACGCCTTTAATCCCAACATTTTGGGTGGCAGAGGTGAGCGGATTGCGGATTGCCTGAGGTCAGGAGTTTGAGACCAGCCTGACCAACTTGGCGAAACCCCATCTCTACTAAACGTACAAAAAAAAATTAGTTGGGCATAGTGGCAGGCACCTGTAATCCCAGCTACTCAGGAGGCTGAGGCAGGAGAGTTGAACCCAGGAGGCGGAGTTTCAGTGAGCCGAGATCGCACCACTGCACTCCAGCCTGGGTGACAAGAGCGAGACTCCATCTAAAAAAAAATAAAAGTAGTAGTAGTTTGAAAGTAAAGGACTAAAGATACGTTAAATATCTACTGTTCATTAACTATCAGCAGTAAAGCATGCCCAGTATTGTTCGTGCGCATTTGTTTCATAATTTGGGAGCTGTTTTTGTGTCTTAAATGATTGCTGCAAAGATACCAGTGATAGGCTGGGTGCAGTGGCTCACGCCTGTAATCCCAACACTTTGGGAGGCTGAGGCAGGCGGATCACCTGAGACCAGCCTGGCCAAAATGGTGAAACCCCGTCTCTACTAAAAAATAACAAAAAATTAGCTGGGCGTGGTGGTGCACGCCTATATCCCAGCTACTAGGGAGTCTGAGACAGGAGAATCGCTGGAACCCAGGATGCAGAGGTTGCAGTGAGCCAAGATTGTGCCATTGTACTCCAGGAGCCTTAGTGACAGAGTGAGACTCTGTCTCAAAAAAGATACCAGTGATAACTACAAATTTATTCTCTATCACATTTTGGGAGTTTAGGTGCTGGAGAATGCCGAAGGTGCCAGAACCACCCCTTCAGTTGTGGCCTTTACAGCAGATGGTGAGCGACTTGTCGGAATGCCAGCCAAGCGACAGGCTGTCACCAACCCAAACAATACATTTTATGCGACCAAACGTCTTATTGGCCGGCGATATGATGATCCTGAAGTACAGAAAGACATGTGAGTAGTAGCAAAAGCGCAGTTACCTGCCAGGGCTACACAGAAGAGCCTCAGCATGTTGATTAGGATTCCTGGAGCACCTTACCCTAGTCGTTTTACTTATTGTCCCTAGGGGAAATCTATACCACTGCCAAAAGGGTAATTTCTTTAAAAAACTCATTTTTGGCCGGGTGCAGTGGCTCATGCCTGTAATCCTAGAGGCCAAGGTGGGCAGATCACTTGGGATCAGGAGTTCAAGACCAACCTGGCCAACATGGTGAAACCCTGTCTCTACTAAAAAATTAGCTGGGCATGATGGTGGGTGCCTGTAATCCCAGCTACTCAGGAGGCTGAGACGGGAGAATCGCATGAACCCAGGAGTGGTTGCAGTGAGCTGAGATCACTGCCACTGCACTCCAGCCTGGGCTGCTCAAAAAAAAATTCATTTTTGTCTTTACACATTAGGTCTTGCTATGTATTGACATGATACATGAAAATTTGCAAAGCATTCCTAAACCACATAGTTCAGTGTTGAATACATACCGCAGAAATGGCATAGGTTCTATCATGTGTTGATCCAGTACAGAAAAAAACTTGATTTTTCTTTTTTTCTACCCCCGCCCCGCAAAAATAGAGACACGTCTCCCTATGTTGCCCAAGTTGGTGTTGAAATTCTGGACTCAACTGACCCTCCCACCCCAGCCTCCCTAAGTATTGGAATTACAGGCGTGAGCCACCATGCTCAGCCTGCTTTTTTCTAAAATAGACATACTAGAGGCTAGATGGGGTGGCTCACACCTGTAATCCTAACACTTTGGGAGGCTGAGGTGAGCTCGGGAGTTTGAGACTTGGGGAAAAGCCACCTCTGCAAAAAATACAAAAACGAGCTGAGCTCGGTGGTGCGTGCCTGTAGTCCCAGCTATTAGTGAGGCTCAAGCGTTGGGGGACGGCAGTTCCAGTGAGCCAAGATCGTGCCATTGCACTCCAGTCTGAGTAATAGCATGAAACCCTGTCTCAAAAAAAAAAAAAGTACTAGAAGCATAGGTAGAGGTTCCTGTTGTATACAAAATTTTTCAGGCCTGGAGTAGTGGCTCATGTCTAATCCTAGCACTTTAGGAGGCAGAGGCAGAAGGACTGTTTGAGGCTAAGAGTTTAAGACCATCTAGGCCAATGAGGCAAGACAGTGTGTGTGTGTCTTTTTATGTGTAAATACTTAAAAATGTAAACAGCTTTATTGAGCTTGAGTAGAATATGAGTTCTGTATGCGTGGAGTCGCAGGGACTTCTGGGACTGGCTTCTTTCACTTAGCTTGTTTTCAAGGTTCATCCATGTTGCAGCATGTGTCAGTACTGCATTCTGTTTTATGGCCAAATAATACTATACTGTATGGACATACAGCACATTTTGTTTATCCATTTGTCAAGTGATGGACATTTGAGCTGTTTCTGCTTTTTGGCTATTAGAAATAATGCTGCCTTAAACGTTTGTGTACAAGTTTTTGTGTGGACATAAATGTTTCCATTTCTCTTAAATAGTAGAATTGCTGGATCATACAGTAACGGTTTCATCGTCAAATTATTGTAAAGTGGCTGCAAAAATCTTCTGCCTGGGGTGCTAAGTGAAAAATGTTGAGGTTTCATTGTGATATTTTTATATGTTAATGATTGCTTTCTTTTTATTTATTTACTTCATTTCATTTTGCCTTATAATCCTCATAAACCACGTTAGTGATTGCTTTCTGAAAAATTTCACAAACTGTCATAATTATTGGCCATGAATGAGTCTTTTGGGGTGGAAGATGGATGTTCATGGTGTGTGGTAATTTTGTCATATGAGGTTGTTCAGGCTAGTTTTCTCTAATAGAATTCTTGTTCTTACAGTAAAAATGTTCCCTTTAAAATTGTCCGTGCCTCCAATGGTGATGCCTGGGTTGAGGCTCATGGGAAGCTGTATTCTCCAAGTCAAATTGGAGCATTTGTGTTGATGAAGATGAAAGAGACTGCAGGTGAGTTGACTGGGTTTAGTTCACATCTGGGAAAGTTCTAAGAACAGAATGATTCCTGTGAGATCACTAGCTCCCTGTGCCCCAGCATCCTGTAGATGAATCTGTGGTCCCTTTTGTATAGAAAACCTAGGAATGGCAAAACTGTTACACTTCATGCTTTCCCTGCAGATTGAATTTATCTTCAAATCTCACTAATGGTGTCTGGCTTGTTTCTTTTTTTCCAGTAGGGGGTATGTTCTATCTGTATTGAAAGCCACAAGACTACACATTAAGCTTTTGTCCCTGTTAGGTATAAATTAGAACTTCTTATTTGAAGTGGCTGTTAGAAGTCTAAAGGTCATTTTTAGTTTAGTGAACCTTCACTAAAATGTTGAAAGACTGATCCTAGGGGTTTTGGTTTTTGGGTTTTTTTGTTTTTTTTTTTTTTTAGACGGAGTTTTGCTTTTGTTGTCCAGGCTGGAGTGCAGTGGCGCGAACTCGGCTCACCGAAGCCTCCACCTCCTGGGTTCAAGCAATTCTCCTGCCTTCCACCTGGCGTAGCTGGGATTACAGGCATGTGCCATCATGCCTAGCCACTTTTGTATTTTTAGTAAAGAGATGGGGTTTCTTCATGTTGGTCAGGCTGGTCTCGAACTCCCGACGGATCAGGTGATTCATCCACCTCAGCCTCCCAAAGTGCTGGGGTTACAGGCCCGGCTGGCCAGTCTTGGGTTTGTTGGGTTTTTGTTATGTTTTTTTTGAGACAGAGTCTCGCTCTGTTGCCCAAGCTAGAGTGCAGTGGCGCGATCTTGACCTTGTCTTATTGCAACCTCCGCCTCCCGGGTTCAAGTAATTCTTCTGCCTCAGCCTCCCGAGTAGCTGAGATTACAGGCATGCGCCACCACGCCCGGCTAATTTTGTATTTTTAGTAGAGAAGTATTGGTCAGGCTGGTCTCAAACTCTCAACCTCAGGTGATCGCCCGCCTCAGCCTCCCAAAATGCTGGGATTACAAATGTGAGCCACCGTGCCCGGCCCGATCTTGGGTTTTTAACCAGTATATTTACTTGGGGTGTTTTCCTGCAAAGACATATTAGATCACTTGTCAAAAGACTGATGAATATTGTCTGTGGCTCCAAAAGGATGACACAGGTTGTTGGGCTGTGTTAATAATTCTGTTCTGACAGAATCCCATGATGGAATTTCATTCTTTTCCAGAAAATTACTTGGGGCACTCAGCAAAAAATGCTGTGATCACAGTCCCAGCTTATTTCAATGACTCGCAGAGACAGGTAAGGTCGATTAGCATTCTTATTCACAAAAAGTAACGTGCCTGGGATGGAAGGGTACAAAAATGCTTTTCTCTTTGTTTTCTGTAGGCCACTAAAGATGCTGGCCAGATATCTGGACTGAATGTGCTTCGGGTGATTAATGAGCCCACAGCTGCTGCTCTTGCCTATGGTCTAGACAAATCAGAAGACAAAGTGTAAGTTGATGCAATAAATTTCTCACCTGGATGTGTGAAACTAAATTGTCACTTGATTTCTTAGTGATTGAGCCTTTTACTTAAATAGTGCTTTTACTGATTTTAAGTCTGTATGGTCTTTTTTTTTTTATTATTTCAAAACCATTCCTTTGTTTTCTTTTGGGCCATGGTAATTTGACTAGTATATACCTCAGGGAAAAGCTTAGATTATCTGTATTTGGTTATTGAAATTTATATTCTGGTGATAGGTTTTGTTCCTTAAGGATTTCTTTCTTTCTTTCACAAATCATTTACAGCATTGCTGTATATGATTTAGGTGGTGGAACTTTTGATATTTCTATCCTGGAAATTCAGAAAGGAGTATTCGAGGTGAAATCCACAAATGGGGACACTTTCTTAGGTGGGGAAGACTTTGACCAGGCCTTGCTACGGCACATTGTGAAGGAGTTCAAGAGAGAGGTGAGTTACCAATGTGGTTAATATGTAGATGTTGGGATATTGAGAATTTGTTTGTTCAGATTGCTCTTTGCTTTGTTTACGAGTTCAGTTCAACCCCCTTATTCTAGACACAGATACTCTTTTCAGAATATTTTTTCCCCACACACTAAGGGTAATAAAAAGTAATCATCTTGTATTAAAGGTTATGATTCCATTTTGTGTTGTTCCACCTTATTACTGCAGTTTAAATTTATTACCTCATTAATGTTGGTGTTCAATGTCTTCACTTTATAGACCGGGGTTGATTTGACTAAAGACAACATGGCACTTCAGAGGGTACGGGAAGCTGCTGAAAAGGCTAAATGTGAACTCTCCTCATCTGTGCAGGTGAGACACGAACAATTTGAGCGGTCTCGATGGGTATTTTCAGCCGGAGTTTATTTAAATAGTATTTTCTAATTGGCCTAATGTCAGTTGAGTTTTTTTCGTTTGTTTCTTCAATTTTCTGGTTTCTAGAGACCTTTGTCGTGAGCACAGGAGCAGTAAGGTGTTTAGTTTCTTTATGAGCTGAAATTTTTTTAGCCACCCAAATCAGGTACATATACTGGAGCTTAATAATATATGAATGATGCTGGGTATACTTGTTGGCCTTTCAGTTAAACACATTTATTTTAAAGCCTGCTCTGGCAGTGTTTAAAACTAGAATTACTAGCTTGGAGAAACTGCTGTCTTAACTGACAGTATTAAATAACCTGTCCTTGTGAATTGGAGAGTCTCTGTGTGTCTTTTTTTTTTTTTTTTTTTTTGAGATGGAGTTTTGCTTCTATTGCCCAGGCTGGAGTGCAATGGTGCGGCGATCTCGGCTCAGCACAATCTCTGCCTCCTGGGTTCAAGTGATTTCTCCTGCCTCAGCCTCCCGAGTAGCTGGGATTACAGGTGTGCACCACCATGCCTGGCTAATTTTTGTATTTTTAGTATAGACAGGGTTTTGCCATGTTGGCCAGGTTGGTCCTTGGACTCCTGACCTCAGGTGATTCACCTGCCTCGGCCTCCCAAAGTGCTGGGATTACGGGCGTGAGCCACTGAGCCCGGCTAATTGTCTCTCACTTAATAAATAATTTGAAAAATTACCTGGTCACAGTCTACACAGCTGTAGTCCCAGCCACTCCAGAGGCTAAGGTGAGAGGATTGTTTGAGCCCAGGAGGTTGAGGCTGCAGTGAGCCATGATCACACCGTTTCATTCCAGCCTGGGTGACAGATGAGACCCTGTCTCAAAAAATGACAATAATTTGAATCTCCAGTCTAGAAAATGAGCTGAAGCTTGTTCAGGTTTCCGTCTGTGAGCATCAGATTTACTCAGTCTCTTTGTCAGCTTGATTAGCTCCAGTTCTGAGAGGTGAAACTTCACTTAACCACCAAGAGTAGAATTGTAGGCCGGGCGCGGTGGCTCAAGCCTGTAATCCCAACACTTTGGGAGGCCGAGACGGGCGGATCACGAGGTCAGGAGATCGAGACCATCCTGGCTAACCCGGTGAAACCCCGTCTCTACTAAAAAAATACAAAAAAAACTAGCCGGGCGACGTGGCGGGCGCCTGTAGTCCCAGCTACTTGGGAGGCTGAGGCAGGAGAATGGTGTAAACCCAGGAGGCGGAGCTTGCAGTGAGCTGAGATCCGGCCACTGCACTCCAGACTGGGCGGCAGAGCGAGACTCCGTCTCAAAAAAAAAAAAAAAAAGAGTAGAATTGTATAAACCATGTTAGAGATCTGTGTTAGAGACCCATGAAGACAGAAAGCAGCAGATCTATTTCCGGTGTCTTGTGTGACTGTAGGAAGAGCAGAGCTGTGACACCTTTATTTTGATCACCCACAAGGGAAGAGGTATTTATGATGATTGTCATTGTGTTGGTAAAGTGGTTGTTGCTAATGAACCTTCAGTCAAACCTGGATTTTGTTTTTTTAAGTGGCTGTGAGGAATGACATAGTTATACACACGCATCCATGGTCTTGCTGATGTTACTTTGCCCCTGCTATCATGGAGTGGCAGAACATTGCAACGTTGGTTAGGGTTGAAGTTGAAATACGTGGCACTGCCAGAAGATAGTTTGTAATTCTTCCCAGGGATTTGATATTTGGGGTAGGGGATGCGAGGTGTTGGAAGAGATTGGTTGGTTTTAATTAGTGTGGCTGCATCCTATTGATAGACATTTTGATTGTTTTCTAGCGTTTATTATAGTAAGATGTATTGAGCATCCTTATACATTCAGTTTTGCATAGGTGATTTTAAATCTATAGAATAAATTCTTAGCATTTATTACCCTCATGCAGATTATATTGTGTTTTGGAAAGATGGACATTAATTAGAACAGATTAGTAAACGTTAAACTAGAAGTGATACAAAGTAAATGTTAAGGGTGGTTCTGCAGGCATTCTGCTGGGGTTCGAGTCCCCATTGTGTGGCTTGTTAATTGGTGATCTTGGATGAATTAACATTACTGTTACTTTTCTACAAAATAAGGATAATAGTGGTACTTTACTCCTCCCCTAAGAGTTCTGAGCATTACCAAGTTCATAAATATTACACGGTTAGGAAAACATAGGAAATTGTGAATACTCTTATATGTAAGTTACTATTAATGTAACAAGTGGTAAAAAGGCAATTATATTTATAATTTAAGAAGGGGCCATACTTTGGGTGGCCAGGGCCAGGAATATCACTTGAGCTCAGGAGTTGGGGACCAGCCTGGGCAAAATAGTGAGAACCCCCATCCCTACAAAACTAGCTGGGCGTGGTGCACTACACCACAGGTGCATGCCTGTAGTCCCAGCTACTCAGGAGACTGAGGCACAAGAATCCTTTGAGCCCAAGTGTTTGAGGCTGCAGTGAGCTGTGATTGTGCCACTGCACCCCAACCTCGGCAACGGAGCAGGTCTCTTAAAAATAATCTAAGAAGGGGCCAGGCGC
>NW_012114511.1:3841354-3848826 GCF_000951035.1 Colobus angolensis palliatus | reverse complement strand
CCGGGAGGCGGAGCTTGCAGTGAGCTGAGATCCAGCCACTGCACTCCAGCCTGGGCGACAGAGCAAGACTCCGTCTTAAAAAAAAAAAAAAAAAATAGCACTTGAGAGATGAGTTTATCAGAAAAAGATAAATGGGCATGTGTAAATGGGTTAAGTGTAAGGCTCTCAGGTGAAGACCTGAGAAAGGGCCAGAGTGGCCAAAAGGGCAGAGTGAAGATTGGGGTCGGATGTTGGTGGGCATGGAAAATGAGGTTAGAGCAGGCTTGTCCAACCTGCAGCCCAGGATGGCTTTGAATGCGGCCCAATACAAATTTGTAAACTTTCTTAAACTATTGAGAGTTTTGCTTTTTGTTTTTGTTTTAAGCTCATCAGCTACTGTTAGTGTTAATGTATTTTATGTGTGGCCCAAGGAAGCCAAAAGATTGGACACCCTTGGACTAGAGGTTTTATAGATTTGGGATTTGGCGTCTCTCCCAAGATAAGTAAGTACAAACCCCAGAGGAGTTGAGGATAGTAACATGGTCATGTGTCGATTTGTGAAAAGCCCTTTGGCTGGAGTAGAGTGGAGAATTGTTAAGGGCAGAAGGCAGCCTGAGTGGGTGTGGGGAGGGCGTTGGTAACCATGTGTTGAGAAAGGACTTGGATGAGAGAGTGTGAGTGAGACATAAGTGGTTGGGTTTGAGAAAGGAGGTAAGGAGAGAACATAGTGATGGATGTTGGACTCACTGTAGAGGGTTGAGAGTTAGTGCTGAAGATTTTCAGGTTGCCATTAGCTTTTAGTGTTTAGAGTTGTGCTACTATAATAGCCAAATGTGGGTTTTGAATTAATTAAAATTAAATAACATTTAAAATTACATTTCTTAGTTACCCTAGTCTTATTTCAGGTGCTCAGTAGTCATGTTGTTAGTGGTTGCTGAATTGAACAGCATAAGTAGCATTTTCATTGTCACAGAAAATTCTACTGAATAGCATTGATTTAGATAATTGTGTGTTCTGATTTGGTTAATCAACATTTTGTAAAAAAGAAATTGTCAATAATATTTAGATATCACTGTTCTACAGATGGTGTGTTAACTCTGTTTGTTAATTCTATTAAGTATTGAAATGTCTAGGATACTTTCTCCTAAAGAAAGATGGTTAAGGACTCACTCTCTTAGTTACACATTGTAAGATCCTATGTTGTACTGGGATTTGGGATTTATTAAATACTGGATGTTACATGGTGTGACTGTCAGCTGCTGTCCATGGATGTGATGGCCATACAAGTCAGTCCTCATATATTAATGAGAGTATGTCTGTAACTTTCATACTACTTGTAAATGTCCTGGAACTTAACAGAGCCCAGGGTTGATGGCATGTTATTTGGTTCAGAAAATAACTTTGACGTTTCACCTACATGGGATATTTTTAAAACTTGGTGAAGGAAAACATCAGTAATGTGGTTCTAATGAGTGTTTAGTGGCAGAATAGCTCTTTATCTCTTGAATGGGGATTTTTTTTCCTGCTTATCTGCTGCATTCTTCTTAATAACTATAAACTTCATTAAAACAGATTCTATAGTGTTTATCTCTGGGGAGATAAAACATTGCATCTTAAAGAGTGACTATTCTTGGCCGGGCGGGGTGGCTCACACCTGTAATCCCAGCACTTTGGGAGGCTGAGGCAGGTGGATCACCTGCCTCAGCCTCCCAAAGTGCTGGGTCAAGAGATTGAGACCATCCTGGCCAACATGGTGAAACCCCATCTCTACTAAAAATGCAAAAATTAGCCGGACATGGTGGCACATGCCTGTAGTCCCAGCTACTCGGAAGGCTGAGGCAGGAGAATTGCTTGAACCTGGGAGGCGGAAGTTGCAGTGAGCCAAGATCATGTCACTGCACTCCAGCCTGGCAATAGAGTGAGACTCTGTCTCAAAAAAAAAAAAAAGTATTCTTGGTGACTGTTCATTTAAATTAGGTCTCACCCTCCCTGTGGTTTTCCAAGTCTTCTGTCCTAGGGCATGGTCATATCTTAGTTGAAATAATAAATGTAACTGTCATTTGGCCTGCTCACAGACATGCAATTAAACATTTCCTTTGCAGACTGATATCAATTTGCCCTATCTTACAATGGATTCTTCTGGACCCAAGCATTTGAATATGAAGTTGACTCGTGCTCAATTTGAAGGGATTGTCACTGATCTAATCAGGAGGACTATCGCTCCATGCCAGAAAGCTATGCAAGATGCAGAAGTCAGCAAGAGTGACATAGGAGAAGTGATTCTTGTGGGTGGCATGACTAGGATGCCCAAGGTATGGATCCGTGGAATTCTGTCATGGAGAGAGGGGACTGGCACATAGTGTATACTTGGGACAGGTGCCATGAATATATGGCCTGTTCTGCTGGGGTGACGTAAAAGGGAGATGAGATTATATCGTCACTAAAGAATTCTTTTCTGTTTGCTTTGTTAAAATTGAAGGATAGGCCGGGCATGGTGGCTCACGTCTATAATCCCAACACTTTGGGAGGCTGAGGTGGGCAGATCACATGAGTCTGCAAGAGTTTCAGGCCAGCCTGAGCAACATGGCAAAATCCCCTTTGTACAAAAATACAAAAAATTAGCTGGGCGTGGTGGTACATACCTGTAATTCCAGCTACTTGGGAGAATCACCTGAGCCCTAAGGTCAGTCACTTGAGTGAGTTTGGGGCTGCAGTGAGCCATGATCATGCCACTGCGCTCAGCCCAGGCAAGAGTGTGACCCTGTCTCAAAAAAAAAGAAAATACAGTGAGCCGAGATAGCGCCACTGCACTCCAACCTGGGCGACAGAGCAAGACTCCGTCTCCAAAAATATAGATATAGATATAGATGAAAAATTAGGAGGGGCAGAATTTCTTTAGGGGCAGTAGCAGGGAGGATCCCGAACTCAGTCATAGAATTTTTAGGATTGAAACAAAGTTTGAGGTCAGAGACAGCATAAAACCTTGGTAATAATGCCCCTCTCACCCCAGCCACCGTCTTTGTACATGTGTCTTTGCAGCACAGTGCATCTCTTCGACTAAGATTTGTGCAATGATGTATTTTATTCAACACATCATTCTGAAAGAACCTGTGTGGAAAAATAATGACTGAGCACAAACCTGTTGAAGATGCAGTTCTTCTTGGTAGCCTAAATAGGATTATCTTGGGCCTAAGATAGTGACCTTGTTTTTTTCTTAATTTTTCCATTGAAATACATGACCTTAAGGAAATACGCAAAAAAGAAAATGAACCTGGGGAAAAAAAGGCCTTGGACCAGGTGGATGCCTCTGTAATAAGAAATGATCCCCGAGGCCGGGCGTGGTGGCTCGTGCCTGTAATCCCAGCATTTTGGGAAGCCGAGGTGGGTGGATCACAAGGTCAGGAGATGTAGACCATCCTGGCTAACACGGTGAAACCCCATCTCTACTAAAAATACAAAATATTAGCTGGGCATGGTGGCGGAAGCCTGTAGTCCCAGCTACTCAGGAGGCTGAGGCAGGAGAATGGCGTGAACCCAGCAGGTGGAGCTTGCAGTGAGCCGAGATAGTGCCACTGCACTCCAGCCTGAGCGACAGAGCGAGACTCCGTCTCAAAAAGAAAAATAAAAAAAGAAATTATCCCCAATACTATTCAAATGGAACTTTATCACTAATAAATACAAGGGAAGAACATGCCCCACGTTAGCAATGCAAATTATTAACTACAGCTGCGTATGATAATTTGGTCTTTAGTTGATAATATACAAGAGGATGTGGACTTCTAAGTCCCCTTGCCTTGCATCCTCTGTTTCAAATGATTTAATGTGTTACATGGGAAACCAGATAATAAAACTTAGGAGAATCCTTCCCAGATTTACAAGGGTCATGAAGGAGATACTCCTCTAAGTATAAAGTGTATGAATGTTACGAGATCATTAGCAGGAACCCAACTATGAAATGGTCATTTGAATAAACATTCTTAGATTTGAGTTAGCCTGTCTTGAGATTTGGCTGAGACCGAAGGACACATGTGCTGTCTTTTGTTCTGCTCAGGTAGTTCCCAAGTGTGGGTTGACAGGTTCTTTTTCCTTGATGCTCAGGTTCAGCAGACTGTGCAGGATCTTTTTGGCAGAGCCCCAAGTAAAGCTGTCAATCCTGATGAGGCTGTGGCCATTGGAGCTGCCATTCAGGGAGGTGTGTTGGCCGGTGATGTCACAGATGTGCTGCTCCTTGATGTCACTCCCCTGTCTCTTGGTATTGAAACTCTAGGAGGTGTCTTTACCAAACTTATTAATAGGAATACCACTATTCCAACCAAGAAGAGCCAGGTAAGAGCTATCACTTCCTACCTTGTCACATGGGTTTTAGGTTCTATGATGGATGTGATCGCAGCCACTTTCATGAGCTTTTTCTAGAAAACTTCAGTTTTTCGTTTTGCTGTTTAGAATAGTAAATAGTTAACTATGGGTGGTGAGAATCCTGTTTTTTTTTTGTTACCAGAAAAGTTCTTACGTGTTAGCTGGTAGTGATGTTTATAGGAAGGACATTAGTAGTCTCCTTCACAGGATTAACATAATTTGTTAAAAGGGAATCTCAGTCATTTGAGACTGAATTCCCTGTAGTCTTCTGTTCTCAAAGACGGTAAAAAGGATAGTCTGGACCAGACTTAGGGGAGTGTTCTTATGAGTGAATGAAGGGGGTGGTATGGGGGTGCCGAGATATCCCAGCAGGGCTATTTGGACATGGCTTGTTCTGGAAGTAGGAATTATTTCTGGCTGGGCGCCGTGGCTCACACCTGTAATCCCAGCACTTTGGAAGGCTGTGGCGAGAGGATCGCTTGAGCTTAGGAGTTTGAGACCAGCCTGGGTAACATGGTGAAACTCCCTCTCTCCAAAAAGTTAAATTAGGCGGGCATGGTGCTGTGTACCTGTAGTCCCAGCTACTCAGGAGGCTGAGGTGGGTTGATCACTTGAGCATGTGAGGCAGAGGCTGCCATGAGCTGAGGTCATGCCACTGCACTCCAGCCTGGGTGACAGTATGAAGTGAGGCCTTGTCTCAAAAAATAGGTATATATATTATTTCCTGGCTTCCCTAATCTTGTGGATGTTTTTCCATAAAACTATGGCTGTTGGTATATTTGTGCAGTGATGTATTTGTCAACACATCATTCTGAAGAAAAGTATGTGGTGACTTCCTGTGACTGAGCACAATACATCATCTTTCTCTGATCCTGTTTCCCCAGATGAGCATGTTTCAACATTTTAGTTCCTTTTTTGAGGCCTTCTCTCCTATTGCTGCATCTTAGGAGATGCATTTGCTTAGCTGAAACAATTGCTATTGTATGCCCATTTGCTGTACTAATCCTAGTCCTATTCCCTATAAAGACATCAGCCTTTGTTCTGAACATACTGTGAATTAGCAGCCTTCCAATCTTGGAATGTGAACCTTTGGCTTTCATTTTTTTCTATAGAAAGGGAATAGGTTAATCACATTGCCAACCCAGGAGGTTTTCTTTTTCCCTAGGTATTCTCTACTGCCGCTGATGGTCAGACGCAAGTGGAAATTAAAGTGTGTCAGGGTGAGAGAGAGATGGCTGGAGACAACAAACTCCTTGGACAGTTTACTTTGGTAGGTATTGTGAATCCTGAATACTATGCCTCCTTCACTGTAAAGTGAGATAATATTCTAAGCCATAAAAATATTAGTATAAACCGCTGGCATACACATACATACTGAGTAGTCTTGAGAAGAGGGGATGCAGACACTTTGTGCAACTGGATACCCATGGCATCAGTTTTTACCTGAAAGCCTTGCTTTTTCCTTGTGCCTTAGGAATTTCCTCAGAAATAAACTCCCGATTACTCATTTAAAAGACATTTGATATTGTTACTGGTTTCTGATCAGCACTGCTTATGGGTTATTGGTGAGGTGAATAATAGCAGGGAGGTTTGCTGTCTGTCATTTAGTGTGTCCATGGGTACATACAGCCATTATAGTTACTTGCTATAGCTAAATTTCACTGGTATAAAACCGGTTGATTTCAGGCAGCAAACTACTACTGTTGCTTATAAACTTTGTGTTTTTGTACATTAAATCACTTGTTTTCCTAGGAACCAAGTAACTTGTTTACTATAAAACCATATAGATTTGAAAATAATAGCACTGGACCCCTCTGTAAGAGGAACTTACTCTGGATTTATTTGGATTTATTTATTTTAGATTGGAATTCCACCAGCCCCTCGAGGAGTTCCTCAGATTGAAGTTACATTTGACATTGATGCCAATGGGATCGTACATGTTTCTGCTAAAGATAAAGGCACAGGACGTGAGCAGCAGAGTAAGTCACCTTGTTTATCAGACCCTAAGAGTGAGGTGAGGGAGGTCTTGGGAATAGACCCTCTTAGGATGATGGGTCCTCTTTGCCCCTCAGTTGTCAGATTCACTTGTACAAATGTAGTGTTTATTCCCCCCAAATAGGCACTGAGCCTGTGGACTGCTGAAGTTTTCATGGGCAAACAGGCCAGTTGGCGTTTGTGTATGTGTTGGGTCCTTGGTTTCATTTTGCTTTATAGGACTATAAAGTATTTCTCCTCTTCATAATTTGTATCAAGATTGGCTGCTATGAGCCAGAGTACTCTTAATGCAATGGAGGAAGAAGAGGCATATATACCTTTACCTGGGAATTAATGAAATGCCTTCTTTTTACTACAGTTGTAATCCAGTCTTCTGGTGGGTTAAGCAAAGATGATATTGAAAATATGGTTAAAAATGCAGAGAAATATGCTGAGGAAGACCGGCGAAAGAAGGTGATTACTTTTTGTCTTCTGAACTTTAATCTTAGTAAAGCTCGGTCTTGAGAGTTTGGGGCTGGGCGCCGTGTCTCACTCCTATAATCCCAGCACTTTGGGAGGCCAAGGTGGGCCGACTGTTTGAAGTCGGGGGTTCAAGACCAGCCTGACCAACATGGTGAAACCCTATCTTTACTAAAAATAGAAAGAAATTAGCTGGGCATGGTAGTGCACACCTGTAGTCCCAGCTACTTGGGAGGCTCAGGCAGGAGAATCACTTGAACAAGAAAGTGGGAGAGTTTGGACATGTCATAGGTTGTGGGTAAGAGACAACTTAAGATCAATCTATTCTTCCTTCCCTGTTGCTTATACCTTATGTGTGCAGTGCCTTTATTATTTCTTCTGTTCTCCATCACAATTCTGATGTTACAAAATCTAGCCCAAATCTCTCTCAAAGCCATCCCAGACTACTTCATGCCGCTCTGATTTCTCCCTTACTCTTATTTTTACTCTGTAACTGTATGCAGCACATAGCTTATTGTCTTACTGAGTATAGACATTCAGCAAACTTTGGTTGATTGGAAAGTCTTCATTTAAACTTCTAATTTCTCTAAGGAACGAGTGGAAGCAGTTAATATGGCTGAAGGAATTATTCATGACACAGAAACCAAGATGGAAGAATTCAAGGACCAATTACCTGCTGATGA
>NW_012114511.1:3838168-3839854 GCF_000951035.1 Colobus angolensis palliatus | reverse complement strand
TTTTTTTTTTTTTTTTTTTAATAAATATAGAAAGCATCTTGATTTCTTGTTTGTGAGGGGTGATGCCCTGAGATTTAGCTTCAGGAATATGACATGGTTCATGCTTCCCATATTTCCCAAGTAGGGAAATACATGATTCTCTAACACTGGTTAAAAATGCAAATTCAAGATTTGGAAAGGCTGGTATAATGAAATAATGAGCAGTATCAGCATGTGCAAATCTTGTTTGAAGGATTTTATTTTCTCCCCTTAGACCTTTGGTACATTTAGAATCTTGAAAGTTTCTAGATCTCTAACATGAAAACCAAGGTGGCTATTTTCAGGTTGTTTTCAGCTCCAAGTAGAAATAACCAGAATTGGCTTGCATTAAAGAAACTGCATCTAGAAATAAGTGCTAAGATATTATTTCTATGGCTCAAAAATAACAGGAACCCAGATTTCTTTGCCTATTTCTGCTTTTCTGTCCTCAGTGTACTGGCTTGTCCCAAATTCTCTGATGTAGTTCTAATTATCCTGTGTTGACAACTTAAGCAGAAAGGAGACTACATCTGAATTCAATGTTAAGATTTCCCAAAAGTCTCCCAGCACATTTCCCTTATGTTTCATGGACTAATGTCATATGCCATGTTCAAAGGAGTCCGTTATCAAGATGGGCTTAGAATATCAGACACAATGGCTCCTTTTGTAATGTTTTGTAATATGTAGAAATGAGATTTTTCCAAAAATCAGTGTAAGAAATCAGTTTAATTTGCAAGTATGAAGGAAGTGATTTAGACAACATTTTTGGAAGATTCAGGGCTTGTTGACACCCATGTAAAAGATTCTTGGGATTCACGTGAAAAATAAATTCTAGGCTCAGGTTTCCAACCACATGAACACTCAGTGGAAACATTGTGGGATTATGAAGGATTGTTATGTGGTGTGTTGGAAGATACTTAGCATTTCTGGTTGGCCCTTGCCCACTGCCTCTACTGTCTCCTAAAGATCACTTTAAAAGCCCTCCAGGACTTGCAGAGTACTCCAGTTGAGAACTACTGGCTTACATTAGTTAAGATTCATCCTTGGGATCACAGAGAGGAGCCAGATTTCCCAAGCAAAATATATCTTTGAGTTCTATTAGGAGGGAGAAGTTGCTTGGGTATGAGTGGAAACAGTATTTCAGTAACCTATCGGTAAAGCTCATAGTAGTATAAATAGCAAGAAGGTATATGGAGATTCCCTATAGAGCCAATAGGATATAGATCTAGAATGAGATTTACTATAAGATACTGGCTCACACAATTATGGAGGCTGAGTCCCACCCACAATCCACTGCTGGGAAAGCTGTTGGGGTAAAATTGCAGCAACCAGGAACACAATGGTGTCCTAGTCCAAGGTTAGAATATGGATGTCTTAGCTCTGGCAGTTCTATATGGGCCCTTAACTGATTAGATGATGTCCACTCACATCAAAGCAGAGCAATCTCCAATTCAATACTAATCTCTTCTGGAGACAGACAAATGTTTAACCAGTTAAATGGCATCAATGGCCAAACTGACACACAAAATTAACTATCACAAAAGGCAAAAAGAAATGATTGGTTTTATTCTTTAGTAGAGCCTCCCTTTTGTGATTGTAAGTACTTGCTTAGGTCCCAAGAACTTACGGTATCCCTCTTACACCAACCTCCTGTTCTGGGCGGGGGGG
>NW_012114511.1:3821186-3837598 GCF_000951035.1 Colobus angolensis palliatus | reverse complement strand
CCTCCCAAAGT
This sequence comes from Colobus angolensis palliatus, assembly GCF_000951035.1. NCBI lineage: Eukaryota > Metazoa > Chordata > Mammalia > Primates > Cercopithecidae > Colobus > Colobus angolensis. Next base: position 3,837,587 of record NW_012114511.1, on the reverse strand, counting down.
GCTGGAATTACAGGCTTGAGTCACTGCCCAGTCTAATTTTTGTATTTTCAGTAGAGATGCGGTTTCACCATGTTGGCTAGGCTGGTCTCAGACTCCTAACCTCAGGTGATCCACCGGCTTCAGCCTCCCTGAGTGCTGGGATTACAGGCATGAGCCACCACACCCGGCCTCCTTTTGTTATGTTTTTTTTTTTTGAGACAGGGTCTTGCTGTCACCCAGGCTATAGTGCAGTGGTGCATTCATAGCTCACTGCAGCCTCAAATTCCTGGGCTCAAGCAATCCTCCTGCCTCAGCCTCCCAAGTAGTTAGGACTACAGGTGCACACCACCACACCTGGCTTATATATGTCTTTTTCTTTTGAGGCAGGGTCTCACTCTGTCATACAGGCTGGAGTACAGTGGTGCCATCACAGCTAACTTCAGCCTCAATCTCAAGTGATCCTCTCACCTCAGCCTATGGAGTGGCTGGGACCACAGGCGCACGCTACCATGCCAGGCTAATTTTTTTTTTTTTTTGGTAGAGACAGGGTCTCACACTCCTGACCTCAAGCAATCCCACATCCCACCTCAGCCTCCCAAAGTGGTGGGATTACAAGCATGAGACAGTGCCCAGCCTGATTATTTGTGTTGAGCGAGGTACACATTACCAGTAGAAATACTACATACATGTGTACATAATGTGTCAATTCTCAGGGAGATCAAGACGTTGCATTTCTTTGATCCACATAACATTTATAGTAGTAGAAATAAAAGCAAGTTCTTACAAACAGTGCATGAGAAGACTGGGTATGAAGAAACAATTCAGATTTTGGAAATAGCCAATATTCAAGAGACCCTTCACCACTTCAGATACCATTGCAACTCTATTCTCTTCTCCGGTCATAAGGCCAGGTTTTTTGTTTTGTTTTTTTGAGACAGTGTCTCTGTCACCCAGGCTGGAGTGTAATAGTGAAATCTTGGCTCACTGCAACCTCTGCCTCCCAGGCTCAAGGGATTCTCCTGCCTTAGCCTCCTGAGTAGCTGGGATTACAGGTGCGTGCCACCACACCTGGCTAAGTTTCGAATTTTTAGTAGAGACGGGGGTTTCACCATCTTGGTGAGGCTGGTCTTGAACTCCTGACCTTGTAATCCACGCCTCGGCCTCCCAAGTGCTGGAATTACAGGCATGAGCCACCGTGCGCGGCTCATAAGACCACTTTGTAAGGGCTTTGTCTTCTCCCTTTCCCCACCTCTAGTATTAGAATACAAAATGAGTGAAAGCCCTGGGAACAGATAAAGGAGCTATAGGGTGACCTACTGCACTCTGAACAGCATGCAGGAGCTGTACTTCAGCAATTACAGAATTGCTGAAACAGACATTTGAGTAGATAAACAATTGAATTATCACCAATTTCTTACAGTTAAACCTATTAGAAGGAGCCATCTCTGCTACAGCAGGTCAGGTAATCTGTCTTGACACTAAAGACTACAGCTGAACATCAAACCAGCCTTTAATGTAGGCATCATCACTGCAGTCAGGAATGGGAAAGTAAAATGTTCTGCCAAACTCACAGGCTCTTAGATTGTTGAAGTCCCTGACTGAGAAAGGGTCAAAGGTGATGGGGGTGTGGGGGTGGGGAGTCCATAAGGGACTGATTATAAAGTGCAAGATTGTGAATATTGATTATTTTTAGAAAGTGGTCCATCGCTTTCACTGGTTCCTTGGAGTCTGTCCCAAAGAGGGTTAACCATTACATGGAAAATTTACTAGCTTAAATGGCTTCAAGTCATATCATACCAGTCACCCCTTTGCCATTTGCCATCCCCTCAATCCTGTGCATTTATTTAGCATCCTTGGTCTACCATCCACCTCCTTGGTATACCTTCTCCACTCAGCTCACACAGATCATTTCACTCAACTTCTTACGCTCTTTTTTTTTTCTTTTTGAGCTGGAGTCTCGCTTTGTTGCCCAGGCTGAAGTGCAGTGGCACGATCTCGGCTCACTGCATCCTCCACCTCCCGGGTTCAAGCGATTCTCCTGCCTCAGCCTCCAGAGTAGCTGGGACTACAAGTGCACGCTACCAAACCTGGCTAATTTTTTGTATTTTTAGTAGAGACGGGATTTTACTGTGTTGCCCAGGCTGGTGTCGAACTCCTGAGCTCAGGTGAGCTGCACGCCTCGGCCTCCCAAAGTGCTGGGATTACAGGCATGAGCCACCGCACCCATCCCTACGCTCTTATTTTTTAACATCTTAATGTTCCATTTAGCAACTTCATCTTTTTGTTCTTTTTTGCAGTCTTGCTCTGTCACCCAGACTATAGTGCAGTGGCATAATCTCAGCTCACTGTAACCTCCGTCTCCCAGGTTCAAGCGAAATTCTCCTGTCTCAGTCTCTCGAGTAGTAGCTGGGGTTACAAGCATGTACCACCACACCCGGCTAATTGTTGTATTTTTAGTAGAGACAGGGTTTTGCTATGTTGGCCAGGCTGGTCTCAAACTCTAGAGCTCAAGTGATCCCGTCCATCTCAGCCTCCCAAAGTGCTGGGATTACAGGTATGAGCCACCGTGCCTGGCCTTCATCTCTTTTATGACATTTTCCCCTACCTTCTGGATTATTTTGAAGCAAATTCTAGAATTCATAATTTGACTCAAAGTATATACTTTTTTTTTTTTGACACGGAGTCTCACTCTGTTGCCCAGGCTGGAATGCAGTGGCACAATCTCTGTTCACTGCAAGCTCCGCCTCCCAGGTTCACGCCATTCTCCTGCCTCAGCCTCCTGAATAGCTGGGACTACAGGTGCCCGCCACCATGCCTGGCCTTTTTTTTGTTTTTGTATTTTTTATTAGAGACGGAGTTTCACCGTTAGCCAGAATGGTCTCGATCTCCTGACCTCATGATCCGCCTGCCTCGGCCTCCCAAAGTGCTGGGATTACAGGCGTGAGCCACTGCACCTGGCTGACTCAAAGTATATACTTCTAAAAGGATTATACTACAAAATATATCATTGTCACACCTTTCAACATCTTTATAGCAAACAAGAATATGCTTTTCCCAATAGTCTCACAATTTTAAAGTTGATCTGAGTCAGGAACCAAGGGTCATACCCACATTGTTTGACATGTCCAAGTTCCTTTCAATTTAGGCTTCCCTGCCTTTTTTCCCCTTTGCAATTTATTTTAGAAACTGGACCACTGGTCCCGTAGCGTCTCCTGCATTCTAGATTTTACTAATTGCTTCCCTGTGATGTAATTTAATGTATTCGTTCGTCCCATTTAATCCAATTCAAGTTCAGTTTTTTTGACATAGGATCTCACTCTGTTCCCCAAACTGGAGTGTGGTGGTGCTATCATAGCTCACTGTAACCTCAAACTCCTGAGCTCAAGCAAACCTGCCTCACCCTCCCAAGCAGCCAGGACTACAGGTGCTCACCACCACACACAGCTAATTTAAAATGACTTTTGTAGAAATGGCACCCTTGCTATGTATATTGTTCGGGCTGGTCTCAAACTCCTTGAGCCAAGTGATCTTCCCACCTTGGCCTCCCAAAGCACTGGGATTACAAGTATGAGCCTTTCACCCAGGCTGTTTCATTTTTCTACAACAGGTGATGTGTACTTCCATCAGAATTTAAAATATTAACATATGAATTCCAAACATAATTTCGGTTGGCTCTTTTGTCATGTTACTAGCCATTGATGATCATTACCGAAATCTCTAATTTCATTAAAGGTCTATTATTTTACTTCTGTCTTTTCATTTTTAGTTGGAATACCTCTATAGTAAGAAAATTACCCTTTTAACAAGTACCAAATTACACTGCAATGTAACTATAAATATAAGGGAAGACCAGTTAAATGCTCAGCTCTTTTCCTTAATTTACTAGTTTTCACAATTAGTTCCATAATCAAAAGTGGAGAAATTAGGTTTCTTGGGTGTCATTGTGAACTCATGGATTTCAACTTATTTTTATGTTTCACTTCATTGCAACTTTTCTTAGTGATACTCAAATTGTTCTAACCTTGGCCTGAGAGCCTGTTCCTGTTGGCTCTTAAATCCTTTTGACAGGCTGGGCGCGGTGGCTCAACCCTGTAATCCCAGCACTTTGGGAGGCCGAGACAGGCGGATCACGAGGTCAGGAGATCAAGACCATCCTGGCTAACACAGTGAAACCCCGTCTCTACTAAAAGATACAAAAAATTAGCCGGGCGAGGTGGCGGGCTCCTGTAATCCCAGCTACTCGGGAGGTTGAGGCAGGAGAATGGCGTGAACCCGGGAGACGGAGCTTGCAGTGAGCTGAGATCCGGCCACCGCATTCCAGCCTGGGCGACAGAGCGAGACTCCGTGTCAAAAAAAAAAAAAAATCCTTTTGACAAAACCCCAGTAGTCTGTTACTTTCTTTGCTTACTGATATAACAAGATGTTCCAGGCTCACCTTGTTCATTTCTGCTTCAGTCCAAGAAACAACTACTTACTTTATCTGTTATCTTACTTATTTAACATCCCTGTCTCCCCTGCACCCCCACAAAAGACCATAAATATAAGAACTGAATTACATCTAAAAATTTTCAGCACTTGTCTCAGTGCTGGACCAAAAAAGTGGCATGCAATAAATATTTATGGAATTCAACTAAAAAATTAGCCTCTGTCTAGCTATTCTACAGGTGTCTCTGTTGAGTCAAACAAGGCACCACTGGCAACTGGCAACATTAAGCACTTGCCTCTTCAGGTGGGTCAAGGGCAGGGTTCAGGCTCTCCCTATAAATACTCTTATATGCTAGAGGTAGACCCCAGCTAATGAGCTCTCCCTAGAACAGGTATTCTGACACGCACACACACACACACACACACACCATTTTTTATACTGAGAGAATGAGAAAAACTAAGTTTTAGTTCTCCATGGGCCTTATTTTCTTAAGGAGGAAATCATTACAGAGTAAAGCATTAATGGCCAGTATCTGCTTAATTTAACAAGACTACAAATTCATGTAAAGATGTCTGATCCTCTAGAGAGGAAACTGTCATTCCTTAGCTGCAGTCCCCCCTCCAACTGAAGAATTACATTTCACCACTAGGTGTCCACAGGGGAACAAAGGATACCTTACACTTCCCCATTCCAAGTCCCTTTCACACACACTGCACTCCATAAACAACTTGTCCTAGGTCAATTTATAAAAACCTTAAATCTTGTTTTATGTTGTACCACTACAGCTTAGGTCTTCATTTATTCTAACTTATAAGATATCCTGGCCGGGCGCAGTGGCTCACACCTGTAATCCTAGCACTTTGGGAGGCCGAGGCAGGTGGATCACGAGGTCAGGAGTTCAAGACCAGCATGGCCAACATGGTAAAACCCCGTCTCTACTAAAAATACAAAAATTAGCCAGGCGTAGGGGTGTGTACCTGTAGTCCCAGCAACTCAGGAGGCTGAGGTGGGAGAATCACTCCCTTGAACCCGGGAGGCGGAGGTTGCAGTAAACTGAGATCGCGCCACTGACTCCAGCCTGGATGACAGAACGAGACTACGTCTCAAAAAAAAAAAGAGAGAAAACTTTCCTCTAACAACCATACTGACTTCCAGAAGAGTCAAAGATAGCCCGTTAGCAAATGTCACCACAACCATCCCTTCCTTCATCTTGGCTACTTTTTTTTTTTTTCTGAACTCCAGTGATCCTCCTGAGTAGCTAGGGACTACAGGTGTGCACCACCATGCCCAGCTAAATTTTTTTTTTATTTGTAGTATAGACGAGGTCTCACTAGGTTGCTCAGTCTGTACTCTAACTCCTGAGTTCAAGCAGTCCTCCTGCTTCAGCCTCCCAAGGTCCTAGGATTACAGGCATCAGTCACTGTGTGTGGTTTATCTTCGTTATTCTTAAACTTATCTTCACATTAGTAACCAATAACCTCATTCTGTAGCTATTTTGAGGGGAAAGGGTCTTGCTCTCTCACCCAGGCTGGAATGCAGTGATCACAGCTCACTGCAGCCTCAAACTCCTGGGCTCCAGTGATCTTCCTGCCTCAGCCTCCTCAGTAGCTGGGACTAGTGGCACATGCTGCTGTGCCTGGCTGATTTTTTTTTTTTCTTGTTTTTGTAGAGACCAGGTCTCTCTAAGCACAAAGACTTATTTCTGCTTTCAACATCAAAACAACAGGCCTGTAATCCCAAGCACTTTGGGAGGCTGAGGCAGGTGGGTCACGTGGGGTCAGGAGTTCGAGATCAGCCTGGGCAACATGGTGAAACCCCATCCCTACTAAAAATACAAAAATTAGCCAGACATCATGGTCCACGCCTGTGGTCCCAGCTACTAGGGAGGCTGAGGTGGAAGGATCGCTTAAGCCCTAGGGTCGAGGTTGCAGTGAGTCATTATTGTACCACTGTACTCCAGCCTGGGCAACAGTGAGACCCTGCCTCAAAAAACAAAACGAAACAAAAACTTACTCACCTACTCCCACCTAATTGGCTAGGAACATCACCTATATCCCAATATCTAACTTTGTTATTGTTTGAGCTGAGGAGAAGTTCTGAGATCATACAGAACAATTTCTTTATTTTTCAGACAATCTGTGTGCTCAGAGAGGTTATATATTCTGTTCTCACCATTTAGCAGTTTGAAAAATCTGTATCACTTTTATATCACAGAACATTCCTCCTCAACAATGAATCGTCATGGTCCCATTTAAAAAGCCTTGATGCAGGCACTACCATCCGTGCTCCATACCTCCCAAATCTCTTCAGGTAGATAACTATCCCAGCTTTTGCCTCTAATGCACTGATTTCTAATTCTACATGCAGAGATGGTGAATTTGCAGCAACTAGGCCAAGAGCTTTTGGGGCTACCTGGGCCTGCAATTGTCTAAGAAATAAGAAATTCAGAGACTGACAAACAGCAATCCTACTTGGGATGTCATCATGCTTACTTCAGCCTGAATCACACAGAAGAAAGCCTTCAAGCATGGACCTGAAGCAATGCTGTAAACATAAACATCAAAATGAAGAGGAGGCCAGGTGTGGTGGCTCACGCCTGTAATCCCAACACTTTGGGAAGCGGAGGCAGGCGGATCATCTGAGGTCAGGAGTTCAAGACCAGCCTGGCCTACATGGTGAAACCCTGTCTCTGCTATAAAAAAAAAAAAAATTGGCCGGGCGCGGTGGTTCACACCTGTAATCCCAGCACTCTGGGAGGCCAAGGCAGGCGGATCACAAGGTCAGGAGATCGAGACCATCCTGGCTAACACGGTGAAACCCCTTCTCTACTAAAAATACAAAAAATTAGCTGGGTGTGGTGGCGGGCACCTGTAGTCCCAGCTACTCAGGAGGCTGCCGCAGGAGAATCACTTGAACCCGGGAGGTAGAGGTTGCAGTGAGCCGAGATCGTGCCACTGCACTCCAGCCTGGGCGACAGAGCGAGACTCCATCTTAAAAACAAAACACAACAAAGAACAGGAAGGGTAGAGTAGGACAATCTAATACAGAAATAGGGCAAGAGGAATGAAGGAAAACCTTGGACACAGTTGATTCCTAGTCAGTAAGTAGTGTTTATGACTAAGGCAGCCCCTCCGTTCACTACTAAACACAGTGGATGACACACACACAGCAGGAATACAATATTATATAACAAGTGAACATATGCCAAAAACTACAAAATGGAACCCAAAGAAGAGGTTCCAACCTGAGATTCATTTCCTGGGGGAGAGAAGTATGACCATATCCCCACCCTATGAAAATACAGGTAATGGGGTCATTGTATAATACACCGGACACCAAACATGGAGTCGGGAAGCCATAAACTAGCTGTGGGACTCTAAAGTCCCTTTCACTTTTCTTTGCCTCAGTTTCCCCATGTATGAAATGGAGGTCATATTCCCATCTTCAAAGTGTGGACAAACTTTATAACACACGAAAAAAGTATTCAAAGACCATACAAATGAAAGCACATGATTGACATCACTACTTACATGTCTCATAAGCAATCTCAAACTTAACAGGCCCAAGATGAAATTCTCAATCATCCCCCAGCACCTGCTCCTCACCTTTCCCACCTCAGTAAATGTCATCACTTCAGTACTCTGGGAACCGTTCTTGGTTTTCCTCATCCAAGCCATCACTCAGTCCTATTCACCCACCCCTTTTTTTTCCCCCTTGAGACAAGGTCTTGCTCTGTCACCCAGGCTGGAGTGCAGTGGTGTGATCTCAGCTCACTGCAGCCTCGAATTCCTGAGTTCAAGGGGTCCTCCCACCTCAGCCTCCCAAGTAGCTGGGACTAGAGGCGCGGGTCACCACATCCAGCTAATTTTTTGTACTTTTTGTAGAGACGGAATCTTGCCATGTTGCCCACGCTGCTCGCAAACTCCTGGGCTCAAGCGATCCTCCCTTCGGCCTCCCAAAGTGCTGAGATTACAGCCGTTGGCCACTGTATCAGGCCCTTCACTCACTTCTGTCTGCACTGTCAGCACCCTAGTGTAAGAAAAAATCATCTCTCACATGATAATGAAGCAGCCAAAATAGTCTCTGGGCTTCCTCCTGTGCTCTCTCCAGTCCAAACCAGGGCTCTAAACGCTTTAAAGTACCCACTGTTCTTGAAAGAAACCAAACTTCTGAATCTGGCTTAAAAGGCCCTACATGATCTCTTCCCCTGCTGCTCCTTCAAACCTCTCTCCCCCTCCCTGACTGCGCCAGCACGCTGGCGTTTCTGTATTTCTCAACTGTGTTCTGCTTCCTCCTGACAAACTCTTACTCACCTTTTGGGTCTCATTTCAGAGTTGCGTCCCCGCCATACACTCTCAGAGCACCCTGAAGTACTGAAGCATGTGTGTAGTTATTTTATTATAAGAAGTATAAAATCACAAACGGTTAGAAACCCAATCGACTATAAGCTCCATGAGGGGTAAGTACTGTCATCTGTTTGGTTCACCTCTGTATCCCCAGGAAAACAGGGTCCAGCACACGGTCTGGGCTCAATATTTGAACCCAGACGAGGTGAGGGGAGACAAAGTAGCCACCTAAAAATCCTAACTCAAAAAGATAAAGTTCTAACCGTATGTGGAGGCCCATTTTATTTCAACTCTCTCCACCTCCGTTCTCAACGGCTCAGGCCAAACCATACATGGGGTCAGATACCTCAGGTCTCCCAGCTCAGGCAGCCCCCGCTGTCTTCCACCCCATAAAGTTCTAAGTCCAAAGTGAGCCCGTCCTAGCTCCGGGGCGAGAGAAAAGAGGCCTCTTCCGCCCCTGCAGGTGACGGTCCCAGACCGCCCGGAGGCAGGCTCCTCATCCAGACCTACTGGCCAGGACTCCTCCACACTATTCCGCGCAGCCGTGACGCACGCAGACCGCAGCACTTCGTCAGCCAAGAAGCCGCTGGGCGCGAGGCGCTTCTTCGCGGCTTCTCAAGCACTGTTCAAACCGCGCGTCGGGCCCAAGTGCCTAGCTTCACGTCACAAAGCCTCAGATGTCCATCCCATTAACGGAAAAGGGACTGAAAAGACGACGACCCCGGTCGTCTCTCTTTAAGAACCACCCCCATTCGAGCCTGACGGGGGCTCTCAATAAACTCGCGAGAGCCACCGGCTTCCGTCCGCTTCCTCCTCTCGGCTTGCCGGGCCGGAAGAAAGGTGGCACCTCCCACCCCCACCAGCCTCTACCTCACAAGACAGCGCGGACCCAGCTGCGGCCAATCGGCGGGTTCATTGTAGGCTGCGGGGCAGAGAGCCAATGAGAAGTCGCGGCGGACGCAGAGCTTCTCCTCACTCGCACCGGCCCCCTCCCTTCCGCCCGCCGCCTTCCACTCCGCCCCTGGCGGAGGAAGTGATGTCACAGGCCCCATGTGAGCGGATTGCAACACATGCAGCTGCCTGGAGAGAGGGAGCCGGTGTCCTACGTCAGAGCCGCCGCCGCCGCGGAGCCGCCGCCGGGGAGGAGCAGCCGCTGCCGCCCAGGACTGGGCCCTTAGGTAAGGCACGGGGAGGGAAAGGCCAGCGACCTCTGTGGCGAGCTGCGCCGGGCGGGAGGAGAGGGCCTCTCGGGGGTGGCGAGGAAGGGGGCCGCTCTGCCCCAGCGGCGGCGCTAACTCTGTGGTCTTGGTGTCTCCGGGCCCCGCCGGGCCGCTCTAGGGAGGAGGAGGCGAGAAGATGGCGGACGACCCCAGTGCTGCCGACAGGAACGTGGAGATCTGGAAGATCAAGAAGCTCATTAAGAGCTTGGAGGCGGCCCGCGGGTGAGCGCCGCGTCCGGCAACCCCGTGCCCTCTTGGTTCCCGGACCCCTCAGGATGGACGCCCCCGCGCCGCATGGCCAGATGAGGAGAACCAGGCACTAGCCAACTCCCGCCTTCTGGATCTCTGGGTAGTAGCCCCTGACCCAGGGGCGAGGGTCGGTGCGGTTGGCCCGAGAAGGGGTCCTTTCCCCGCATGGGGGTAAGGGGCCCGCGCTCCCCGGGTTTAGATCACTCGGCCCCCCTCGTGTTAGGCCACCGCTACTTTTTATCTCTCCTGGGCCCTTAAGTCCAGCTCCTCCCTCTTCGGGCTCCAGGTGCTGCCAACCGACTCGGGTACTGTTGTGGCAAAGTGCTCGGCCGTCCTTTCCCAACGCCCTTCCCTGATTTCCTCTTCTCCCTTCGTTCCTCAGCCAGGCTTCATTAAAATGGCCTCTTCCTCCTGGGCTTCTGAAACCCGGGTGGGTGAAGTTTGGATGGGACGGGAAGCAGAGGTGGTCAGGGACAGCTTCTTTCTGGTTCGTGATTGCTCTGGGTTTTCCACCTGTCCCAAGATGACTTCTCCCAAGTCCTCTAATTACGCCGGAGCTTCCTGGTTTTAGCTGTTCCAGGACCCACCTATAGACTGAAAATGCCAACGTATGCGCGATGTAAGGAGTGTTGGGTAGGTTTTGGTTAATGAATCTGCATGTGTATGTCCAGGAGAAATACGGATCAGGAGGTCGTTTGATAGAAGTGGTAACTACAGAGTCCCTGCTGGCATCTGTCTGAAACTGCTGGGGATATCGCTGTAGAGAGTGAGATTCAGAATTGAATTAAATGGGCTTTGAGTCTTGTACATTTTGATAAGAAACTGTAGGCGTGTCCATTGTGGGAAGAGTAGGTTAGATTAAAATACACTGTGTGTGCGTGTTTTGTTTTTAATGTTCGTTTGAGGAAGGTGTGCCAGAGGTATTTCCGTTTCCTTTATTACTTTATTTTGTTCCTTTTTCCAGTCATAGAAACTTTTTATTTACAGAAAATGCCCCCCCCAAAGAAAAAAGTGTTTGGAACATTATTACATATTTGTGTGTCTGAGCATTCTTAGAATAGTAGAATGGCCTGCCTCAGGCCATGTGAAAAGTTGATTTCAGCACAAGAATTTGACATTCTGGTTTCCAGCCCAGGATTGTCGTTTATGGGTAGATTTGCAGTTTTAGAATGACGGCCCTTTCAAGCCCTTCATTTAATTACTGTTTTATGAAACAGGGTGTGCTTAATTGTACTGAAGGCCCAGTTCACAAGTTGGTTTTGCTAGTGTTTTGTTCTTAATAAATTAGGGACAGTTCTGTTTGGAATGAGGCTTCTGAAAGTTTGGCCCCGTTCAGTGACTTTGGCTTGTGCTCACTCCTTTGGTTTACTGGAGAAACGTTAGTCTAATATGAATCGCAGACAGCAGCTTATTTTTTAGTCCTTAGGTTTTTCTTTAAATTTCATAGAATATTCAGACCTTCTTAATAATCTTACAGAAACTTGTGCCATGTGGTAGAGTGAACATTTATTCCCAAAATGTGAGAATACTGTACAGAAAGGATAATATAGGTCACGACCCATTATGTTGCACTACCAAGAATGAGCCAGGTTCTTTTGTTTGAGTAGGATCTTCTGTTTTGTTACTTGAAGCTTTCAATCCATTATTGCATTTTATAGATTGCTGTTGTTGCAGTATTGTATATAGGTGGATGTGATCTGTGGATTTGTTCTTACTACTTTCATTAGCAGGCAGGTTCACACATTTTAATTTGCATACATTATATTCTCTGAAACAGTCCAGAAAATTAAATCATGACTATAATTTGCCTGTTTAAATGAAGTAACATTGAAGATGACATTGCTTAATGAGTAAAACCATTCCTTTCTACTGCTTGATGAAGGAAACTCATTCTTAAATTTTGTTCTACCCATGTTACCTAGCGACTAGAAACTTTTAAGCCCCTCTTTAAGACTTTTGAAGGCTTTACCTCTTTGTTTAGCAAAGTTCAGTAGAGTTTAAAGCATGCTAAAAATGAAGTTATAAGGCACAACTTGTTTTCCAAGTTGTTGAGTTTTGATATTTTAGACATGAGTAAGCTGTCTAAAATAGCTGGAGCATCTTCCTCTAAACATTGTGGTTAATAATCATGTCCTACTTTGCTTTTAATCAGGATTTGGTTGCATCTTGATCCCATGGAAATTCAAAATTTTGGCCATCTCTGAGTATTGATAAGGGAGTCAGAAGATTCCCCAGTACATACTAGTTTTTGGAGGTGGGGAATATTTTCATTGCCAACTTGTGTTAAAGTCAGACTCTAGATTTTCATAGATAGGGTACAGTGAAAAATGTTCTTCCTACTTTACCTAGTGATAAAATATTTTTAGGAGAGTTGTAATGGGCTTTAAAGACAAAGTGGATGGCAAAATGAATCTGTATTTGCTGATGTTTTGGGGGTACTCTGGTTTTCAGGAGGAAAACAGGTTGTTTTCAGGCATGGTTGTTAGCAAAAGATAGTGAGACTTAGTGGTGGAGTAACAGTATTGTTTTGGAAATGAAAAAGCCCTTTCCTCCCCTTAGCAGTGTAGAATTCTAGGCATGGGAATCAAGGATTGGTTTTTAACAGTAGTTATTAAAAGATGCTAGAATAAGAGTGATTTTGAAATTAAGATAATCTTACGTGGTTATCTCTTGACGTATGACCCAAATTTAATGTAGCTTGAAAAAGAAACCACCTGCAAAATGGGCTCACTAACTACATCTGAATAAAGGGAAGTATGTTGGCAAAATAATTTATTAAGCACATACCATATTATAGACTGTGCTACAGTACATTATTAAGTCATTTAATCCTCACAAGTATTGCCACCATTTGGTAGACAAGGCACCTGAGGCTAAGAGATAATTTGTCTAAGATGTCACAGCAAAAATGTAGCAGAGTTCAGAACTTAAACCAATGTGCTATACGAGGCATATTTTATTTTCAGAAAATACAAAACTAGATTTCCTTAAAATGTCTGAGCAATAACAAATTCTATTTTATGTTACACGTGTGTGGAAGAGCATTTATAGAGGCCAAATTACTAAAATGGGGAACTTGATAGCGTTCTGTTTTGTAACCAGCATCATACTTAATCTTCTGAGTTGAAAGGAGTGTCATGCATAAACTTGATTTTTAATTTGGGTAGAACATTGTTATTTGGTTTCAGATAAGCCTGGTCAAATGTTCGTTTGTGTGTGCTAGTAAAATAACCAGTTAATTATTTTGGTAGACATAGGCCCCACTTAAAGTTGATGGTAGTTCTTCCCTGTTCATGATTGCTCCTGGTATATTCTCCACAGTTGGCTAATGAAAGACAAATGTATACATAAACCAATACTGTGGTTGAGGGTATCTTGAATAAGGAACTAAAACAGGTGAATGTATGTTGGAAAAAGCGAGAGAATTATTGGTTGTTGTTTCTCTTGGTGTTTTCTGTGCAGGCGAGTGGTGGCCTCAGAAATAGTTTTGGACACTATCGTTTTAAGGTAATGTTAATAAAATCATAACTAGAGCCTGTCCTAGCCAGGGACAGTGGTGAATGTGACAAAGGAATGGACAATGTTAGTTTGGGTTAGGTTGTGTCGGTGGGTGTTAAAATGTCTTTTCACTTATCTTCACTAGGAAACCTCATGTGTTTCATATCTAATGAACACTTGGTCAGATAACCCTCATAGCCATAACCCTTGTTTGAAGGTCAGTGCAGCTTGCAAACTTCTACTGTAGTGTTTGGGCATTTTAAAAACTGGTTACTTAAAAATAACTTATTGATATCTTAACTCTAAATGAAATAAAATTAGTTGTTCCTGCCCCCAAATATAACCATTTTTAAAGAATCCCCACTGAATTCCTCACATTATACAGAATTAAAAGTTAATGTTTTGGCGAGATAATTGAATAGGTTAATGTTTTAAATCTTAGAGATAATATGAATAGCTTGCTTAATTTATATACTTTGAATAAATTAAGGTATGTTGGATGTGTTTGAGTACCTTCCCTAAGTAAAAATTGTTGGTTAATAGAATATTCACCTAAATGGTGATGGTAATAATGTTCTCAAAGCACTGAATTTCACATTTTTTTTCCCCCCTCACTATCCTCGAAGGGCTGGTTGTAGCTAAAGTGATACTTTGTGGTCTTTGATACAAATACCTGAACCATTTGAAGTTCAGGCTCATAAAGAAGACTTTTTGGTCCTCTATTCTGGCTCTTTCCATGCCTCCCTCCCCCCAAACTGATGGTCAGACAAGTTAAAAGACCACATGAGGACTGGGCACGTTGGCTCATATCTGTAATCCCAAGACTTTGGAAGGCCAAGGTAGGCAAATTGCTTGAGGTCAGGAGTTCAAGACCAGCCTGGCCAACATGGTGAAACCCTGTCTCTACTAAAAAATACAAAAATTAGCTGAGTGTGTGGTGGCTTGCACCTGTAATCCCAGCTACTTGGGAGGCTGAGGCAGGAGAAATGCTTGAACCTTGGAGGCGTAGGTTGCAGTGAGCCGAGATTAAGATTGCACCACTGCACGCCAGCCTGGGCAATGGAGTGAAACTCTGTCTCAAAAATAATAGAGGCTGGGTGCGGTGGCTCCTACCTGTAATCCCAGCACTTTGGGAGGCTGAGGTGGGCAGGTCACAAGGTCAGGAGATCGAGACCATCCTCTAACAGTGAAACCCTGTCTCTACTAAAAATACAAAAATATTATCCAGGCATGGTGGCAGACACCTGTAGTCCCAGCTACTCGGGAGGCTGAGGCAGGAGAATGGTGTGAACTTGGGAGACAGAGCTTGCAGTGAGCTGAGATTGCGCCACTGCACTCCAGCCTGGGCGACAGAGCAAGACTCCATCTCAGAAAAAAATAATAATAATAAAGACCACATGAGAAAAAAAGTCAAGAACTAGACTATTTTAGGTTTTGTGAGAAAAGATGAATATAGAACAGACAACTACAGACCTCTCACTCTTTCCAAATTTTGGTTTCCACATGTGTGACTATGGACATTACTCTTGTATTAGGTGGTGACAGTTGAGATAATACGGGTTAAAATACCTAACACCACATTTGCCACATAGAAAGTACTCTGTAAATGTTAGCTCTTTCCTTTTCTATATGCAAAGGTTGATTCTGCAGAGATATCCTAATGGAGAATTGTATTATTAAAGGATCAGGATACAGATGCCACAGGTCTGAACTATGAGAAAGGGAAGAAATAAGTGAGAGAGAAAAGAGGTGGTAAAGGGAAGAGGGCAGAGTATATATGTTAGAAAGGATGTGGTGATGGTCCTTAGTTTCCTCCAAGTATGTAGGCTGCCTGCTTCAACTCAGAACTAGTCCTGACAGCCGTTGTATCTGGCATGGTGTTCTATGCACTGTGAACCTAATAAACAATTACTCCCTTTGAATTTCAAGTCGTGACAGACTTCCTATTATAATAGCAGATATACTTACCGTTCCTGGGAAGGAAGGCTTACTTTGGACATACTGCAAGGTAAGCGAGAGTACGTACTTAGAATACCATTTAAGGCAGAGTGCTGTGTAGGTTATAGGTCTCTCCTATCTTCCACACCAGTTGTATCCTTTCTTCAGAGGGCTTGTTTTCTTTGAACTTGAGATTGAGGATCAGCCCAGTACAGCACCACCCCCTGTCCTGGGATGGTACTTCGTTGTTAAAAAAGTTAGTGTCATCTTTGCAGCAGGGCTAAATGGTCTTAGATCTTATTTGAAGAGTAGGAAGGAGAAATTTGCCTTCCCACTGCTGGATCTGTTCAAGTAAGAGGCTGGACAGTAGAAATTACTTCTCAGTCCAGCCTATTCTCTAGGGATCTCAGAATAGAACCTTCTCCTAGGATACATTCTGTAGGTGTCTTTCAATTCTTCAGCAGCCTGCTATCTTAGTGAGGGGGAGAAGGAATTAGGAAGGTTCAGGTTTTTTTTCTCCAGCAGGTTAGAAATTGAGAGTCTGAGGTTTCTCACTGAGTATAGTCCTCAGAGAGTATGATGAAGCTCCCTCTGATATGGTTTTATCTTATGCCATTTGACACACATCCTTGCCCACTGTCTTCACTCTTCTCACAATCCTTTCAGGTTCAGAGGACTTGACATTTTCAGGTGCGTGACAACTGGCTCTTGTCATACAGATAACTCTGCATGTTGAGTTTGTACT
>NW_012114511.1:3819936-3820253 GCF_000951035.1 Colobus angolensis palliatus | reverse complement strand
AAAAAAAAAAAAAAAAAGAAAGACGAGTGATCATAGCCAAAATAAAAGGTTCTTTTTGTTTTCCTGCCATGTCTGTGACCTTTTAAACTAGATTTTCCTCCAAAATACACATATAGGTATATGAATATGAAGCCCAGAAATGCACTTTTACTATTAACCAGTAAGCTAATGGACTTCACCAAACACCTGCTGTGAGTTGGGCACTAGCCATTTTGGAAGAAATATGTAATAAAATGAAAACATGATCTGCCACACAACCATGGAATGATAATATAAACCATTTTCAGCTCCATATTAGTGAGTACAGAATAACACAG
>NW_012114511.1:3810223-3819366 GCF_000951035.1 Colobus angolensis palliatus | reverse complement strand
GAAACCCTGTCTCTACTAAAAATACAAAAGTTAGCCGGGTGTGTTGGCGCATGCCTGTAATCCCAGCTACTTGGGAGGCTGAGGCAGGAGAATTCGCTTGAACCCAAGAGGCAGAAGTTGCAGTGAGCCAATACCAGCCTGGGCTATAGAGGGAGACTGTATCTCAGAAAAAAAAGAAAAGAAAAGTAGTTTTCTGAGGATGAGTAGCATACATTTTGACCCCCCCTTATAACAGCTCTGTGTGAAAAGCTATTATTGCCATTTCATGGATGAAGAAATTAGAGTATGTACAGGGAGTAAGTAGCTGCCTAATATCACAGCCTTTAGTAAGGGTCAGTGCCAAATTCTGTACTCCTTTTCTTATTTCAAAGCCTGTGGTGCTAATTTGTACAACACTACCTTGCTCTTTGGCAAGTATTTCTTTTGCTGAATAGAGATGTCTCCCATTCCCTTCTGAAAGGAAGACTCTTGTCCATGGACATTTGTAATTTAGTAGAAGGAGCAGGTGCGCTGAGACTCAGGTGCAAAGATTTAAAAGAAAACAGGTATGCTATTTCCACCCTAGGAAGAACTTGGATACTGAACATGTTTATTCTTGACGAGTATCAGTGGAGAGAGAAATAACTTGTTGCAAAATCCCTCCTCAGAAGCTCATTCATATATTAGAAAGAAGATCTAAGTAGTGAAGTGGTGAATCCTGAACACTGGTTGTGATTACAGTCTCTTGCTTTGCACTGTTGTAAGAACGCTAGAGAAATTTTCCAGCTTCGAAGCTACTTCCTGATGGAATATTCCACTGGGTTTTGTGAAGATCTTTTAATTTTTCTTTTTAAGACTAATAATGCCTATCATTATAGAAAAAGTGTACACACTCTACCAGATGTGTACATTTTTGTTTTAGTTGACTGAGTAAATCTTTGTTCTTTGGGGGATAAAAAGGTAAAATGAACCTTTGTGAACTTTATTCTGAAAATGTTTGAATATCTGAGTTATTCTGTACCCTAGGGTGGAAGTTGCTGTAATGTCTCAGTAAGTTCCGGTCTTGGTATTTCTCCCATTTGGTAATAGCATCAGACTCTAAGGTCAATTACATAAACCAATTTCAGGTAACTTTCCTAGTCCCTTTGAAGGGTAACAGAATCATCCCTCCTAATTTGATAGGCTAAACCTTTTATAAAAGGCAGCCCCATGCACCTCCTAACCTGCCTCATAGACGGTAGTAGCAGCGGGAGTGGGGTGGCATTAATGTGAGGATCAACAAAATTAAAATGAGACACTTCATAAGGGATGGTTTTGTTTAGTGCTGGTTTTGTTATGGTAAACGCCTAATAGTATGATGGTTTGAGCTTTTAGGTGCAATGGAAGTTGGGGACAGTTAGTCAATTTAAGGCACATTAGTTCCTCTCCAAGGACTGACAGTTTGTTGTTGGTTTTTGTTTTGTTTTGGTTTTGAGACAGAATCTTGCTTTGTTGCCAGGCTGGAGTGCAGTGGTGATCTCGGCTCACCACAACCCCTGCCTCCCAGATTCAAGCGATTTTTCTGCCTCAGCCTCCTGAGTAACTGGGACTACAGGCGCCTGCCACCACACCCAGCTAAGTTTTGTATTTTTCATAGAGACTGGGTTTCACCACATTGGCCAGGATGGTCTCGATCTCTTGACCTCGTGATCTGCCTGCCTCAGCCTCCCAAAGTGCCAGGATTACAGGCGTGAGCCACTGTGCCTGGCCAGATTTTTTTATTGGTATTTTATTTGGTAGTTTAGAATAAATCTCTGATGTTTGCTTAGAAGAGTATATAGAGATGATGGTAGGAATTGGCCATTTATTCATTTGTCAAATGTTTGAGTACCGCTATGTGCTCAAATGATTTCTGCCCTCAAGCAGCTTATATGCACTTGGGCTGAGTGCAGTGGCTCATGCTTGTAAACCCAGCACTTTGGGAGGCTGAGGTGGGTGGATCACTTGAGGTCAGGAGTTCCAGACCAGTCTGGCCAACATGGCGAAACCCTGTCCGTACTAAAAATGCAAAAATTAGCCGGGCGTGGTGGTCCACACCTGTAATCCCAGCCTCTTGGGAGGCTGAGGCACGAGAATTACTTGAACCCAGGAGGCGGAGGTTGCAGTGAGTTGAAATGGCACCACTGTACTGCAGCCTGGGTTACAGAGGGAGACTCCGTCTCAAGAAAAAGAAGCTTATATACACTTACTGTAAACAGTGTGTATCGTTGTTTGATACTTGGTGGAAGAGAAGAGAGAAGCTGGGTATCAGGTCCCTTTGAAGTGACTGGCCATAGGTTATATCAGAATACTGAACTCATGCCACAAAAGTTTTAGAAAGGAATGAATTTCTGTGGTTCTCCCTTAGGATAAATTACAAAGTTTCCAATGTTCTGGCCATATTATTTTTGGTGTAGCTCTTTTTTTCTGTGGAAGATTTGGCAAGTCCTGTAATCCCATAAAGGTGACCATCATCTGCTACTACAAAATCAGCTCATACTTCAGGACTTAACAGGATTCAAATAAGACTCCATCCCCATCTGATATTACCTCTCTCCCCTCCCCATTTCTAGTTGGGCTGTGCTACTTCTTTCCAACTGGTACTACTGGTGGAGGGGAGGCAATAGTAAAGAACTAGAGCTCCATCTGATTACCATTTAGTGATCAGTTACTATCTGCTCTCCAAGCTAAGCACTTGACATATATGATCTTGTAGAATCCTCATGACCTTGTGAAGTAAGTAGAAACTGAGACCCGCAGGGATTTCTGTGGTTTGCCTTTGGTCACACAGCCATTAAGTGATAGAGTTGGACATGAGCCTGAATCTGAGCTCCTCCTATTCTGTTCCCATATTAACTTCATATAAAAAAGACCATCATAATTTAAAAGTTTAAACTTAGTTTTACAAATTTGGGAAAAGAAAAATAGAAAACACACAGTGGATAAAACAATGATAGTTTTGGAAATGGAGTAGAAATTGAAGAGAAACTGATTTTCAGGTGGTGATCCATGTAATAACTGCTGGCTTAGTGACTCTCCCAGAAATTATCTGGCTGAGATTGATTGATTAATTGATTTTTTTTTTTTTTTTTTTCAGGCAGAGTCTCACTCTGTCGCCCAGGCTGGAGTGCAGTGGTGCAGTCTTGGCTCACTGCAAGCTCTGCCTCCCAGGTTCATGCCATTCTCCTGCCTCAGCCTCCCGAGTAGCTGGGACTGCAGGCGCCCGCCACCACACCCAGCTAATTTTTTTGTATTTTTAGTAGAGACGAGGTTTCACCGTGTTAGCCAGGATGGTCTCGATCTCCTGACCTCGTGATCCGCTCGCCTTGGCCTCCCAAAGTGCTGGGATTACAGGCGTGAACCACCGCGTCCGGCCTCTAGCTAAGATTTAAATTGAGCTTTGTGAGGCAGGCACAGATGGGAGCTTGAAAAGGGAAGTGGTGAAAAATTTGGCCATCCATTCCCTAGGCACAAGCCGGCCATCAAACCCTGGGATGAAAGCTTCTTGGAGAGCATATACTGCACATCCCAATTAGGGAGCATAGTAGGCAGTCTCTAAAACGTTCCTGGTCCTAACCTGAAAGTAGTTACGTGACTTACAAGTGATGACTTGGATGGCAGAGTACTTGAAGGGGAGTGAGTGTTCAGGCTGGTAGAAGTTGAGTATCTCTGAGCTGTCATAATTCATTATGGTTGTATTATAGCTAGGTTGTCTTAGGTTTTGGGGGTTTTTTGTTTTTTGTTTTTGTGCTACTGTAACAGAATACCACAGATTGGTGTTCTGGTAAGGGCCTTCTTGCTCTCTGCTTTTAAGATGGCACTTTGAACGCTGCATCCTTTCTTGGGGAGGAACACTGTTCCTCTTGTGGCAAGAGAACAAAAGAGAGATGGCCCACTCTTATAAGCACCTTATTTTATCGTGTGTGTGACTATAGCTCTCAGGTCTTATAAGCACCTTATTTTATCGTGTATGTGTGTGTGTGTGTGAGTGACTATAGCTCTCAAGTCTTATAAGCACCTTATTTTAAATAGCAGCATGAATCTATTCATGAGGGCAGAGCCCTCATAACCTAAACACATGCCATATGCCCCACCTTTCAATACTGTTGTGCTGGGGATTAAGTTTCCAACACATGAATTTGGGGGGACACCTTCAAACTATAGCATAGGGTAAATGCAGCAAGTGACCTCTCTGGGTTCTTCTTTGGGTGGAGGTGAGGTTGTGGAGGCTTGTTACCTTCAGCTGACCTAGAGATGACCCTGTGAAGAAAGCAAAAAAGATGCAGTGATTCTCAACCCTAGTTCTGCATTTTAGAATCTTTCGTATTTGAGACTGGGCACGGTGGCTCACACCTGTAATCCCAATTCTTTGGGAGGCCGAGGCAGACAGATCACTTGAGGTCAGGAATTCGAGACCAGCCTGGCTAACATGGTGAAACCCCGTCTCTACTAAAGATAGCCAGGCATCGTGGCGTGTGCCTGTAACCCTAGCTACTTGGGAGGCTGAGGCAGGAGAATCGCTTGAACTGGGGAGGTGGAAGTTGCAGTGAGCAGAGATGGCGCCACTACACTCCAGCCTGGGCGACAGAGCAAGACTCTGTCCCCCAAAAAAGAACCAGCTGGGCATGGTGGCTCACACCTGTAATCCCAACACTTTGGGAGGCTGAGGTGGTTGGATCATTTGAGGTCAGGGGATTGAGACCAGCCTGGCCAACATGGCAAAACCCCATCACTACTGAAAATACAATTAGCTGGATGTGGTGGTGGGCGCCTGTAATCCCAGCTACTTGGGAGGCTGAGGCAGAAGAATCGCTTGTATCCAGGAGGCGGAAGCTGCAGTGAGCCAAGACCACACCACTGCACTCTAGCCCGGGCGGCAGAGCGAGACTCTGTCTCAGAAGGAAAAAAAGAATCTTTCGTATTTCAAAATTGAGACTCTCTCACCCAAAATCACCACCACCCTCACTCTCCCTATTCAGAAACTATTGAGTCAGAATGGAGGAAGAAGGGATCTTTTGTGTTTGAGCATGTATTCTTTTATTTTGCTTTTTTAGAAAGCTCTAAAAGGATTGGGGGCGGGGAGGTATACAGACTGAAGTGTTCTTGAGCATTGTTGATGATGGTGAACATTGATGAAGATCCTTGGGGGTCAGGCGGGCACGGTGGCTTGCACCTATATAACCTTAGCTGCTGAGTCTGAGGTGGGAAGAGCGTTTGAACCCAAACGTTCAAGACCAGCCTGGGCAGCCTTGTGAGATCCTGTCTCTAAAAGAAAAATTAGCTGAGTGTGGTGGTGCGTATCTATAGTCCCAGGCTAGGGTGGGAGGCTCACTTGAAGCCAGGAGTTTCCAGGCTATAGTGAGCTATGATTGTGCTAAAAAAAAAAAATTATCTTTCTACTTGAGTTTTGTTTGGGATTTATTTATTTGGTTTAGTTCTGTTTGCAATTCCTTTTTTTCACCTGTTTGATTTTTCAGAAGTTAGTCCTCTGAGTGAAGCATTGATGAAAGCTTTGATAAGCCAAAGTGCCCCTAAAACCAATGAGAACAAGAAGGGATCTGAGTACAGAGGTCCCTGGGAGCTTTGAGGGATACATTGCTGTATGTTGTCTCTTGTTTTGCCCAGTTTTTACAACCTGCATGTGAGTCATTGCTGTACCCCATGATTCACTAGTTCTTTGATTTTGGAAGAAAAGTATAGGGACAGTAGAAAAATGAAGGAAAACTATTACGGTTAAAGAAGGTTGTAGATTGCCTGTGTAGTCAGCATCTCCTTAGTGAGAGCTTTAGTTTTCATTCTCCCCTGAAGGGTGTTCACTTTAAAAGTCATAGAAGTATTCAACTTCCTTAATTTTATTTTGGGTGTTTACACAAACTGGTCTAACAACTTTGATTGGCTTGCAGGGTTGATGGTAAATGAATGTTTATCTCATTTGGAAACTTTACTGAAAGAACAATCTGTTTGTTTTGTTTGTTTTTTGAGATGGAGTCTCTGTCACCCAGGCTGGAGTGCAATGGCGGGATCTTGGCTCACTGCAACCTCTGCCTCCCGGGTTCAAGCCGATTCTTCTGCCTCAGCCTCCCGAGTAGCTGGGATTACAGGCATGCACCACCACTCCCAGCTAGTTTTTGTATTTTTAGTAGAGATGGGGTTTCCTCATGTTGGCCAGGCTGGTCTCGAACTCCTGACCACACGTGATCCACCCACCTCGGCTTCCCAGAGTCCTGGGATTATAGACATGAGCCACCGTGCCCAGCCCAGTTTGCTTGTATTAAACCTAACATACAAAACATGAGAAGTTATTAAACTACCCTTTAAATTTTTTAAGTAAAAGCCATCCATTTAATAATCTGCACTTCCCCTCCCTAGTCAGGTGTCTTATTGTAAAAATTCAGAAACTTAGTGTTTCCCCCACAGAAGGTAGGAGGAGGGGCATGCAGGGAAACTAGTGAAAGGTAATTTTTTGCACCTAATTCAAAAGGAATAAGAAGCCAAGACTACCTTTCAAGTTTTGTTTCATTTATCAACTTTGCAGAAATCTACCAAACAAAAAACAATTCTTAGGCAAGCTACACTTTTGAGCCATTTTTTAAAGTGGAATCTTATAACAAGATTACATTCTTAGGTATATTTGCTCCTTGGTCCTCTGGAATGTTACATGAATATGGAATGCAAGGTTGCTCAACTGGGCTATACAGTAGGGTTGCTTAATGAATGTTTATCTTCTTAAACTATCAGCAGTGGAAATTAAGTGGCTGCTTATCTTAAGGTCATTGCTTTGCCCTCTACATCATTATCTTACTTGAAGAGTTGCCCTAAGGCATTTTGAGTTCTCTCAGTTAATTTGTCCCAAATTTCTCCCCTTTTTAGCCTTAAACTTTCCAAATCTTTGGGGTTTGTTGCCTGTTGTTCCTCAGCTCTGAGGCTTCACCTCTGCTATCCCTTTACATTCCATTCCCTGCTGACTGCATCTTAGGAAACTCTTCTCTGTAAGTCAAAGCATGTCAGCTTTTTAAAAAACAACCCCTTTTAAGGAAGAACTTCCAGGCAGGCATGGTGGCTCACACCTGTAATCCCAGCACTTTGGGAGTCTGAGGCGGGCAGATCACCTGAGGTCGGGAGTTCGAGACCAGCCTGACCAACATGGAGAAACCCCGTCTCTACTAAAAATACAAAATTAGCCAGGCATGGTGGCGCCTGCTTGAAATCCTAGCTACTCGGGAGGCTGAGGCAGGAGAATTGCTTGAACCCAGGAGGTGGAGGTTACAGGAAGGCGAGATTGCGCCACTGCAGTCCAGCCTGGGCAACAAGGGCAAAACTCCATCTCAAAGAAGAAAAGAAAAGAAAGAACTTCCTACAAACCCCTAGGGTTGTAGGCCCCTTGAGAATTGACTTACCAAGCATAAGCCAGTAAAATTGGTACTCAAGTGTTTTCCCCATCTTTTCTCTTCATATTCTCCCTGTGCATGAGTGGACGCCTGTGTCAGGTAGGTGGCACCTACAATCTAGATTGTGATGGAAGTTCTGTTTAGTTGCCCAACATTTCCAGCCTCTCCCAAAGCAAATGTCTTTTCCCTCCATTGGCCTGTATGTAGAATTTGACATAACTCCAGAAAGAATTATCAAAAAGTTTTTTTTGGAAATTACAGTTTAGAAGCCTAGCAAGTGTTTGTGATAATAACTGAATCAGTGTATCATAAATTTCCTTGATTCTGTGGTTTGGCCAGAATACTTGCTCCCCTATCCGAGGGGTGGCAGCAGAGCACACAGCATACTCTCCTGTGTGCTGTCTTTGATTAGCTTCTAATTCATTGGGGAAAATAGCACAAAAGTTTATGAACCAGCCTTCAAGGTAGACACCCAAACACAATTCTAATTTTTGGAGATATAACTTTGACTGCCAATCTGAGAGTAACTATTTTTGATAGTGGGAGGACTGGACAGCCAGCTCATCTACTTACAAAGAAAACTGTTTTCTGGGCCGGGTGCCATGGCTCACACCTGCAATCCTAGCCCTTTGGGAGGCCAAGGCAGGTGGATCATGAACTCAGGAGTTCCACACCAGCCTGACCAACATGGTGAGTACTTTGAGAGGCTGAGGTGGGCAGATCACACGGTCAGGAGATTGAGACCATCCTGGCTAACATGGTAAAACCCCATCTGTACTAAAAATACAAAAAAAATTAGCTGGTTGTGGTGGCATGCGCCTTAGTCTCAGCTCCTCAGGAGGCTGAGGCAGGAGAATCGCTTGAACCCGGGAGGCAGAGCTTGCAGTGACTGAGATCATGCCACTGCACTCCAGCCTGGGCAACCGAGCGAGACTCCGTCTCAAAATTAAAAACAAAAAAGATTAGCTGGGCGTGATGGTGCATGGCTGTAATCCCAGCTACTCCAGAGGCTGAGGCAGGAGAACTGCTTAAACCTGGGAGGCGGAGGTTGCAGTGAGGCCAAGATCGTGCCACTGCACTCCAGCCTGGGCAACAGAGCAAGATTCCATCTTGGGGGGCAGGGAGTGGGGGGAAGAAAATCATTTTCTGCCTGGAAAACCTGTGGAATTAACCACTAGGAGAAAACTTCAGGGCAAGAGCTCCTGTTAATGAGATCCCTTCCCAATACAAATATCAAAGACACCATAGTACACATTTATGAAATTTCACTTTATAAAAATAAGCTTTCTAGGACCCAGTTTGAGACATTTCCGTATGTTAAACACCTGTAGTTAAAAGCTAATATAGGGGGTTTATTTTTGTTCCCCTCACGGTGCTGCTTCTCTTCTTACTAGTCACTTAACATATAAGCCCATTTAATATGACTCTGTAACCAGCTTTCTTCTTGCCAGCTTCCAGTACACTCTGTATAGGTGAGATTCTATTAAAGCTGGCATATTGGGCTACTGTGAGATTATGCACGCTCAGTAATTAGGGGAAAGTTTAGATGGTTCTGGCAGTCTTAACTACAATATTAAACTTGTTACATACTTTTAAGAGTATAGATCCGCCGGGCACAGTGGCTCACACCTGTAATCCCAGCACTTTGGGAGGCCAAGGCAGGCGGATCACGAGGTCAGGAGCTCGAGACCATCCTGGCTAACATGGTGAAACCTCGTCTCTACTAAAAATACAAAAAAATAGCGGGGCGTGGTTGCG
>NW_012114511.1:3804593-3807793 GCF_000951035.1 Colobus angolensis palliatus | reverse complement strand
ACACACACACACACTTTTTTTTTTTTTTTTTTTAAGAGATACAGTTTCATTCTGGTTTCCAGACTGAAGTGCAGTGGTGTGATCACGACTCACTGCAGCCTCAACCTCTAGGGCTTAGGTAATTCTCCCACCTCAGTCTCCCAGGTAGCTGAGATTACAGGCACATGCCACCATACTTGCCTAATTTTTGTAGAGACAGGTTTCATTATATTTTTTTGGTTTTTGGTTTGTTGTTTTGTGACAGTCTCACTCTGTCCCCTACTCTGGAGTGCAATGGCACGATTTGGGCTCACTGCAACCTCCATCTCCCAGGTTCAAGTGATTCTCGTGCCTCAGACTCCCAAGTAGCTGGAATTACAGGCTTGTGCCACCACTCCCAACTTTCGCTCTATCACCTAAGCTGGAGTGCAATGGCACAATCTCGGCTCACTGCACTGCAGCCTCTGCCTCCTAGGTTCAAGCAGTTCTCATGCCTCAGCCTCTAGAATAGGTGGGATTACAGGCATGAGCCACCATGCCTAGCACGCCCAGCAACTTTTTTTTAGTAGAGGTGAGGTTTCACCATAGTGGCTAGGCTGGTCTTGAACTCCTGGCCTCAAGTGATCTGCTTGCCTCAGCCTCCCAGACTGCTGGGATTGAAGGTGTGAGCCACCATGCCCAGCCAGGGTCTCACTACATTGCACAGGCTGATCTCAAAACTCTAGGCGCAAGCAGTTCTCCTGCCTCAAGCCTCCCAAAGTGCTGGGATTACCAGTGTGAGCCACCTTGCCCAACCTTTTCCCCTTTCAAGTGCATTATTTCACTATTTTCCCAGAGCTGTGCAACCACTAATTTAAAAATATTTTCCTTAAAAAAAGAAAAAGTGTTTCCATCAACCTAAAAATCCCTGTATGCTTTAACAATCACTCTGCATTCCTCCCTCCCCTCAGGCCCTGGCAACCACTAATCTACCTTTGTCTCTCTGGAATGCCTATTGTGAACATTTTGTGTAAATGGAACTATACAATATGTGGTGGTTTTTTTATTTTGAGACAGAGTCTCACTCTGTTCCCAGGCTGGAGTGCAATGGCGCCATCTCGGCTCACTGCATTCCCCCACCTCCTGGGTTCAAGTGATTCTCCTGCCTCAGCCTCCCGAGTAGCTGGGACTACAGGCACCCACCACCACGCCCTGCTAATTTTTTTTTTTCTTGAGGCGGAGTTTAGCTCTGTCATCCAGGCTGGAGTGCAATGGCTCCATCTCAGCTCACTGCAGCCTCCGCCTCCGCCTCCTGGGTTCAGGCAATTCTCCTGCCTCACCCTCCTGAGTAGCTGAGATTACAGGCTCATGCCACCACGCCCAGCTAATTTTTGCATTTTTAGTAGAGACTCAGTTTCACCATGTTGGTCAGGATGGTCTTGATCTCTTGACCTCATGATCCACCCACCTTGGTCCCACCAAAGTGCTGGGATTACAGGCGTGAGCCACTGTGCCCTTATCTACAATATGTGTTCTTTTGTGACAGTTTTTACTTGATGTACTGTAAGTTAATGCAATATGTCATTTCTTTTATTGCTGAATAGTTTTTCATCATATGAATGTACCACATTTTGATTATTCAGTTATCAGTAGGACATATGGGTTTTTTTTTTTTTTTTACTGTTATGAATAATGCCTCTGTGAACATTGAAGCACAGATTTTTGTGTGTTACATATTTTGTCAGTTCCCTTGGGTATATAACTAAGAGTAGAGTGGTTGGGTCATATGGTAACTCTGTGTTTAGACTCCTAGGGACTGCCAGACTGTTTTCTGGAAGTATTATACCACTTAACATTCCCAATAGCATTGGATCAAGATTTCGATTTCTTCACATGCTATGTCTTTGTAGAAATGTCTCCTCACACCCCTTGCCCATTTTTTATTTGGGTTTTTTGTTGATGAATTATGAGTTCTTGACATATTCTTTATATTCTTTACATAAATCTTAAGAGATAATATGATTTGCATATATTTTCTCCCTTTCGGTGGGTCTTTTTACTTCCCAAAGGTTGGTTTTTGTTTTGGGGGTTTTTGTTTTGTTTGTTTTGTTTTTTTTGAGAATGAAAGCAAGTATATTAGAGAAGTTAAAAAAAAAGAAGAAGAAGAATGGCTACTCTATAGAGCAGCCTAAAAGTTTTTAATTTTGAAGTCCATTTGATGTAGACCATCTAAAATTTTAAATAGTCATTTATCCATGTTGTGTCTAAACTAAGAAAAATCAGGATGAGAAAAACGAAACTTACAGGAATCCTTTTTGAAAAGCAATCACCTGGAATGAACTCCCTAGATGATTTTCATCTGCAGCAAATTGAGAACTACTGTTTTGGGGAAGTGTGTGCTCTAAAAAACTTTAACTTATAGCCTGGGCACTCTGGCTCACACCTGTAATCCCAGCACTTTGAGAGGCTGAAGTGGGTGGATCACCTAAGGCCAGGAGTTCAAAACCCGCCTGGCCAACATGGTGAAACCCAGTCTCTACTAAAGATACAAAGAAAATTAACTGGGCCTGGTGGCACATGGCTGTAGTCCCAGCTATTCGGGAGACTGAGAGGCAGGAGAATCGCTTGAACCTGGGAGGCTGAGGTTGCAGTGAAATGAGATGGTGCCTCTGCACTCCAGCCTGGGCAACAAGAACAAGACTCTGTCTCAAAAAAAAAAAAAATTACAAGTGGACTAAGTAGATTTTTAAAGGATTTTTTATCACTGTAAAAAATACATAACATGAAGTTTACCATCTTAACCATTTACAAGTGTATAGTTCAGCAGTATTAAGTACATTCACACTGTTGTACAGCCAGTCTCTAGGACTTTTCATCTTGTAAAACTAAAACAACTATTAAACAACTGCCTATTTCCACCTTACTCCAGTTATTGGCAACTGCAGTTCTACTCTCTGTCTCTATGAACTTTAATACTCTAGGTTACCTCATGTAAGTGGAATCATACAGTATTTGTCCTTTTCTGTCTGGCTTATTTTTCTTAGCATAGTGTGTTCAAGGTTCATCCATTTTGTGTATGTCAGAATTTCCTTCCTTTAAGATTGAATGGGCCGGGCGCGGTGGCTCAAGCCTGTAATCCCAGCACTTTGGGAGGCCGAGGCGTGTGGATCACGAGGTCAGGAGATCGAGACCATCCTGGCTAACATGGTGAAACCCCGTCTCTACTAAAAAAATACAAAAAA
>NW_012114511.1:3779735-3800888 GCF_000951035.1 Colobus angolensis palliatus | reverse complement strand
TTTTGTGTTTTTAGTAGAGACGAGGTTTAACCACACTGGTCAGGCTGGTCTCAGACTCCTGACCTCGTGATCCGCGCGCGTCAGCCTCCCAAAGTACTAGGATTACAGTCATGAGCCACCCCACCCAGCCTGGATATTTTATATAATAGAATCGTATAGTTTGTGGCCTTTTGTGACTGGCTTCTTTTACTTTATACTTTATACTTTATAGCATTCATCGGTACACTTCATTGCTTATTACCAAGTAGTATTCCATTGTATACATATATGCCATATTTTATATTTTATGTGTCTTTTTATCAGTTTTACATTTGGGTTGTTTGCACTGTTTGGCTGTTACGAATAATGCCGCTGTGAACATTCATGGACAAGTTTCTGTGTGACCGTACATTTTCATGTTTCTTGGATTTGTGGAATTGTGTAGGTTATATAGTAATTATGTTTAACTCTTAAGAAGTTGCTAGACTGTTTTCCAAACAGTTGTACCATTTTACACAGCTATTTTCAAAAAGTAAGGCAATTTACATTTATTATGACACTAGTCATTGAGCATGTTTTGAGACAGTCTCACACTGTTGCCCAGGCTGGAGTGCAGTGGCGCAATCTTGGCTCACTGCAACCTCCATCTCCATGGTTCAAACGATTCTTGTACAAGCCTCAAGCCTCCTGAATAGCTGGGATTACAGGTGTGCGCCACCATGCCTGGCTAATTTTTTGTATTTTTTTTAGTAGAGACAGAGTTTTGCCATGTTGGCCAGGCTTGTCCCAAACTCCTGGCCTCAAGTGATCTGCTCGCTTCAGCCTCCCAAAGTGTGTGTGTGTGTGTGTGTGTGTATTTTTTTTTTTTTAATTTTTGTGGGTACATAGTAGGTGTATGTGGGGTACATGAGATGTTTTGATACAGGCATGCAATGTGAGCTATCACACTATGGAAAATAGAGTACCCATTTCTTTGAGTGTGTATGCATTGTGTTACAAGCAGTCCAGTTATACTCTTTGAGTTATTGCACTCAGTTTTCACATAACAAATTGTAAACTTTTTAGTAGCAGAACTGTAAGAACTCATTTTCTCCCTTTCCCCATGAAACTTTTGAGTGACAAAGATGCCATAAGATGAACTTGAACGGTGGAAAGGAAACCTCATTAGAGTGACCTAAATCAGTCAACAGTAGAACAATCAAGAATTCACAGCTGGCTCCTAGTTCAGTCTCTTGCCTTTCATCAACCTAGGGAAAAACCTCTACAGTGGAATTAGAACTGACATCTGTCGACAGTTTACAATAGATGATTTTTACTAACTTGATGGGAAGTCCATTTATAGTTGGATCTTGGTCGACTGCATAGACAATCCAGACTGTTTTTCTCTTCACTACCACACTGTACTTACAGCAGAGGGTTCTTCAGGGAGCCTCTCAGCCACTGAAACCACTTACCTGTATCTGGTTGGATGAAAGCAGATTTTGAATCTTGTTCATTTAAATAGTGCCAGGTACCCATGTTGTCTGGCTTTTGCTCACTTAACTGAGTTAGCCTTATTGGCTTTTTTCCAAACCTTAACTCCTTTTCTAAGATACTGTTTAATCTTGCTAACTTTGTACATTTTAGCTTTAACTGAGAGGGTTATATCCTGTTTATCAGGGTAATTATATATTCTAATAAGGGATAAGCCTGTTCCCTGATAAGCAGATTTATTGAAAACTTCAGTCTACCTAACAGGTCATTTTGATAAGGCTATATTATTAATGTGCAATATTCATATTCAAGGCCTTTTTTTTTTTTTCTGAGATTGATTTTTGCTCTGTTGCCCAGGCTGGAGCGCAGTGGCACGATCTCGGCTCCTTGCAGCTTCCACCTCCTGAATTCAAGTGATTCTCCTGCCTCAGCCTCCTGAGTAGCTGGGATTACAAGTGTGCACCACCACGTCCAGCTAATTTTTGTATTTTTAGTAGACAAGATTTCACTATGTCGGCTAGGCTGGTCTGAACTCCTGACCTCAAGTGATCCACCCACCTTGGCCTCTCAAAGTGCCATTGCAGGGATAAGCCACCACTCCCAGCCACAATATTCATGTCTTAATGCTAACTATCTAGCATGGTTTTGTTAAAGATGGATTTTTAGTTGATCCATCTGCTTTCTAGTCAATTATTGAAGGGGCTGTTTTCTTAAAATGGAATGGTAAGACCAGGTTTTGTGGCTCACACCCATGTAATCCCAGCACTTTGGGAGGCCAAACAGGAGGATCAGTTTATAAAAATAAAATGGAATGGGTAACAGTTTCTTACTTCCAAAGAGATTGTCCCCTGGCAATTAGAGATCTACTAAGTGTGTAGTATTCTGATTCCATTGTGAGAACTCTTATCTATGTATGTCCCAGGACTGTTTCAATATTTTCTCTTTGGGAAAGCATAAATAATGGGGATATAAAGTTAACATACAAGGAAGGTTTTCCTCATAAAACTCAGAATCACTAGCTGTACTACCTTTAAAGGCATGCTGGCTTATGCCTGTAACCCCAGCACTTTGGGAGGCTAAGACAGAAGGATCATTTGAGTCCAAGACTTCGAGGCTGCAGTGAGCTATGATGGCCACTACACTCCAGCCTGGTCACCAAAGTGAGACCCTATCTCAAAAAAAAGATAAAAAGGAACAAGTTAAAGTTTTTTTTGTATTTTGAGACAGGGTCTCTGGATCTATCACCCAGGCTGGAGTACAGTAGCACAGTCTTGGCTCACTGTCAACCTACACCTCCCTGACTGAAGCCATTCCAAGTAGCTGGTAGGCACGTGTCACCACGGCCACCTAATTTTTGTATTTTTTTTTGTAGAGACAGTGTTTCGCTGTGTTGCCCAGGCCAGTCTCAAACTCCTGAGCTCAGCCTCCCAAAGTGCTGGGATTACATGTGTGAGTCACCACACCCAGCTCAGAACTCTGTATTACAAAACTGAAACTATATCTATTGAGCAATAATTCCTTGTTCCCCCTTTTTTCCAGCCTCTGGCAACCACCATTTGACTTTTTGTCTCTGATTTTGATTACTCTGGGAACCTCATATAAGTGGAATCATACAGTATTTGTCCTTTTTTGACAGGGTTATTTCACTTAGCATGTATTCAAGTATCCCTATTGTAGCATGTTTCAAAATTTTCTTCCTTTTTGAGATTGAGTAGTAGTAACTGCTGTGTGTAATATTGCTATAAACATGGGCATACAGATATCTTTGTGGTTTTATATTTACATGCCTATGTCAGATATGTTGAAAAGCTTCACATAGATACCATCCATTATTTCCTTATTGGGTTCAGATTTGTCCATAAGAGTTACATGATTATAACTGAAGTCTATAAATTATTCCATAGAATGGTTTTTCCACAGTGCTAATAACATGGTGAGTGGAGTGAAAGGGCTTGTATATGTCCTTTCTCAGAGTTTTTTTGACCTTAGCAAAGCTTTGGGATTCACCATGTGGTACTTGTGTTTGCTTTTCAGGCTCTTACAGCACTACTTTCAGATGATAGCAAGTTTGGATTCATTGTAATAGATGGTAGTGGTGCACTTTTTGGCACACTCCAAGGAAACACAAGAGAAGTCCTGCACAAATTCACTGTGGATCTCCCAAAGAAACACGGTAATACAGGAGGAGAACATGAACCCACTTACTTTGTGTCTAACAATAAGAAAACAGTGTGATGGGCCGGGTGCGGTGGCTCATGTCTGTAATCCCAGCACTTTGGGAGGCCGAGCTGGGTGGATCACGAAGTCAGAAGTTCGAGACCAGCCCAGCCAAGATGGTGAAACCCTGTCTCTACTAAAAATATAAAAATATGACGGGTGCCTGTAATTCCAGCTACTTGGGAGGCTGAGGCAGGAGGATTGCTTGAACCCGGGAGACGGAGGTTGCATTGAATTGTGATTGCACCACTGCACTCCAGCCTGGGCAACAGAGCAAGACTCTGTCTCAAAAAAGAAAAAAAGAGAGAAAACAGTATGATGTGAGGGGAGTGAATCCAGATGATAGGGAGAAAAGCCTCCCGGAATGACGGGTGCCTCACTGGTGCTTATGGCTCTTCTCTTGACATAGAATTAGTAGTCGCTCTCTGAAAACAAGTAGCAGTTTATGCTAAACGTTTAGTTAAGGGAATGGTGATTTTTCTTTGTCCTTTTCTTGGATGATGACATGATTATTTTATTTTTAATTTGAAGACATCTTGTAGTTCTTAATAATTGCCTTTTTCTCTTGCTACTTTTGTGTCAAAGGTAGAGGAGGTCAGTCAGCCTTGCGTTTTGCCCGTTTAAGAATGGAAAAGCGACATAACTATGTTCGGAAAGTAGCAGAGACTGCTGTGCAGCTGTTTATTTCTGGGGACAAAGTGAATGTGGCTGGTCTAGTTTTAGCTGGATCTGCTGACTTTAAAACTGAACTAAGTCAATCTGATATGTTTGATCAGGTAAGTAAGAAGTACATGCTCTATTATGTAAGTCCCTAGGTAGGAGTAGGTGAGTCCTTTGTGTGAGCACTGGAACAGACACATCTTTTTAAAAATTCCCTGGGTTAAAAACCTACCTCTAAGTTAAACGGCAGGTTTACAGATGTTTATTAGGAAACATTCCCCTGTGCTTTTCTGAGCCCCTTCTCTTCCGAAATCAACCAGTTTTAGGTGGGCTTCTTGTGGATCCTGTGGAGGTCCCTGGTTTAGTTGGGTTGTCAGAATTGGCTGTAGAATGGAGTTTGATTTCAAATAAACTAAAACCTGTTCCTTATTTTCTTTTTCTGATTTATTCTTGGAGATACATAGCAGCAAAGCTCTCAGCAATATGACAGCTGATTCAGCCTAAAGCATTTAAAGCCCATTTTATAACATCGGCTCAGCCGTAATACATTTCCAAGGTCTTCTGGAGGAAGTGGCCTTACGGTAGAAGGTCCACCAAAGAAATTGCCTTACACCTTTTCTTTTCTTTTTTTTTTTTTTTTGAGACTGGGTCTCGCTATCTTGCCTAGGCTGGAGTGCAGTAGTGCAATCATGGCTCACTGCAGCCTCGATCTCCCGGGTTCAAGTGATCCTCCCAGCTCAGCCTCCCAAGTAGCTGGGACTACAGGGATGTGTCACCATGCCCAGCTAATTTTTGTACTTTTTGGTAGAGGTGAGGTTTCACCATGATGCCTAGGCTGGTCTCAGTATTCCTGGACTCAAGCTGTCTGCCTGTCCTAGCTTCCCAAAGTGCTGGGATTATAGATGTGAGCCACCCTACCCAGCCCGTCTTAACTTCTGTTACCTTATTTTGCAGGATCCAGTGGTTCCCCCTTTCCTCCACAATAACTTATTTTTGTTTGAACTTAATGAGTTGTCCTATAGTAGATCTAATAAAATGTGTGATGTAATTGGCTGGGAAAGTTTACCCTGGCAGTGCTGTTCACTGTAAGAGCAGCTTTTGATTAAACTGGGCTCCTTCCCCATATTTAGACTTCAGTGATCATAATGCTGAGCTTTGCATGCCATTGAGAGTTAGTGGGTTTGGGTAAAGGTGTTTTAATTATATTTTAAATAAGTACTAATAAATACTAATAATTTTTTTTTGTGTGTCAGAGGTTACAATCAAAAGTTTTAAAATTAGTTGATATATCCTATGGTGGTGAAAATGGATTCAACCAAGCTATTGAGTTGTCTACTGAAGTCCTCTCCAACGTGAAATTCATTCAAGAGAAGAAATTAATAGGTATCGGTGAAATGCAACTGCATATTCTGTGAAATGTTTTTGTGTGTGTGTGTGTACGTCTATACGTGTTTGTATGTATGAGACAAGGTACCAAAAATGTAAAAAGAGGATATTTAGTATTTTTATTAACTCTTTTGCCTCAGTGAAAGCATTATTTTTTATCTTCTGTAGTCATTAGGTTGAATAAGTATGTTTGTATCTACGAGGGAAACTTAATATATGTCCTGTTGACTGATCCCTCATCACAGGACGATACTTCGATGAAATCAGCCAGGACACGGGCAAGTACTGTTTTGGCGTTGAAGATACACTAAAGGCTTTGGAAATGGGAGCTGTAGAAATTCTAATAGTCTATGAAAATCTGGATATAATGAGATATGTTCTTCATTGCCAAGGCACAGAAGGTATGAGAATGAGAAAATAAGGTTGCTATTTGTTACTGAGCCAGGAAGCCTGGGGTGGAGATTGGGAGGGATGGCTGATTTCAGGAGCGGTCAGAAGGTAGATCTACCCCTTGTTCCCTACTTCTTCAGTCTGTAGTACATTCCTGCATAGATTTTTCTGCTTGAACTGTTTAACGTCTGCTTAAGATTGTTAAATCCGCTGAGGACCAGGACTGTATCTTGAGCATCTCTGATGTTCCTTATGGTTGAAGCACTGTACCTAGTAGACACTCAGTGTATGCTAACAGCTTATGGAAAAAAGGTTGAGAGATTGAGTCCCTGAGCCCTTTTCTCATCTAACCTCATCTTACAGAGCTTACACAGATTAGTACATGAGAGCCAGGTTAACACATTTTTTCCTCCTAATACTACAGAGGAGAAAATTCTCTATCTAACTCCAGAGCAAGAAAAGGATAAATCTCATTTCACAGACAAAGAGGTATGTGATTATTTTCTTGGTTTGATGATACATGCAAGCATAAATCCATGTGCTAGAGCACTGGCGGTGTAGAGGGTGAGCTTTGGGAAACCAAACCTCATACTAACTTGGGGGGGTGGCTGTGGGAGGTGGTCATCTCCTGCCTGCCACATACAAATCTGACTTCAGGGAAGGAGGCCAAATCATAGTTACTGCAGCTTTTTTTTTTTTTTTTCCCTGGAGACAGGGTCTTGCTCTGTTGCCCAAGCTGGAGTGCAGTGGCATGATCTCGGCTCACTGCAGCCTCCACCTCCTGGACTCAAATGATCCTCTTGCCTCAGCCTCTCTAGTAGCTGGGACTACAGGCATATACCACCATGCCCAACTAATTTTCAAATTTTTTGTAGAGGGGGGTTTTCACCATGTTGCCCTGGGCTGGTCTCGAACTCCTGAGCTCAAGCAATCTGCTTACCTTGGCCTCCCAAGTGGTGGGATTACAGGTGTGAGCCACCGTACCTGGTCTTTTTTTTTTTTTTTTTTTTTTTGAGATAGTGTCCTGGTCTGTCACCCAGGCTAGATTCAGTGGCACAATCATAGGTCACTGTAACCTCGAACCCCTGGGCTCAAACAATCCTTCTGTCTCAGTCTGCTGAGTAGTCAGAAGTACGGGCACAAACCCTCATGCCCTTTTTTGAGACGGAGTTTTGCTCTTGTCGCCCAGGCTGGAGTGCGGTGGTGCAATCTCGGCTCACGGCTACCTCCACCTCCTGGGTTCAGGCAATTCTCCTGCCTCAGTCTCCTGAGTAGCTGGGACCTCAGGTGATCCACCTGCCTCAGCCTCCCAAAATGCTGGGATTACAGGCGTGAGCCACCGTGCTGGGCAGCCTTCTTTTTTATAGAAATGGGGTCTTGTTGTGTTCACCAGGCTGGTCTTGAACTCCTGGGCTCAAGTGATCCTCCTGTGTTGGTTTTCCAAAGTGGTGAGATTACAGGTGTGACCCACCATGCCTGGCCTGGTTTTTTGTTTGTGTTTGTCTTTGTTTATTGTTTTTTAGACGGAGTCTCCCTCTGTCCCCCAGGCTGGAGTGCAGTGGCACGATCTTGGCTCACTGCAACCTCCGCCTCCCGAGTTCACGCCATTCTCCTGTCTCAGCCTCCCAAGTAACTGGGACTATAGGCGCCCGCCACCACGCCTGGCTATTTTTGTGTATTTTTAGTGGAGACGGGGTTTCACCGTGTTAGCCAGGATGGTCTCGATCTGCTGACTTCGTGATCCGCCCACCTCGGCCTCCCAAAGTGCTGGGATTACAGGCATGAGCCACCGCACCCGGCCTTCTTTGTTTTTAAGTAGTTAAGCAATCAGGAAAACATTTCATTATCCTTGAAATTTAATAGGGAGAAAAATGTAATTTGCATAATGCCTCTCCTGCACTATGAAACCTGTGCTGCTTTCTTCACTTAATCAGCTCTTCCACTGCAGTGGCTTCTCTGGTTTGCTCTAAATGCATCACAACAGTTGAAAGTATCACTCTCCTGTATGAGATAGGTTTAAATGGTAGCTTCCTCAAATTCTGGTTTGGAGAGCTTTGTTCTCTTTGAGGCCACTCCCAAAAGCAGTCCTGGCGGGTCTCTTCGGGGTCATTGAATGGATGTTGCTTAGAGACACTACAACAGCCTGACTTCCAGAGTCAACAGTAGGAATCATAAGCTGAAAACCCACTGAGTGTTTGTGTTGGTATTTCATGGCTGAGGGTAGTCTGAGGAGAAGTGTTGTTTGAAATAATCCGAATTTCTCTGCTTATGTCCATTATGTTATCAAAACCAGAGATGACTTACAGAGCTTTACACACAGATATGGCTATAAGTGGGAGGATGAGAGTGATAGGTGGGCAAGGGGCTGTGAGAGGGGCTAATTAGCCTTCATATATCCTAATCCCCCCTGTTTTTGTATCTCATGGTCACCCCTGTAGACCGGACAGGAACATGAGCTTATCGAGAGTATGCCCCTGTTGGAATGGTTTGCTAACAACTATAAAAAATTTGGAGCTACGTTGGAAATTGTCACAGATAAATCACAAGAAGGGTCTCAGTTTGTGAAAGGATTTGGTGGAATTGGAGGTGAGTAGCAAATCAGCAAACCAAACTTAAAACCAGGGTCTCAGGCCAAGGTCACTCCTGGCTAGCCCTGCTTCAGGCAAGGTGCTCATTATCTGCTGAGATAGGTGATTGACGCAGCAGGTGCAGGTTCCTAATTTGGACCCATGTTTATTTTTGCCTCTTTGTTTTCTGTAATTCTGCAAGAGAATGGGTCTTCCCTTATTAGAGTGACCAGCCCCTTACACACATGCCCATTCCGTGAACAGGTAATTTACCTTTTGGTTTGTTTCCCCAGGTATCTTGCGGTACCGAGTAGATTTCCAGGGAATGGAATACCAAGGAGGAGACGATGAATTTTTTGACCTTGATGACTACTAGGTAGTCGACATGGGTCCGGCAAAATGTGCCTCACCCTCCAGCATCCAACCCAAGGAGCATACCCATGGTGGAATCCAAACAGATCCCTGCCTTACAATTGGAACATTTCCAGAACTTAATCCATGAGCATTGGATATTGAAAAGAAAACCGAAACAAAACCAGACCCAGCCCTACACTTTGGTTTGTCATGGTGTCAGCGCAGCAGCCTACAACTAAGTTCTTAAATGCCACTTTGGACTAATTTAAAAAGAATCCCAGTTTTTACTTTTACTCAATGGTGAAATTGGTTGCTCTTGTATTTTATGAAAAAAAATGATTTTTTTAACCTTCATACATAGAAGCAAAAATACTTTAACTGCTGTAAACCTTCAAAAGTTAATAGAAGTGAGATCATACTGGTTTGTTTCTTATTTTGATTGGAGAAAAATTAAATTGCTGCATTTCGCAGTGACCCATTTACATGGCATTCTCAGCTTAGACTGCATAAGAAGAAATATATGTGGTGAAATGTTGGAACCATTTCTCTCTTGGTCTCTGTTTAATGTTGAAAGGGTGAGCTAATAGGAGGCACTTTCAACTTCACTCCCTCACGCTACCCTGTCCCCTCCAGACTGGCAGTTTCAAGGATGCAAATTGCATTGCAAAATCAAACTGACTCATGAAGCATTTGGGCCAGTGCACTGTTTACTTCCATCTGTTTGCAGACACATTTGTGCCCGGCGTTTGGGAGCCCTTTGTATCGATGTTCTGACGGGGGTCCCTATAACCTTAACCTACTCAAAACCAGTTTGGGATGGATATGATGGGGCTTCTGTGCTATTGCTGGGATTGGGAGAAATAAAACATGCAATTTAAGTGGAAGCGAAGAAATTTAAAGAGGATTTTATTTTGCTTGGGTCAGTCCTTGTTAAAAGGGAGGTGGATGTGTTTTCCTTGTGTTGGATGGCATGAGATTATGTGAATGTTTTGATTTATTAAAATGAATTGCAAGGTTTTTCACAGGAACGACAGACATGTATGACTGCATGTAATTATAAACTCCTGACCTCCTGGTGGGGTTGGAGCATCTGTTTCAAATGTGGGACTTACAAGCACCTCTCACATGAGAAATGAGGGGCGGGTGGGAAGGGATGGGACACAGCTTCTGGCACCATGGATTTAAGACCATGTTGGATCCAAAAGTTGGCCTGAAACCCTGAAGCTTATGCGTCACAGCTGGGCTGTAAGTCAGACTTGAACCCAGCTGACATGCAGGGTCATGGCGTGCCCGAGGTGGTGACAGTTGAATAAAGTGTATAGTATGTGCCCAGTGGTAGCAATGGAAAAAAGTATACCAAACAGACTTTGAAGGACCAAAGGTTTTAAAAGTCAATTGGTATCACCTCCACACTGACTGTAGGGTAGTGGGGTGCATTTGGTTTTCAAATTGGGTACTTTTAACACTTTAGTGCCTGACTGCTGTTCTTTACTGACTTGATTCAGTCACTCGTAGCTTTATTGGTCTGAACCAGCTCCTTGTTCCCAGGTTACAGACCTGCCTATCGTTCCAATAATCCTGTTTCACTTGAATGAAGGGAGTATGTCTTAAATGTAAAGTTTCTAGTTCTCACACTGTACTCTGAGGTCCAAATACTGTCTGTCAATGTGTAACCTGATGTCTCAACCCCCAGTGAGAAGAGTCCATTATTTGGTGTTCACCAGCGTGGGAGACTTCACCCAGAACAGGCTTTTTTGCTTTGGGCTCTGCTATTTGTTTGCAGAACACCCAAGAGCGAGCAAACATGCTCTCTTCACAGCAGTACCTGAGGGTTTCGCCATTGTAAATGGGTCTGATGTGATAGGACAAGACCAGAGAAATTGGATGTAAATTTACATTTTTGAATATGCTTGTTGTTTCACATGATACATTTAGGGTATGCAGCTCCTTTTGTAGTTTTTATTTTTACTATTTAAGTTTGGAAATGATGCCAAATTTTTGTATTTCTTTAATCAATGTGTTCTCTTCGGTGATATATATTGCATTATATATTGATGTGTGTATCAATATATACTGATATGTATTACACTTACACATACAAACACATAAATAAGAGGGGGTGAAAACCGTAGCCTTTGCATTCTCTATAGCCTCTGCAGAGAGATCCTAAGCAGCAAAATCTTGGTGTTGTGATGTACAGAAATGGAGAAGAGTATTAAACCATATTTAAGAATATACTTTGTGTGCTTGAGATTTTTTAGGACTGGTCTAGAAAGGCCTGAACTGTGGAGACAGTGAGTTCTCCAAGGCATACCTCAGATTAGTCATGCCCAGTAGCATTTCAGCCTTGGATTTGAGTTGTGTTTACTACATTTGTCTATGGAAAGGTATATGCAAAGTTTTTCTGAGGTCACAATCCCAGAGTTATGGTAGAGAAAGAAGATTCAGGTTGCTGGGGCCACACTAATTTGTATTCTCCCCCATTCTACATGCACGCCAAAGGGAATCTTGCTGCTTTTTTTTTTTTTTTTTAAGGTATGTTAAGTATATTATTCCATAACCCAGCATCCCATGGAGGTACCCAATTTTACAGATGATGGAACAGAACAAAAGAAGGTTAAGTAGCAGCTCTTTAGTGATAACACCAAAATTTTATCCCAGGCCTTATTCCAAAGTTCTCTCTGTATCTGTCTTTGAGTCCTATAATAGAATGGTCCAGATGGAATAGCAGAAACTAGGCCTGGGCCCTCTCCCTCCCACGTTCCTTCATCTTAAATACCTTACACTGGGT
Source organism: Colobus angolensis palliatus (assembly GCF_000951035.1). Taxonomy (NCBI): domain Eukaryota; kingdom Metazoa; phylum Chordata; class Mammalia; order Primates; family Cercopithecidae; genus Colobus; species Colobus angolensis. Next base: position 3,789,071 of record NW_012114511.1, on the reverse strand, counting down.
AGGAGAGTAGTAGCCCGTCCAAGAGCAGGTGCTGGTGCAGTAGAGCAGGGCTCCTAGGCCAGGTTCAGAGTAGAAGAGAATTTGTTTTCTTTGTTTTCCCCCAAGGTTGAGGTGCTTAGAGAGCCTCTTTGGTAGTTTAGGAAGCCTAGTTGAGGAACCAAGGTGGTGCATGGTTTGCTTTCTCTAGGTTTGAGAAAACTGTTTTAAATAAAATTGACCAGTAATGGCACTTGGCATACTTTTCACCCATTTTCTCACCTGATCTAGATGATAGCCCTGACAACAAAACTCAATTACCAGCTGGGAAGGGGCGAACATGCCTGTGCTGGTGGAAGTGTAATTTTCCCTCCTAATGCATGTCTAGGTGCTGTTGTTGAAGACAAAATTGTTGGGAGGCAGCACAGTGGTGCAGGATGTATGGGCTGTGGTGCTTGCCTGTCTGGGCTTGCAGCACTTGCCATCTTTTGTTCTCTGACTCCAAGACGCATGCCATGACACTCCCAGATAGGCACGGTGGATTCAGGGCTGAGAGCCAAGGTGGAATTTAAGCCTCATGCCAGCTTCTCCTTTGTTGCCAACTTGAGTGAATGCCAGCTGGGATTCCTGCCTGCCAAGTCCAGTCCTGATGGGACTGGGTCTCAGGGGACCTGGGAACCGAAAAGCCAAGTGGTGTGGGAGCATCCGATTAGAGCTAGAGAAGCAGGGCACAGTTGCTTGTTTTGTGGCAGTTTGGGTGCTGCTGAGGATGTGGCTGAATAGCAGGAACTAGAAATACAGGTGAAAACAATTCACCACCTCCAGCGTTCTCTGTAAATCAAGTCTAAAACCCTGTCTGGTGAATTCAGTTTCAGATACAGCCATCTCCAGGAGTCCTTCCCTGAAACTGGCAGGTTTACCTGGGGCTTAGCTAAGAGCCCAGAACCAAACAAGGGAGTTAAGCTCTGGTTCTGCCAGGCACCATGGCTCATGCTTGTAAACCCAACACTTTGGGAGGCCAAGGCAGGTGGATCACCCGAGATCAGGAGTTCAAGACCAGGCTGACCAACATGGTGAAACCCTGACTCTACTGAAATTAGCCGGACAGGTGGTGGGCGCCTGTAATCCCAGCTACTCAGGAGGCTGAGGCACAAGGATTGCTTGAACCTGGGAGGTGGAGGCTGCAGAGAGACGAGATGGCACCACTGCACTCCAGCCTAGGCGACAACAAGACTGTCTCAAAAAAAAAAAAAAAGCTCTGGCTCTGCTCTTAACTGGGTTTGTGACTCACAGTATCAGACAGTCCCTGAATCTGAAGTGCCGTGCTAGCCAGCTTCCCGGGAAGCTATCAGGAGAGCGCAGTAGGAAGCAGGATCTGAGGTCTGAGGTAGAAATCCTGGCTCCACTTGAGAGGCTGGCAAATTATTCCATGTCTTTGAGTAGCAGTTTCACCACCTGTAATAAGGATTAACTGGAATAAGGCACATGAAAGCACTTAGCAAGGACTGGGATGGCAGCTACTCCACTCCCAACCTTGGTCCTCTGGAAGTGGCCAGGGAAAGTTTGTGCTGGTGACCACAAGGTGGTGCTATAGAGTTAAGGACGCTGACGAAGAAATTTGCTTCATCTGAAGTAGGGGGGATTTCTGACAAGCATTAAGAGGTGCTTGGGACAGCTTGCTTTGCCCTTAAATTTTGGGAAAGTGGAGAGGGCAATTTAACAAAGGAGTAGGGATGAGTGAAAGGAGAGGAGAGCCCAGGAGTCTCAGTCCAGCTCTGCCCAGTTTTCTTACTCCTCATTCTGGGCTTTGAGCTATCTGTCTGTGAAGTAACTATCGTCACTGACATTTGTTGAACAGTTACGTAACCCTTAGAAAAACGTAGTGAGGGAGATGCTGTTTATATCTTCCCATCCACGTTCTACTAAGTGGCAAAATCTGGGACTCAAAGTCAGGTCTGTTTGGTTCCAAAGCCAGTGCAAATGCAGGTCATCCCTACAGAGTGAAGTAAAACAGCATGAAGAAGGGCTTCTTGGGGGGCCCTTGGTCCCAAGTAGGTGAGCAATCCTGGAAGTGATGAGAAGGCAAAGCTGTACCTGGGAATGTCAAGCCCATTCTCAGAAAGGACTAGAGTCTCTTTCGACTCTAGTCCTTAGTGTATGGCCACACCTTTATATAGCTTTTCTCCACAGTACCCAATACTTAGACTCCTTAAGGAATTATCATTTTAGCACTTTTTTTTTTTTTTAATTGAGACAGGGTCTCACTCTGTCACCCAGGCTGGAATGCAGTGGTGCAATCTTGTCTCACTGCAGCCTCATCCTCCCAGGATCAAACAATCCTCCCACCTCAGTCTCCCAAGTAGCTGGGACTACAGGCACACGCCGCCACACCTGTCTAATTTTTGGAGTTTTTTTTTTGTTGTTGTTGTAGAGATGAGGTTTCGCCACGTTGCCCAGGCTGGACTATTTTTTGAGACGGAGTCTTGGCCGGGCGCGGTGGCTCAAGCCTGTAATCCCAGCACTTTGGGAGGCCGAGACGGGCGGATCACGAGGTCAGGAGATCGAGACCATCCTGGCCAACACGGTGAAACCCCGTCTCTACTAAAAAATACAAAAAACTAGCCGGGCGAGGTGGCGGGCGCCTGTAGTCCCAGCTACTTCGGAGGCTGAGGCGGGAGAATGGCGTAAACCCAGGAAGCGGAGCTTGCGGTGAGCTGAGATCCGGCCACTGCACTCCAGCCGGGGCGAGAGAGTGAGACTCCGTCTCAAAAAAAAAAAAAAAAAAAAAGAGACGGAGTCTTGCTTTGTCACCCAAACTGGAGTGGAGTGGCACGATCTCGGCTTACTGCAAGCTCTGCCTCCCAGGTTTATACCATTCTCCTGCCTCAGCCTCCTGAGTAGCTGGAACCACAGGCACCCGCCACCATGCCTGGCTAATTTTTTGTATTTTTTTTTTTTTAGGAGAGGCGGGGTTTCGCTGTGTTAGCCAGGATGGTCTTAATCTCCCGACCTCGTAATCCGCCTGCCTCAGCCTCCCAAAGTGCTGGGATTACAGGCGTGAGCCACCGCACCGGCCTGGTCTTGAACTCCTGAGCTCAAGTGATCAGCCTGCCTCAGCCTCCCAAAGTGTTGGGATTCCAGGTGTGTGCCACTGTGCCAGGCCCCTTAATTTTAGCACTAGGAAGGGTCTTGCACCTTACCTATTCCAATCCCCTCAATGAAGACAGAAGAAAACTGAGGTCAGAGAGCAACACAGTGACCTGTCAGGCTCATGCAGCAAATTAGCAGAGCTGACATGAACACTTGCTGCAACTCCAGATTCAGTGCTCTTAACAGCTGGATGATCTTCTTATTCTTCATCCAGGCCTTGTTCTCTCCAATGTTATAAATGAGAGAAGGGACAAGTGGAGGGAGCACATGGCCTGAAACCAAAGAGCTAGGAGAGGAAAGGTGGCCAACATCCAGATGGAGTTATGAAAGCTGTTTGAATCCAGTCACTTCCCTGTGAGTCAAGGTTGGCTTGGGTGTGTAGATCAACTTGCTTCTCCAGCCCCCGGGCTTCCAAATTAGCCCCATCTAGCTCTCCCTGACTGCCACAGACTTCCAGCTCCTCCCACTCGGCTGAGATACTATACCTAGCCCCTTCTGCTTGCCTCTCCATCCCCACTCAAAGGAAAGCTAGAGGGCAAACCCGTTTCCAAGGAAGCCAGGAGAATAAGGAAGGAGGGTGGAAACTTGAGAGAAAGGCTCCAAGCAGGAATGGCACGGATCTTCTGAGAGGCAAAGATGCAGAGATATTCCCATTCCTGGGAGGCATGAGGAGAAATCAGGGCTTGATGATGCCAGGACGCTTTGCCCCATGTTATATGACTGTCCAGACCCAAAGACATGCCCAGTCTAGGCTCCCTGCTGGGGAAAGGGGAGGCAAGATGAACCAGCTGGGGCCTGGAGGGCCTGCATAGGGGGGCTCTTTGTAATAAGGCAGGATGTCGCCTGGGAGAGAGTTGCTTCTCCACATAAAGACGAATTCCTGTGCTCAGGGCTAGAGGCCCTTCCTAGCACCCCTGTCGGGCTCTGATTCTGAAAGGTAACATGAAAGGAGTTCTCCCCTATGGAAGGAGTGCTACTGCAGTCTCCTCCAGCCATCTCCACAGACGCACTCCACTGCCGCCTCTATTCCTTAAAGGAGACTTGGGTTAAGTCAGTCTCATTCCTTGACTCAGCAAGCATTTAGACATGTCCTAGGTCCTGCGTGAGATTCAGTGGCGAACAGTGGAGGTGCACACCCTGCCCTTCGGTGTTGAAGGTTCAGCAGTGGAGACTCTGAACAAGGAATGACAATGAAGAGCGAGGAATGTTGAAGGACAAGGGGAGTGCAGGGCAGCTCCTTCCTCCTCCGGGGGTGCTAGGTCTATGTTGCGACCTGGATTAGCTGGAGAGATGAGAGGGTAAGTTTGGAGAGGCACGTGGATCAGTCCTGACTGGATCCAAAGGCCAGGAAGACATTCCAATTTCAGGACACAGTTTTATCTTTTTTTTTTTTTCTTTTTCTTTTTTTTTTTTTATTTGAGACGGAGTCTTGCTCTGTCGCCAGGCTGGAGTGCAGTGGCCAGATCTCAGCTCACTGCAACCTCCACCTCCTAGGTTCAAGCGATTCTCCTGCCTCAGCCTCCCAAGTAGGTGGGACTACAGGTGTGCGCCACCATGCCTGGCTAATTTTTGTATTTTTAGTGGAGATGGGGTTTCACCATGCTGGCCAGGATGGTCTCCATCTCCTGACCTCGTGATCCGCCCGCCTCGGCCTCCCAAAGTGCTGGGATTACAGGCGCGAGCCACCGCGCCCGGCCACGACACTGGTTTTTTCATCCTGCTATCATTTCTGTGGTTTGTTTTTTAACAGCTTTATTGAGGTATAATTTATAAACTATAAAATTAACCCACTGTAGGTATAGTTTGGCTATTTATTTTTAAAAGTAAATGTGTGTAGGCCAGGCCTACACGCCTGGCCTCACGTCTGTAATCCCAGCAGTTTGGGAGGCTGAGGCAGGCACATCACTTGAAGCCAGAAGTTCAAGACCAGCCTGGCCATCATGGTGAAACCCTGTCTCTACTAAAAATACAAAAATTAGCTGAGCATGGTGGTGTAGGCCTGTAGCCCCAGCTACTCCGGAGGCTGAGGCAAGAGAGTATGTTGATCCCGGAAGGTGGAGGCTGCAGTGAGCCAAGATCCTGCCACTGCACTCCAGCCTGGGTGACAGTGAGACTCTGTCTCAAAAAAAAAAAAAAGTAAAAGTAAATGTGTATAGTTATGTAAACATCCTACAACTCACAACTCAATGTTCAGCATCCCAAAAAGATTATTTGTGCTCTTTTGCAGTCAATCTCTGTTTCCACATCCAACCCTGGGCAACTGCTGCTGATCAATCTACTTTGTGTTTTTTTTTTTGGAGACAGAGTCTCGCTCTGTCGCCCAGGCTGGAGTGCAGTGGCGCGATCTCAGCTCACTGCAACCTCCGCCTCCCGGGTTCAAGCAATTCTTATGCCTCAGCCTCCTGAGTAGCTGGGACTACAGGTGCCTGCCACCACACCCAGCTAATTTTGCTGTTTTTAGTAGAGACAAGGTTTCACCATATTGGCCAGGCTGGTCTCAAACTCCTGGCCTCACGTCATCTGCCCACCTCGACCTCCCAAAGTGCTGGGATTGTAGGTATTAGCCACCATGCCCAGCTGCTACAGATCTGCTTTCTACCTCTACAGTTCTGGCCTTCCTAGAAATTTTTATATTAATGGAAAAGCACAACATGTAGTCTTTTATGTGAAGCTTCTTTCATTTAGATAAATTTTTGAGATACACCTTTCTTTCTTTCTTTTTTTTTTTTTTTGAGATGGAGTCTCATTCTGTCACCTAGGCTGGAGTGCAGTGGCTCATTAACAGCTCAATAACAGCCTTGATCTCCTGAGCTCAAGTGATCCTCTACCCTCAGCCTCCCAAGTAGCTGGGATTACACCACCATGTCGGGCTATTTTTTTGTATATATATTTTTTTATAGAGATGGGGTCTCCTTATGCTGCCCAGGCTGGTCTTGAACTCCTAGCTCTAAGTGATCCTTCCGCCTCAGCCTCCGAAAGTGCCGGGATTACAGGTGTGAGTCACCATACCCAGCCTGTTGCATGTTCATTTTTATTGTTGAGTAGTATGATACACTAAGAAATACATATACAGGTCTTTGCTCCACCCCTTTCCTGGCATGCAGCTCCTAAAACTTATGGAATCTCCAGAGTGATGAGAGTGTCTTTTCTATGCTAATAAGATTACTGATGACTGGGGACCCCTAGGTAGCTTCAGGATGGGGACTGGTCACCAGAAAGACCAGAACGTGATTAGAGAGTAGAGTTTTTGGGCCAGGTGCGGTGGCTCACACCTGTAATCCCAGCAGTTTGGGAGGCCAAGACGGGCAGATCATTTGAGGTTAGGAGTTCGAGACCAGCCTGACTAACATGGTGAAATCCCGTCTCTACTAAAAATACAAAAAACATTAGCTGGGTGTGATGGCACATGCCTGTAATCCCACATACTCAGGAGGCTGAGGCAGGAGAATCGCTTGAACCCACGAGGTGGAGGTTGCAGTGAGTCAAGATTGCTCCACCGCACTCCAGCCTGGGCAACAGAGCTAGACCTATCTCCAAAAAAAAAAAAAGGTGGAGCTTTCGGCACCTGCCTCCCACCTCCAGAGAGGGGAGAGGGACTGGAGGTTGAATTAATCACTGATGGCCAATGATTTCATCAATCATCCCTATACAATGAGACCTCCATAAAACCCCCTAAATGACAGAGTTCAGGAAGCTTCCAGGTTGGTGAACACATTGAAGTGCTGGGAGGGTAGCATGCCCAGAGAGAGGATGAAAGTTCTGCATCCATACCTTGCCCTATGCATCTGTTCTGTTGACTGTCCCTGAGTTGTATCCTTTATAATAACCTACGATAATGTGTAGATTTTTCCTGAGTTCTGTGAAGTGTTCTAGCAAATTATCAAACTTGAAGAGGGCGTGATGGGAACCCCTTATAGCCAGTTAGTCAGAAGTACAGGTGGTAACTTGTGACTGGCATCTGATATTGGGGCAGTCTTATGGAACTGAACCCTTAATCTGTGGGGTCTGCTAACTTAGGGTAGTTAGTGTCAGAATTGAGTTGAATTGTAGGACAACCAGTTGTGTCTGGAGAGTTGGAGAATTAGTTGATGTGGGAACAAAACTCCACACATTTGGTGTCAGAAGTGTTGTGGGTAAAACAGTACAAAAGTAGTATTCCATTGTATGAATATACCACATTTTGTTTGTCTCTTCCACTGGTGGATATTTGGACGGTGTCCAGTTTTTAGCTGTTTGAATAATGCTGCTATGAACATTCACGTACTGGTCTTTATGTGAATATATGTTTTTTGTTTCTCGTGGGTTGATATTGTGTATCTTTGGAGAAATGTCTATTCAACTCCTTTGCCCATCTTGAATTGGTTTATCTTGTTGAGTTATAACAGTTCTTTATATTCTAGATACCAAACCCTTATGAGATATATTATTTGCAAGTATTTTTACTTTCTTGATAACGTCTTCTGATGCACAAAACTAATTTTGGTGAAGTTCAATTTATCTATTTTTCTGTTGTTGCCATATCTAAGAATCCTTTGCCAAATCCAAGGTCATTATTTACCCATGTTTTCTTCTCTTAAGAGTTTTAGCCCAGGCACAGTGGCTTCTGCCTGTAATCCCAGCACATTGGTATGCCAAAGCAGGAAGATGGCTTGAAGCCAGGAGTTCAAGGCCAGCCTGGGCAACATAGCAAGACCTCATCTCTACAAAAAATTTAAAAATTACCTGAGTGTGGTGGTGCATACCTGTAGTCATAGCTACTTGGGAGGCTGACGCAGGAGGATCACTTGAGCCCAGGAGTTTGAGGTTGCAATAAGCTATGACTGTGCCATCTCACTCCAGCATGGATGACAGAGCAAGACCCTATCTGTTATATGTCATTGGCCCATTTTTAGTTAGTTTTTGCAACATGGTATAAGGTCGGGGGTCTGACTTCATACTTTTGCATATGAATATCTAGTTGTTGTAGGGCTGGGCATTGTGGCTCACACCTGTAATCCCAACACATTGAGAGCCCAAGGCAGAAGGATCACTTGTGCCCAGGAGTTCAAGACCAGCCTGGACAACATAGGGGGACCCCATCCATACAAAAAAGTGAGCTGGACATGGTGGCACTCACCTGTGGTCCCAGCTACTGGGGACGCTGTCGTGGGAAGATCACTTAAAAAAAAAAAGTGTGCAAGCACCGTTTTGTTGATGAAACTATTATTTTCCCCATTTAATGCTCTTTGCTCCCTTGGAGAAAATCAGTTGGCCATAGGTATATGGGATTATTTCTGAACTCTGAACTCTCTGAATTCCTTCTGAACTCAGAAATAATCCCATATACCTATGGCCAACTGGGTATGGTATAATAATCCCATATGCAACTGATATAGATATACAGGTTTATATTTCTAACTTTATTATGCCAGTACCACATTGTTTTGATTTATGTTACTTCGTAGTATGTTTGTTTGTTTAATCTTTTTTTGAGACAGAGTCTCTTTCTGTTGCCCAGGCTGGTGTACAGTAGCAGGATTATGGCTCACTGCATCCTCTACCTACTGGGCTCAAGCAAACCTCCCACCTCAGCCTCCTGAGTGGCCTGTACTATAGGTGTGTGCCACCATACCCAGATAATTTTGTTTTAATTTTTAATAGAGATGGGGTCTCGCTGTTGCCCAGACTGGTCTTGAACTCCTGGGCTCAAGTGATCCTCCTGCCTTGGACCCAGGAAACACCAGGATTACAGGCATGAACCACCATGCCCCACCAACTTCCAATATTAAACATTAAAATAAATGTGAAGCTCAGTGCAGTGGCTTGTGCCTGTAATCCCAGCACTTTGGGAGGCTGAGGCAGGCAGATTGCTTGAGGTCAGGAGTTCGAGACCAGCCTGGCCAACGTGGCAAAGCCCCTTCTCTACAAAAATACAAAAAGTAGTCAAGCGTGGTGGCACACACCTATAATCCCAGAAGCTGAGGCAGGAGAATCTCTTGAACCTGGGAGGTGGAGGTTGCAGTGAGCTGAGACCACACCTGCGCTCCAGCCTGAGTGACCGAGCAAGACTCTGTCTCAAAATGAGATATATGTGAGCTGGCCGGGCGCGGTGGCTCATGCCTGTAATCCAAGCACTTTGGGAGGCCAAGGCAGGCAGATCACAAGGTCAAGAGATCGAGGCCGGGCGCGGTGGCTCAAACCTGTAGTCCCAGCACTTTGGGAGGCCGAGAC
>NW_012114511.1:3775166-3778734 GCF_000951035.1 Colobus angolensis palliatus | reverse complement strand
GGGCGACAGAGCGAGACTGCATCTCAAAAATAAATAAATAAATAAAATGTTAGCTATACACACATTTAAGAAAGATTCATAAGAACAAGGATTGGCCAGACGTGGTGGCTTATGCCTGTAATCCCAGCTACGTGGGAGGCTGAGGCAGAAGAATTGCTTGAACCTGGGAGGCGTAGGTTGCAGTGAGCCAAGATCATGCCATTGCACTCCAGCCTGGGCAACAAGAGTGAAACTGTCTCAAAAAAAAAAACAAGGATTATTTACTCAATTTTTGGTGAATCAGGGAGGTTGTGGTGGTGGGTTAAATGAAGGAATAAATGTTTGCAAAACAAAAATTGTAAGGAGCACCTCCTACTGCTTCACCTGCCTGAGTTCAAAAACAATCACAAATATGGAAGGCTTGCTGAGCACTTTCATATGGCACACTGTTTATCATTGTGCACCATATGATTACTGGATATTTACAGATTTTTATTTGACAATAATCTGTATTCATTCATTCATTTTCCACCCCACTTCTTCCGGTTGCGGGTCTCAGGTGGCGGGAGCCCATCCCAGTAGCTCTCAGGGCACAAGGAAAACACCAGCCCTAGACAAGATGCCATTCCATGGCAGGGCACACTCACAAACACACCCACACTTATTCATCCTGCGACCATTTAGACATGCTGATTCATCTAACAAGTACATCTTTGAGATGTGTAAGGAGACCAGAGTTCCCAGAGAAAGCCCATGCAGACATGGGGAGCATATACCAACTCCACCCAAACAACTCCGGCTGGAAACTGATTTTTTTTTCATCAATGTTATAAGGAAACGACATTGAATTGAATGAAACGACGTTATTTGAGGACCTGTAGTCAACAAGGCAGACAGTCCATGTCAATAAAGAGTGCTCAATCTAGTGGCAAACCCAGCTAAAAAAATAAAAATGCCGTGGGCCAGGCACCATGGCTCACACACCTGTAATCCCAGCACTTTGGGAGGCCGAGGTGGGAAGATCACCTGAGGTCAGGAGTTCTAGACCAGCTTGGCCAACATGGTGAAACCCTGTCTCTACTGAAAAAAAAAATTAAAAATTAGCCGGGTGTGGTAGCAGGCGCCTGTAATCCCAGCTACTTGGGAGGCTGAGGCAGGAGAATTGTTGAACCCAGGAGGCAGAGGTTTCAGTGAGCCAAGATGGTGCCACTGCACTACAGCCTGGGCAACAAGAGTGAACTCCATCTCAAACAAAAAAGCCCTGGTTTGGTGGTTAAAAGCACAGAGGGTTTTGTGAGGCAGGGAGACCAAAGTGGCACCCAATCCACTGGCAAGAGAAGGTTTGGTTTCTGTCTGGAAATCTCATTTTGTGGAGGAAGCAAGCACAGGAAAACAATGAGAAGAAAAATGCAGGAAATAATAGGCGGCTGTGGTATTATTGGGTGTCACATTGGCAGTAGTTGAAAGATTATCAGTCCCCAGCTCCAGTATTCCTAACAGGCCTGAAAGCCAGCCTCAGGACCACTAGAGCATAGGTCTTAAGGCAGGGAATAGCCCAGGACCCTTTCTGTTTCGTAGAGCTTTCAAAGAATCAAGGCCCTGGAAGGGCGCAGTGGCTCATACTTGTAATCCCAACACTTTGAGAGGCCGAGGCGGGAGGATCACAAGGTCAGGAGTTCGAGAGCAACCTAGCCAACATGGTGAAACCCCTTCTCTACTAAAAATACAAAAAAATTAGCAGGGCATGGTGGCGCATTCTTGTAATCCCAGCTACTCAGGAGGCTGAGGCAGGAGAATTGCTTGAAATCGGGAGGCAGAAGTTGCAGTGAGCCAAGATGACGCCACTGCACTCCAGCCTGGGCAACACAGTGAGACTCCGTCTCAAAAAAAAAAAAAAGAATCAAGGCCCCTGCACCCTGAAGAGAATAAAAGTCCTACCCAAGCAGAGGCCTGGGGTTCCTGCAAATTCTGTAGCAGCCTACAGGAGCTCCCCTCACACCTTGCCCCTTGGCTAAGCTGAATCGTAAATAGCTCACTGGTTTCCAGTCTGGGATCTCCCATCCCTGCAAGGAGCCCACCTCCTCACTCTGACCAGCCCTCCTCCTGGAGCAGGAAGGCGGGTGGCTGTCAGGGACCTGAGAGGAGGGAAGGAGAGGGCAGGAAGCAGCACCACTGGGAGCCTGGCCTCTGTGGACTACATTACCCACAATCCTAGAGCATAGCTCCGCAGAGAAGGCTGCTGGGGGCCTGCAGCCCTAAGTGGGAACAAGGCAAGAAGCATCCTAGGCTCTAAGTGTGCAACCCAGATTCTGAGACCCGGTTTTTTCCCAAGCCTACCTCCTGGAGCTTTGAGATTCTCTCCATGCACCCATTCACAGGCATTCAGCTGACCTGGGGCTGTGGAGACCCACAAGGCTCCTTAAGTTTTGGCTTTATTTGCAGCGTGTGTGTGTGTGTCGCGCCTGGAAGCCTGTAACTGATTTTATTCTGGATCAAGCCCAGAGGCTGCTTGGCCCTAAAAGCTCGTTCTCTGACATATTCACCCACTCAGCCCCAAGCTGTGAGCTCTTCTTTCCCTGCCTTACCTGTGGCAGAACAATCACAGGCTCACAGGCTGGTCTAGCTGGCCACATGGGGACTTGCTTGTCTCCTCCCCAGCAGAAAGTTGGACTTTGTGACAGCTGTCCTGCTGGAACATGGGGGGAGGGGGCTCGGGAACTGCTGCTGGCTCCCTCTGTGCTGAGATCCAGTCCCTGTTTGGGACGTTTCTCATGGCAGATCAGATCAGGATAACCACATGGCTGGACCGGGTTTGTTTCTGGAGGCGCTGTTGGGAGGGCCTGTAGGGGCTTGCTGGTTCTTCCAGTGGTGGATAAACCAGAGCTGTCAGGCTGAGCAGGAGAGGCCCTTCTGGGTGATGGGAGCACCCAGGGGCAGTGCTCAGCCCCAACTCACTCCGGGTGTACACCTGCTGTGGCTCCCCTCACCCCACCCCTCCAGCTTTCTCCTAAAGAGTCAAACTACTTGTGGGGCTCATGAGCCTCAGACCACAGGGAGCCATAGCAGGTGGAGACGTTGGGGACCAGACCTAAAGTCAAAGATGCCCGTCCAAGGTGAAAAGGGACAGCGGCAGGCCTGAAACAGGATCACTCAGATAACGACACTTTGTTAAGATCCTATGATCCTAAATCAGCTCAGCAGGGGCTGGTGACCTATTGGTGGGGGTGGGAAGGATTTCCAGGAGGCCAAAAGTCTGAACCAAGTGAAGGATGCGTAGCAGTTCTTTCTGCCAGAATAGTGTGGGAAGGGCATTCAAGGCCGAGGCGGCAGCTCGGAGGAAGCCAGGGAGGTACGAGAAGCGCAAGCGTGGAGGAAGGGAGATGTCAGGGAAGACCCACTTGTCAACTGTCAGGGGAGAGCGGCCAGCGAGGAGCGGAGGCCTGTGTGGCTGGAGGTCCGAGGCTGGGGCCGCTGAACAACCTCCAGCAGGGCGTGTTGTGCTCCAGCTGGGGGAGAAAAGCGGGGCAAAATACGAAACTGGCGGGGACCAGCGGGACCCCTAAGTCGGCCCGTCCCTCGTCTCTCGCGC
>NW_012114511.1:3766597-3774766 GCF_000951035.1 Colobus angolensis palliatus | reverse complement strand
GCTCCGGGATTCTATGCGGCCTCGACGCCTGCGGGCCCGGCGGGAATTCCAGCAAGGCCGCGCGCGCTCTGTGGCCTTGGGTGCAACACCTTCGTCTCTGAGCCTCGGGCCCTCTCCGGAGGCTGTGGTGAAACGAGAGGCTGCGGGGGAGGCCCGCGTGGCGGCTCTGGGCCCTCGCAGTTGCAGGCTGGAGGAGCGGTTTCCCAGACGCCGGCTGGACGTGCCCGTTTAGCCTCTTCCCAGCCGTCTCGGGCCCGGGAAGCCTGTACGAAGGGCAGAACGAGGAGCGGACGGCTTCGGGAGAGATCTTTCCAGAAGAAAATAGGACACCCTGAATCTGGAGTTTTCCTTTCCAGTTCAGACAGCGGGGTTCCAGCCCCAGGGTCTCCCCTTGCCAGTCGGGTGATGCTGGGACGGGTACTCACCTTCTCCTGAGCCTGTGTCCTCATCTCCTCCGTGAAATGGGAGTGAGAGTACCTGCTGTGCAGGTTTGTGGAGATAATTAAATGAAATGGGGGCTGTGTCAAGTGCCTGACGTGGCGTAGGTGCCTTGGCAGTGCCAGCTCCTCAGTCCTCTGTGCCCTTTCCGTGTTCGGGAGTGAGGGCCATTCTCCCTGGAAGCCCTGCCCCTTGAGGGAGACGCTCCTCCTTAGGCATCTCTGGGGCCTCCTCGCCAAGACTGAGCCTTCTCCATAGGCGCGCCTGTGGCCCCACTGCCCCAGTGACCTGCCATCCGTGCCTGCTGCCCTCCTCTATCTACCCTAGAGCATAGGTAACCTCCTAGACCATCCTGTGAAAGCAGAAAGAACCTGGAGGAAGTCGAGATTCCCATCACAGCCAGAAACTGGTATCTAGGACACTGTCCCCTCCCACGCCTGCTGTCAGTACCACACCCACACATTTCACCAAGAGATGGATATCAATCTCAGAGAAGCATTTCCCAATCCTCGCTTGCTGGCCGTGCCCTGCCCTCATCAGTCCTGCCTATCCCGGAGTCCCACTGAAATCTAACCTGAATCCTCCTGTTCCATCCTGCTGAGCAGCAGTCCACAGCCCCTGATAGATTCCAGGCAAGTTTGCGGACACACAATAGATGCATGTCACCCACGGCCTTGTTTCCTTTCATCCCTGTCAGGCAAGGAGGCTGTCGTTGGCATGGTAACCTTCCTTGTAAAAGTTGCAGCCCTCAAGGATGTTTTTCAATTCCAGCAGGGACACAGCTCCTTCCCCTCATTGTAGACTACGGGGTGACATGTAGCTGTGTCATTCTGGCCTCCCTCGGAACGGGGACATGGAGCTGGCAGCACAAAAGGATGGGTTCGTGGAGGGCAGCAAAAGGCTTAAGGGAGATGCCAATTGGATCTCTGAGGAACAGGTTCCTTCTGTCCTATGTGCTGATCCTCTGCCACCCAGAGAAACCAGTTCTGAGGCCCAGAATATTTTGGGAGACTCTTGGGATCTCATGGCAAAGGATAAACACATATCTTCGCTAGAACCAGGCCCCTGACAAATGGCATGAGGCCCAGGGCTTAATTCCGTAGAATAAGCTGATAAATCATAAAACCTCCAAAATCCAGCGATTTCCTTTCTCTTCAGTTCCTCTGTGGAATAAATGAATATTTATGAGCCATCTCCCATGTCCCAGCTTCCCATACATCATTTCAACTAATTCTCCGCACAGTTCCTATGAGGGACGTATTACAACATTCATTTTACAAATAGGGAAACTAAAATTTGGGGAAAGATCTCAAGCAACTTGACCAAAAATCGCACGGCCGTGGAGTGGCAGCACCAGGGTTGGGACCCTGTTCTTCAGAGTCCAGCCCCTTACCTTTTCCACTAGTTCTCTGTTCCTTTATATTTGCTTCTGTGCTACAGGTAAAAATAGTCTTCCCCGCAGGCCCCAAGGCACTGCCTTTCTAGGGAGTCCTCAGCAAGGAAAGGTGGCATCAGCGTCTGCCTCTGGGCCCATGTGTTCCTGTGTGGCCCTGCCTGGCACTGCAGCAGCCCCAATCCAGAGGCTTCTCCCTGCCAGCTGCCTTGTCTCCGTCATGGAGTTTCCCCGGCAGAGGGCAAGCAGAGGGAAAGTGGTTCCCAGCTGCCAGCTTCATCTAGGCAAAATTGCTTTCGAGCCAGCCCTGGCTTCCCTCAGTCCCTCCAGAGGAGCACATTCAGCTCCCCTGCAAAAAGGAGGCCGGGAGAGACACAGAAAAAAAGGGAACTTCCATGTCTTTCTCTCCCTGGCTGGGAAGCACTTGGCTTTGGGCTGCCACTCATCTTGTAGATGGGGAAGATTAATACTGATCCTCTTGAGATTACAGAAGTCTCTAAAATGAACCCTTGGGCAGAGCTTTGTCCAAGAGAGATGCTCGTAGGAAAGCCCTGGATCTGAGTGCGGTGGGAGGGAAGAGGCAGGTCTCAGCAAGGACAGAGATCCCTGGATCTCCTCCTGCTCTCCCACGAGCTCTCTTCTGAGTGCATTCTTCTGTCCAAAAAGATAAGAAGGGTCATTTCCAGGCAAATGGAACAGGGTCAGGGAGAAAGCAAGAGGAGGAGGGAACTATTGGGTTTTGACCTTGAGCAAAACAGGAGAGGTGTTGATAGTGTTAATAGTTAACATTTACCCACAGTGTGTCAACCACTCTTCATGTGTTATCTCATTTAATCCCCCCTCAGATAATCCTACTGTTATCTCTGTTTTAGAGATAAGGAAATTGAAGCATATGAACTCCTCAATAACAACTCCCAATTAATGAGAGAGTTGGCCAGCTTGGGCAACATGGCAAGACACCCCTGCTACCAAAAATACAAAAATTATCCAGGCATGGTGGTGCATGCCATAGTCCCAGCTTCTCAGGAGGCTGAGGTAGGGGAGGATTGGTTGAGCCTGAGAGGTCGAGGCTTTGGTGAGCCGAGATCGCGCGCGCCACTGCACTCCAGCCTGGGTGACAGGGTGAGACTCTGTCTCTAAAAAAAAGAGAGCTGGCCCAGCACTCTGTAGACATTGCCTCATTTATCCCACATAAACCAATGAGATGAAACCATTATGACCGTTTTATTTTGCTTTTTTTAAAAATTTTAGGCCGGGCGCGGTGGCTCAAGCCTGTAATCCCAGTACTTTGGGAGGCCGAGACGGGCGGATCACGAGGTCAGGAGATCGAGACCATCCTGGCGAACACGGTGAAACCCCATCTCTACTAAAAAATACAAAAAACTAGCTGGGCGAGGTGGCGGGCGCCTGTACTCCCAGCTACTCGGGAGGCTGAGGCAGGAGAATGGCATAAACCCGGGAGGCAGAGCTTGCAGTGAGCTGAGATCCGGCCACTGCACTCCAGCCTGGGTGACAGAGTGAGACTCCGTCTCAAAAAAAAAAAAAAAAAAAAATTTAATTATTTTAAATTTCTTATTTTTTTTTTAACACATACTAGAATGAGAATTACTCCCATTTTCTACAGGTGAAAACTGAGGTTCAGAGAAGTAGGGAACTTGCCTGTAATCATGAAGTATGTAAATGGCAGACCAAGGGCTCAGAATTTGGGTCTGTGTGACTCCAGAGCACGTGTGCTTGTCCTCTTTGCCCTGCTGTCTCCCGACTCACCAAGGCTTCTTCACTGCCCCTAGGGCTCCTGCTCAGATAGGCTGAGACCACAAAAATCTGCCCACACCTACATTTCCCTAGTGCTCCACACACAGAGGAAAACTTGGCCGCTGTTCACTTTGTTTTGTTCACACTTGCCACCAGAGCATGTATGGGGCGTGGACAGATAGGCATGGGTGATACGGGGCCCTGTGTCTTGGGACTCTGGCTGTCAGCTGGCCTCTCTCTCCCAACCTGGACTCCAGAAGCAGGAGGAGACTTGAGAGGTCTCTACTACCCTTCCGAAGCCTTGAAATTTTCCCAAGAGACCAAGATGTCTCAATTGAACAGCCTCAGGAGATCTCCTGAAGACCCAAGGAGGTGCTTCTTGGAGAAGAGGCTGGAGAACCCAGCAGTTTTTTTGTTTGATTGTTTGTTTGTTTGACACCACGTCTTGCTCTGTTGCCCAGGCTGGAGTGCAGTGTTACCATCTTCACTCACTGCAACCTCTGCCTCCCAGGTTCAAGCGATTTTTCTGCCTTAGCCTCCTGAGTAGCTGGGACTATGGGCACGTGCCACCACGCCAGGCTGGAGTGCAATGGCGTGATCTTGGCTCACTGCAACCTCTGCCTCTGGGGTTCAAGTGATTTTCCTGCCTCAACCTGCAGCTAGGACTACAGGTGTGCATCACCATGCCCAGCTAATTTTTTGTATTTTAGTAGAGACGAGGTTTCACCATGTTGGCCACGCTGGTCTCGAACTCCTGACCTCATGATCCACCCACCTCGGCCTCCCAGAGTGCTGGGATTATAGGCATGAGCCACTGTGCTTGGCCAAAATGCAAGAGACACTCCCCAGAACGGGCTCAAACCACCCATCTCCGGAGTTGGAGGCAAGCACACCAACTGACTGCACCATACAAATGGTTGCTACTTTTTATATTTTTAGTAGAGATGGGGTTTCACCATGTTGGCCAGACTAGTCTCGAACTCCTGACCTCAAGTGATCCACCCGCCTCGGCTTCCCAAAGTGTTGGCATTACAGATGTGAGCCACCGGGCCCGGCCGAGCCCAGCAGTTTTAATCAGGGAGACCTCGGCCGGGTGCGGTGGCTCACACCTGTAATCCCAGCACTTTGGGAGGCCAAGGCGGGTGGATCACGAGGTCAGGAGGTCAAGCCTATCCTGGCTAACACAGTGAAACCCCATCTCTACTAAAAATACAAAAAATTAGCCGGGCGCGGTGGCGGGCGCCTGTAGTCCCAGCTACACGGGAGGCTGAGGCAGGAGAATGGCGTGAACCCAGGAGGCAGAGCTTGCAGTGAGTGGAGATCGCGCCACTGCACTCCAGCCTGGGCGACAGAGCGAGACTCTGTCTCAAAAAAAAAAAAAATCAAGGAGACTTCTCATCTATCACTGAAGGCCTTTAACCAGCCTGGCTCCCATAGCTCACAGAGCTCTTCTGCATGGTGATAGGAACATGACTCCAAGGCTCCCACCCACGCTGCGGGCCTGAGGGGGTGGGAAACACTTGAAATCCTGAGTCAGAGGAAGGGTTCCACTTCACTTTCCCTGGAACAGAAAGCCAAGGATGCAGCAGTCTGTATGGAGAAGAAGGGGAACTGGAAAGTGAGAAAGAGTAGTGCTCACTTCCTTCCCTACCACCTCTTATTTTTAAAACATTTTATTTATTTATTTTTTATTCCACCATATGTGATTCATGCTCATTGCAGAAAATACATGTGATGGAAATAAGCTTCGTTAGTTTGAGTGTTTCTCCTTGTTTTCTCTCCTCTTACCCATCCACAAAAGGTTTCCAGCTCAGAATTCATGCCCACTCCCAGCTCCAGGAGTCTGCTCTCAGCCATCCCCAGTCCAGCATCTTTTGTAATACAGAATCAAAATGAGTGGGTGAGGGTGCTGGTTGGAGACAGAAGGAGATGGAGAACTAGAGAGGCTGAGAGAAAGAAGAACTTAGACAGAGAGGCTAAATCCATCTATATGATAAAGAACAGCGAAGGGGAAGAGAGAAGGGAAAGAGAGGGGGTAGAAAGGAAAGGTTAGGAGGAATTTTATAGAGTACAGTATTGCTTTGAGGCATTAAGTAGACACCCTATAGTTTTCCAAGTCAAGATTGGATTTATTTTTGTTTTCTGTCTCCAGGATCATAATTCCTTTTTTTTTTTTTTTTTTTGAGATGGAGTTTCGCTCTTGTTGCCCAGGCTGGAGTGCAATGGCGTGGTGCAATGGTGCGATCTCCGCTCACCACAACCTCTGCCTCCTGGGTTCAAGTGATTCTCCTGCCTCAGCCTCCCGAGTAGCTGGGATTACAGACATGCACCACCATGTCTGGCTAATTTTGTATTTTTAATAGAGACAGGGTTTCTCCATGTTGGTCAGGCTGGTCTTGAACTTCCGACCTCAGGTGATCCTCCCACCTCAGCCTCCCAAAGTGCTGGGATTACAAGCGTGAGCCACTACATCAGGCCAGGATCATAATTTTTTATTTGCAGCTCCATGGAAAGCCTTGACCATGTAGACATTCAGAATTTCTTTGGGGTTCCATACAGGAAAGTACAAAATATTGTCATTTGACAAATGAAAGAAGAGACTTGAGTATTTATCATGATTTCTTTACAATTATGATTTAGTCTAGAAAAATTCTGGCTAACAAATGCAAACAGAATAATAAAATTATGAAATCACCCTTTGGCCGAGTGCATTGACTCATGCCTATGAACCCAGCACATTGGGATGCCAAGGCGGGTAGATCAATTGAGGTAAGAAGTTCGAGACCAGCCTGGCCAACATAGTGAAACTCCATCTCTACCAAAAATACAAAATTAGCCAGTTGTCATGGCGTGCGCCTGTAGTCCCAGCTACTCAGGAGGCTGAGACAGGAGAATCGCTTGAACCTGGGAGGTGGAGGTTGCAGTGAGCCGAGATCGCGCCATTGTACTCCAGCCTAGGTGACAAGAGTGAAACTCCATCTCAAAAAAATAGAAAAACAAAAAATAAATAAAATCACCCTTTTAACCCCTAATGAGATAATAGATTTAGATAAGGATCATTGATCATTGGAAATTTCTGTAACCATTGCATGAAAGGTATAGGGAAACTGTGTAATGCCAATGATACTTGGACCCATCAATCAGTCTGGGTTTTTTCAGAGATAGGGTCTCCTATGTTGCTTAGGCTGGAGTGCAGTGGCTATTCACAGGTGCAATAATAGCTCACTGTAGCCTCAAACTCCTGGGCTCAAAGGATCTTCCTGCCTTAGCCTCTTGATTAGCTGGGACTACAGGCACCTGGCTGATTAATTCATTTTAACATCACGCACACAAAAAGATAACTACCCAAGAGAACTGAAAGCATATGTTTGTACAGAAACCTGTACATAATGTTCACAGCAACAAGTATTATTCAAATAGCTAAAATATGGAAACAATCCAAATGTCCATCAACTGATGAATGGATAAATAAAATGTGGTATATCCATATAATGGAATATGATTCAGACATAAAGAGGAGTGAAGTACTGAGACACGCTACAAAATTGATGAACCTTGAAAACATTATGTTCAGTGAATGGACCCAGACACAAAAGGCCATATATTATTTAATTCTATGTATATGAAATGTCCAGAACAGGCAAACTGGTAGAGACAGAAAGTAGATTAGTAGTTGTCAGTGATTTGGGGGCGGGGGGGTGGTAAGGAATGGAGAGTGTCTGCTAACAGGTACAGGGTTTATTTTGGGGATAACTGTAATGTTCTGGAATTAGTGGCAATGGTTGTGCAACACTATAAATGTACTAAAACTCATTGAATTGTAGACTTTAAATAGAGAATTTTATGTTATGTGAATTATATTTCACCATTTAGAAATCCCATATAGGAAAGTAAAGAGAGAGAGAAAAAAAAAAGACCCTAAAAATTACGTGCTTCTTGTTATGTTGCAATACGAAGTGTATAGCATTACCTAAAAAGTGAACCCAAGTTGGATCCAGCCTCTGGGTATAATAACCAGTTTATGTGAAATTGATGAGATAGAAGGATATATTGAACAGAATTATAAGGGGGGAAACAATGCGATGTGTACAATTCAAAAAGTGAGAAATTCTTCAGGACAAATAACCTGGTTTCTTCAGTAAATAGATAGCAAAAGAAACTATTGTGGCTGAAAAGAAACTTAAAAGACATTGACCAAATGCAAAGTGGTCTTTTTTGGGTTCTGATTCAAGCAAAAGAGCTTAAAAATACTTATGAAGATATACACTGAAGTATTTACAGATGAAATTATATAATGTCTGGGATTTGCTTCAAAATAATCGAGTGTGTGTGGGTGAGGGTAGGGAAGAGGGTGTTATAGAAAAAACAAGACTGCTGTGAATTGATCATTGTTGAACTGGTTGATAGATACAGGGAGGTTATTACATCATTCCCACTACTTTTGAGGACATTTAAGATTTTCTACAATAAAAATTATGAAGCTTGATTAGCCACAAAATGGATATTTAGAATTTATTTTTAGAATTTATATATGTGTGTGTGTGTATATATTTATATATATATATATATATATATTTTTTTTT
>NW_012114511.1:3762646-3765318 GCF_000951035.1 Colobus angolensis palliatus | reverse complement strand
CAAAAAAAAAAAAAAAAAAAAGAAAGCTGAAATTAAAAAGCATGCATACAATCCGAAGTGATCCATCGAAATTATTGTCATTATTGCTACATCAGAAGTAGAGGACTCTCCTGAGGAGACTTGAAGCTGTGTAGCTTTTCAGACACCCAGAAACACGATCAAAAGTAGTGGCGTGCCTACACACTAATGCCATCTCAGTCCCTGTTACCTTCAGGAAAAGTACAACCCCCTGGACTCTCACTGAGGGCCTTTCAAATCTGGCCCTAACCTGCCTTTCCAGCCATATTCCCTGCTCCTCCCCTCCATGCTTCTTGCCGCCCCACCATTAATTTGCTGGTTCCTGAACACACCTCCCTGGCTTTGCACTTGCTGTTCCCTTGCCTGCACGTCCTCCTGTGAACTCCTAGTCTTCCTTCTACACCCCGTTCCTCCATCTCTCCTCCTTGACAGAATTAGTCACTCCCTGCCCTATACACACCTCTCATATATCACACTATGGTAATTATTTCTTTCTGAATCTTTCCCCATGCAATGTGGTGGTGCCCCAGACTCTACCCTGTTTATCTGTATGTGCTGAGGGCCTGACATAAAGTAGGTATTTGATAATACATTTTGGATAAATTTTGATCTATTCATGACAGAGCAAAGGAGCCACATAGACTCTGGATGAACTAGTACTGAGGATGACCCCAAGAGAGTCACCCAGACTTGAACTCTTCTTTCTAAGGGGTGCCTACAAAATTGCAGAACAATAAAACTAAGTCTGACTCAAGAATAACCAACAGGAACACCTGGCTAACACCAATTCAGTAATAAGCAAAAGAAAGAAATTTAAGAGAAAGGCTTTGAGCCTAGTGCTTTGTGTGAGTTGTATATGGGGAATGGAGATGGAAAGAGAATTCAGTGATGGGGGCGAGATCTCACGAGTTCTCTAAGAAATAGTTGAGGGAGCTTGGTGAACTAATAAAATAACACTTTCTGGTTTCTAAAAAACCTGCAGCCCCCAAATTTGGAAGCCAACAGCAATTGTCTGGTGCTTCCATCCCGCCAGCCTCTAACAGACAGACCATCCACTTATGGGGAACGTTCAACAACTTGCATCCACTCAGCAAAAGCCTAGAGGCCTGAGTCCCTAGGAAATCTTTCCCATCTTTGTTTGTTTGTTTTGTTTTGTTTGAGACAGTCTCGCTCTGTCATCCAGGCTAGAGTGCAGTGGCACATCTCAGCTTATTGCAACCTCCGCCTCCCTAGTTCAAGCAATTCTCATGCCTCCATCTCCAAGTAGCTGGGATTACAGGCACCTGCCACCATGCCTGGCTAATTTTTGTATTTTTTTTAGTGGAGATGGAGTTTCACCATGTTGGCCAGGCTGATCTTGAACTCCTGACCTCAAGTGATCCACCCACCTTGGCCTCCCAAAGTGCTGGGATTACACGCATCAGCCACCGCACCAGGCCTGTTTTTTTTTTTTTTTTTTTTGGACAGAGTCTCGCTCTGTCGCTCAGGCTGGAGTGCAGTGATGCGATCTCCGCTCACTGCAAGCTCCACCTCCTGGGTTCACGCCATTGTCCTGCCTCAGCCTCCCGAGGAGCTGGGACTACAGGCCCCCACCACCACGCCCGGCTAAATTTTTTGTATTTTTAGTAGAGACGGGGTTTCACCGTGTTCGCCAGGATGTTCTCGATCTCCTGACCTCATGGTCCGCCCCCCTCGGCCTCCCAAAGTGCGGAGATTACAGGCGTGAGCCACCGCGTCCGGCCTGGTTTTGTTTTGAGGCCAGGTTTTGCTTAGTCGCCCAGGCTGCAGTGCAGTGAAGATCACAGCTCACTGCAGCCTCAAACTCCTGGGCTCGAGCGATCCTCTGACCTCAGCCTCCTGAGTAGCTGGGACTACAGGCGTGTGCTGCCACACCCAGCTATTTTTTTGTACTTTTTGTAGAGACAGGATTTGTGTTACCCAGGCCGGTCTTGAACTTTTGGTCTCAAACCATCCTTCTGCCTCAGCCTCCCAAAGTTCTGGGATTACAGGTATCAGCCATTCCACTTGGACCCATCTTTGTTTTTTACCAGTCTTTAACAGTTTATTATCAAAGGGGCATATTCCTGCAATGCAAGAAAACGGTCCATCAGAGAACCTTTATAATAAACCAGATTCTAGAAAATATTTACTTGTTTATCTAGTCTTTTTCTTTTGCTTTCTTAAATAGAACGATTTTCTTCCAATGATAAAAACATCTGCTCACGGGCCACAGTGGCTCACACCTGTAATCCCAGCACTTTGGGAGGCCGGGGAGGGCAGATCACCCGAGGTCAGGAGTTCAAGACCAGCCTGGCTAACCAACCTGGCTAACATGGTGAAATCCCATCTCTACTAAAAATACAAAAATTAGCCAGGTGTGGTGGCACACCACTAGCTACTCAGGAGGCTGAGGCAGGACAATCGCTTTAACTCAGGAGGTGGAGATTGTAGTGAGCCAAGATCACGCCACTGCACTCTAGCCTGGGCGACAGAGCAAGACTCCGTCTCAGAAACAAACAACAACAACAACAAAAATCAGCTCATTTGGAAAACAGAAAAGTATAGAAAATAAAATAAATTTAGGTTGGGCACGGTGGCTCATGCCTGTAATCCCAGCACTTTGGGAGGCCAAGGCGGAAGGATCACCCAAGGTC
>NW_012114511.1:3760291-3761689 GCF_000951035.1 Colobus angolensis palliatus | reverse complement strand
AAAAAAAAAAAAAAAGAAAAGAAAAAAGTTACACTACCTAGAATGACAACCACCAGCATTTGATGTATAATGATGTTATATGTGCATGTATTTTATAAAATTGGAATCGTACCATGTAAAGTGTTATATCTTACTTTCATTCCTTAGTATTACATTGTGAGCATTTTCAGGTCAATAATTATTTTACAACCTGATTTATAATGACTGCCTAGTAATTCATCATATGATGTAACAGTTTATTTCAGCCATCACCCATCAGACATGTATGCTGTTGCCATTTTTCTCCATTACACATAATACTGTGATTAAAAGCAGTCGTGGCAGAATTGCTAGGAGAGAAGGCATGAACTTTTTTTTTCTTTCTTTTGAGACAGAGTCTCGCTCTGTCTCCAGGCTGGAGTGCAGTGGCTACACCTTGGCTCACTGCAACCTCCGCCTCCCGGGTGACGTGAACTTTTATAAGGCTCTGAGTACAAGCTTGTAGCCCTCAGGAAAACTGGGCCCAATTCATTCTCCCTCCATCAGCATGTGAGTTTCATGTGTCAAAGGCTTTCTCTTCTTTCAACATGTGTGAAAAAGGTGTGCTTTTATATTTTTCACAATGAATATATATTTTGTAATAAAAAAATTCACATTATTTTTTTTTTAACATACTCCGCTAATTTTTAAATTTTTTGTAGAGATGGGGTTTCACCATGTTGCCCAGGCTGGTCTCAAACTCCTGGGCTCAGGAAGTCCACCTGCCTCGGCCTCCCAAAGTGCTGAGATTATAGGCATGAGCCACTGCGCCCAGCCAACATTACCTTTTTAAAGAAAAAAAAAAAAGCATTATTTCTCCCATGAAGTAGATGGGGAAACTGAAGCCCATGGGTGAATGACCTAAAGGTTTGCTTTAGGAAGGCTGACAGCTGGGCCTGAGGAGATGGAAAAAGTGTTTCCAAGTAGAACCAATATACTTCTGAAGAGAAAGTTGTAAAGACCTTGACAATTTCATTAGCCAAAAATGAAATCTGGCTCTGAAGAGAATGAACGATGATTCTGAGGAGACAATGCAGGGGAGTCATCACAAAACTGGTGACAAAATTAGTTCTGAGGCTGCTGTAATAGGACTGGAAGCAGTCACCACTGGAGAGTCCCTGTTTCATGGGGACTTGAGGGCACTAGAAATTGTGTTAGTGTCATTAACAGAAGATTGAGAACACTGCCGTAGCTGACCCGTGAAGGCTTACAAATGGACCCAGTCAGGTGCATCTGAGACTATTAAATGGGTGATTCTGAGATGATAGTTTGAGCTGGACAGTTGGTGTTGAGGTGACTGAAAATTGGTTTTAATAAGGCAGCTGAGTGGCCGGGCACGGTGGCTCAAGCCTGTAATCCCAGCACTTTGGGAGGCTGAGA
>NW_012114511.1:3753948-3758421 GCF_000951035.1 Colobus angolensis palliatus | reverse complement strand
GTTAGCCAGGATGGTCTCGATCTCCTGACCTCGTGATCCGCCCGTCTCAGCCTCCCAAAGTGCTGGGATTACAGGCTTGAGTCACCGC
Source organism: Colobus angolensis palliatus (assembly GCF_000951035.1). Taxonomy (NCBI): domain Eukaryota; kingdom Metazoa; phylum Chordata; class Mammalia; order Primates; family Cercopithecidae; genus Colobus; species Colobus angolensis. Next base: position 3,758,333 of record NW_012114511.1, on the reverse strand, counting down.
GCCCGGCCTGCACCTAACTTCTTAATCAAAATGTTTTGAGGTTTACGCATGTTGTGGCACACATCTGTATTTTGTTCTTTTTTATTGCTGAGGCCTATTTCATCGTTTGGATATATCACATTTTGCTTATTTGTGCACTGGTTGAATAGACACTTGGATTGTTTCCACTCCGGCTATTATGAATAATGCTGCTATGAACATTTGCATGCAAGTCTTTGTGTGAACGTATTTTTATTACTGTTAGGTAGATACCCAGGAGTAGAATTGCTGGGTCATATGGTAAGTGTATGTTTAACTTTATAAGAAATAACTAAACCATTTTCCAAAGTGGCTGCATCTTTTTACGTCCCCACCAGCAAAATGTAAGGGTTCCGGTTTATTCACATCCTCACTGATACTTGTTATTGTCTGTCTGGAAAGAATAACTGTGAAGGACAGCCCCCACACATGCCAGGTCATCAGCAAGTGTCAGTTTATCAGAGTTGGGAGCACAAACCCAGACCTGCCTTCCAGCCTCCGCTGTCCTTCTCTCCTCTGGTGGCTCCATAGCCCCACACTCCTGATGTCCAAAGAGGAAAGAGAGAAGTTTTAGTTACAGTACTAACCCCAGTCCAAGAGGTGAAAATGTGGTAGATTAGAGTCTATGACAACCAGTGGGTGAATGGGGCCTGTGTTCCAGAAAACCCATCAGGAACCGCCCCCAGGAGATGGTGATAAAGGCAAAGTGTACAGATAACCTCTCGGGACTAGTCCCCCAAGGGCAGCGTCCCATATCATCTGACCCTTAGCCTCTTCCTGTTTTTGAGATAGGAGTATCTGATCAATCTCAGGCTCACCCTCTCCCAGACACCTCTCCTCTTTAGAAAAGTATCACCCTGGACTTTTGTCCATTTGCTGAGCTGACTAAATAATGACAATCTACCTTGCTTAGCCCAGATACCTCATTACCAGGAAGACAGAAACAAATGGGGCCGAGCATGGTGGCTCACGCATGTAATTCCAGCACTTTGGGAGGCCAAAGCAGACAGATCACTTGAGGTCAGGAGTTCGAGACCTCTACTAAAAAAACAAAAATTAGCTGGGCACGGTGGCACGCGGCTGTAGTCCCAGCCTCTCAGGAGGCTGAGGCAGGAGAACTGCTTGAACCCAGGAGGTGGCAGTTGCAGAGAGCCAAAATGGCACCATTGTACTCCAGCCTGGGCAACAGAGTAAGACTGTCAAAAAAAAAAAAAAAAAAAAAAGACAGAAACAAATGGGAGAGAGCTTGGAGTAGAGCAATAAAAATGACAAAGGGGCCAGGGCAGTGGCTCACGCTATAATCCCAGCACTTTGGGAGGCCGAGGAGGGCGGATCATGAGGTCAGGAGATTGAGACCATTCTGGCCAAGATGGGTAACCCCATCTCTACTAAAAATACAAAAATTAGCTGGGTGTGGTGGCACATGCCTGTAATCCCAGCTACTCGGGAGGCTGAGACATGAGAATCGCTTGAACCTGGGAGGCGGAGGTTGCAGTGACCCGAGATCCTGCCACTGCACTCTAGCCTGGTGACAGAGCGAGACTCTTGTCTCTAAAAAAAAAAAAAAAAAGACAAAGGGGCTGGCTCTGTTTGCTTGAGCAATGATTAAAGGAAGCAAATCTTTTAGGAGACTTTGACTCTGTGAGTGTGGGAGAAGATGGGTGCTTCTTGTGTTAAGCACCAGAGATGTGAATAAATGTGGCTATTGTGGGAAGAAGAAGCCAGAACAGTTTGGGGGAAACTTTGGAGTAAATGTGGACACATCTACACAAGGACTTGTACTCCAATGATCACAGCGGCTTTATCTGTAATAGCCCCAAAGGAACCAGCCCAGATGTCCCTCCACAAGGAAAAGGACGAACAACTGAGGCACAGCCATATAGCAGAATGCTACTTGACAATGAAAAGGAGTGAACTATTTGCAGTGTACACACAGCTACATCAATGTATCCTGAACATTGATGCTAAGTGAAGGAAGCCAGATCAAATCAAGGACATATGGAATGATTTCATATATGAGACACTCTATCTTCTTTTTCCGGCTGGAACCATGAAGGGTGTAGAAGAGAAGAAGGTTACTGCTATGCCAGAAACCCTTAAGAAAAAGCGAAGGAAGCCAGGCGCGGTGGCTCACGCCTGCAATCCCAGCACTTTGGGAGGCTGAGGCAGGCGGATCACCTGAAGTTGGGAGTTTGAGACCAGCCTGACCAATATGGAGAAACCCCTCTCTACTAAAATTACAAAATTAGCTTGGCGTGGTGGCACATGCCTGTAATCCCAGCTACTCAGGAGGCTGAGACAGGAGTATCGCTTGAACCCAGGAGGCAGAGGTTGAGTGAGCCAAGAACGCACCATTTCACTCCAGCCTGGGCAACGAGAGCGAAACTCCATCTTTAAAAAAAAGAAAAGAAAAGAAAAGGAATTTTGAAAAATTGAAAAATCAAGCACCTGAGAAAGAAGTTTGCCCAAAAGATGCTTCAAAAGGCAAGGAGGAGTCCGGGCGTGGTGGCTCACGCCTGTAATCCCAGCACTTTGGGAGGTCGAGGTGGGTGGATCATCTGAGGTCAGGAGTTCAAGACCGGCCTGGCCAACTTGGTGAAGCCTGGTCTCTGCTAAAAATACAAAAATTAGCCAGGCATGGTGGCAGGCACCTGTAGTCCCAGCTACTCCGGAGGCTGAAGCAGGAGAATCGCTTCAACCCGGGAGGCAGAGGTTGCGGTGAGCTGACATCGTGCCCGTTGCACTCCAGCCTGGGCAACAAGAGCGAAACTCCATCTCAAAAAAAAAAAAAAGGAAGGAAAAAAAAAAGAAAAAGAAAAGAAAGAAAGGCAAGGAGGAAGCTTATCTGTGAAAAAGAAAACCACGGTCACAAGGAATATAGGCAGATGTACATAACTGAAATTCGAATGGCAAGGATGGCAAGAAAAGCTGGCAACTTCTATGTACCTGCAGAACCCAAACTGGCATTTGTCATCAGGATCAGATGTATCGATGGTATGAGCCCAAAGGTCCGAAAGGTGTTGCAGCTTCTTTGCTGTCGTCAAACTTCAGTGGAAACTTTGTGAAGCTCAACAGGCTTCAGTTAACATGCTGAGGATTGTAGACCCATATATTGCATGGGGGCACCCAAATCTGAAGTCAGTAAATGAACTAATTTACAAGCGTGATTATGGCAAAATCAATAAGAAGCGAACTGCTTTGATAGATAACACTTTGATTGCTTGAGCTCTTGGTAAATATGGCATCATCTGCATGGAGGATCTGATTCATGAGATCTATACTGTTGGAAAATGCTTCAAAGAAGCAAATAACTAGCTGTGGCCCTTCAAATTATCTTCTCCACAAGGCGGAATGAAGAAAAAGACCACCCATTTTGTAGAAGCTGGAGACACTAGCAACAGGGAGGATCGTATCAACAGGCTTATTAGAAGAATGAACTAAGGTGTCTACCATGATTATTTTTCTAAGGTGGTCGGTTAATAAACAGTATCTACTCTTGACCGGGCACAGTGGCTCATGCCTGTAATCCTAGCACTTTAGGAGGCCAAGGCGGGTGGATCACAAGGTCAGGAGTTCGAGATCATCCTGCCTAACACTTTGAAACCCCGTCTGTACTAAAAATACAAAAAAATTAGCTGAGCATGGTAGCGGGCGCCCGTAGTCCCAGCTACTCGGGAGGCTGAGGCAGGAGAATGGTGTGAACCCGGGAGGCAGAGCTTGCAGTCAGCTGAGATCGTGCCACTGCCCTCCAGCCTGGGCGACAGAGCAAGACTCCGTCTCAAAAAAAGAAAAAACAAACAAACAGAAAACAGTACCTACTCTCAAATTGAAAAAAAAAAAAAAAAGAAAGAAACTAGAGAATGCAAACGGATTCACAGTGATAGATTCACAGTGATAGATTCACAGTGATAGATTCACAGTGATAGATCAGTGACTGCCCAGGTACAGGGGTGGAAGGGAGGAAAGATTACCAAGGAGCATGAGGAAACTTTTGGAGGTGATGGTAATGTTCAGTATCATAATTGCGATTATTTCACCTGTGTACACATAGGTCAAGACTCATCAAGTTGTACACTTTATATGTACAGTTTATTGTTCATCAGTAGTACCTCCAGCCGGGGCAACATATTGAAACCTATCTTTACAAAAAATACAAAATAGGTTTTTTTTTTGTTTCTTTTTAATTTAAAAAAAATTTATTGGCCAGGCGCAGTAGCTCAAGCCTGTAATCCCAGCACTTTGAGAGGCCAAGACGGGCGGATCACAAGGTCAGGAGATCGAGACTATCCTGGCTAACCCGTCTCTACTAAAAAAAATACAAAAAACTAGCCGGGCGAGGTGGCGGGCGCCTGTAGTCCCAGCTACTC
>NW_012114511.1:3752216-3753876 GCF_000951035.1 Colobus angolensis palliatus | reverse complement strand
ATCTGGGCTCACTGCAACCTCCGCCTCCCAGGTTCAAGCACTTTTCATGTCTTAGCCTCCCGAGTAGCTGGGATTACAGGTGTGTGTCACCACGCTAATTTTTTTGTATTTTTAGTAGAGACGGGGTTTCATCATGCTGGCCAGGCTGGTCTTGAACTCCTGACCTCGGGTGATCCCCCAACCTTGGCCTCCCAAAGTGCTGGGATTACAGGCATCAGCTACCGCACCTGGCCTAAAAAAATACAAAAATAGTTAAAAAAAATATTTGTTTGAAACCAGGTCTTGCTCTGCTGCCCAAGCTGGAGTGAAGTGGCATGATCTCAGCTTACTGCAGCCTTGACCTCCCAGGCTCAAGCAATCCTCCTACCTCAGCATCCCGAATATCTGGAACTACAGGCGTGGGCCATCATGCCTCGTTTATTTTATTTTTTTGTACAGACGGGGTCTCCCTATGTTGCCCAGGCCTATCTTGAACTCCTGGGCTCAAGCAATCTCTCGCCTCGGCCTGCCAAAGTGCAGTCATTATAGGTGTGAGCCACCATACACAGCCCTCAATAGAGTTATAATAATTTTTAAAACCCTAAGTGCCAAGGAGAATGGGCTTGTGGAGAGAACTCCCTGGAAAGGGAAATGATTTTTTTTTTTTTTTTGAGACGGAGTCTCACTCTGTCGCCCAGGCTGGAGTGCAGTGGCCGGATCTCAGCTCATTGCAAGCTCTGCCTCCCGGGTTTATGCCCTTCTCCTGCCTCAGCCTCCGGAGTAGCTGGGACTACAGGCGCCCGCCACCTCGCCCGGCTAGTTTTTGTATTTTTAGTAGAGATGGGGTTTCACCGTGTTAGCCAGGATGGTCTCGATCTCCTGACCTCGCGATCCACCCGTCTCGGCCTCCCAAAGTGCTGGGATTACAGGCTTGAGCCACCGCGCCCGGCCTGAGCCACCGCGCCCGGCCGGAAATGATCTTTTACTTGCATCTGAGTTGCTGGGCCACCGATCTGACCTGAGAGGTCATCTGAAGGAAGCTTAGACACAGAGGCTCTCCTAGGCCCTAGTAATGGAGATAAGGAGACTGGGAGAAAAATTACTGAAGTAGAGGGTTAGATTTGCTATTTGGGTGCAAAAATCTTATTAGCACCCAAAGGTTTCTGGGTAAAATGTTGAAATGTTATTTGTTTGACATCTGATTCTTCTAAACTTGGCCTCATTTCCCTTAGGACTCTGGGATATCGCTCTGCCCAACGGCTTCCCCTCTCCAACTGCACTAAGTGTGGACTGAAACAGTGAAAACTGTATGGATGCAGGGAGGGGGACTGGCAGGGAATACCTCTGACCCTATAGTACCCTTACCTGGCTCCAGTTCCATACCTGGAAGATAGGGGCGGTTCTGAATAGGGGGAAGGTGGAAGGAAATACACTGAAAACTCCAGCTTGCCGAAAACCCCGGGCCAAGCTCCGCCTTCCTGAGTGTTTGGAATCTTTCAAAACAGGTGAGAACGAGGCTGAATATTCCTGAAATTCAAGCAAAAAGAGTACTTTTCAGGCAGGAGGAGGAAGGGTCAAGGATCTTTAGGACCTGGTTCTTTTACCTCAGAATCAAAACCTATCCTTGTCCTCAGCCCAGTCCCCCACCCCCAACTCCCTTCTACCCTACTCCTCTCTGTCC
>NW_012114511.1:3744626-3750431 GCF_000951035.1 Colobus angolensis palliatus | reverse complement strand
GAGACTCCGTCTCAAAAAAAAACAAAAACAAAAAATAAAACAAAAAATAAAAAATAAAAAAGTAAAGTAGTCATCTATAGTGCATCTGTATTCTCAGCTACTTGGGAGGCTGGAGGAGAATTTGAGCCCAGAAGTTCGAGGTTGCAATGGGTTGTAGTCACACCGCTGCACTCCAGCCTGGGTGACAATGAAACCCTGTCTCAAAAATAAAATAAAATAAAATAACTATTAGCTAGCAACAAACCATCTGCATGAGAATGACCTTGTTATCAAGGCCAGTTCCAGGACCCTATCCCAAATGTAAGGTATCAGTCAGCTGCTCTGTTCATGGGGCCTGGGAATCTCATTCTGATGCACATGTAACATACAAGACCCTCTGCTTTAAAGGAACAGGGTCTCAGTGCTCCTTCTTTCATATTTTATTCTTGCCATGTTTTATTTCTTGGGAGTCTGGAGTGAGAAACTCTTAAGAATGTGTAACAGGCATGGACTTGTGTTCCTGGGCCTAGAGTGAGATGGGGAGGGGTAGGTGGGGCTGAGAAGAGGTGTGCCAATACAAATATTGTCCCATCAGGACCTGGCAATTTTGCCAGGAGGCTCACAGGGATGTGTCCCTTGCTAGAGAAAGTGCCCAGGTCCCCCTGCTCTAGGCTGAGGAGTCTGGTGCCATGGGAAAGGGCAGAGGTTAACAGTGTTGGTCAGGGAAGGCTAGACTGCACAAGAAAGAACTGGGCCAATGTCAGGGAGTTATTGGAATTCCTCTGGCTCCAGAAAGTGTGGGTTGAGAACCACCTGGGAGACCCTTAGAGGAAGGAGAAGAGGTAGAAGCAGATTAGACTTTCACTTCACTCAGGGCCTGATAACCATACCAGGTCAGGGGGATACCTCATTCATTGTCCCTCTGATTTTAGGGGTCAGAAGTTGGGAGAGGAGCCAAGGCTTGGGAATTCCAGAACATTAAATCTATTGTACCCACCCACCTAGTGAATGGTGGAGTCTGACCAATTCATAAAATACTTAGATATCAGGGTGGGAGGTAGTGCTTCCACTCAGTAATCCGTCTCATCCACATTGCTGAGTAGACTCAGCCAGTGTCCTCCCTGCCTCACCCACAAACCAAGTCAATCAGGTTGACTCCTGCTTGTGCTTCCTAACTCAATTTTTCCACCCTTCCTAATTCCCTGGGTGGGTTGGGTGCCTTTCACTGTGCTCCCAAAGAGCCCCATTCTTGCCCATATTGCATAACACAATACCATATTGTAATTTTTGTCTTATATCTATCTCCCCAGCCAACAATCCACATTCCTGGAAGAGGAGCTGCTCCCATGGTGTCTGTCGTGGCCAGGTCAAGGCCTCTCACAGAGTACGCAGATGCTCATGTGCCCACAGGGATTGCCCCAGCAGTGGGAGTGGTCCCTCAGGGGACTGAGGCCAAAAGAACCTGGAACCTCAGGCCTCCTACACAGTAATGGGAACGGATTTGGCCTGGATGGGAACTTTAGACACCAGACCAGCCTTCTGCCCACTCTATCCTCTGTCCCACGAAGCTGCCAAGGATGGCAGTTCCAGCTGGCAAGTAGTAAGAATTTCTTCCTGGAAGGATTCTTGGCTTGAGAACTGGCCTTTACTTCTTCTAGGCTTCTTTGATGACCTCAAGTTGCTGGGGACATGGGGAATGGGAGGGAGAGGCTGAGTTGGCCACAGCATTGTTACTGTTTCCCCAAAGCCCTTGTGCCCACTTCTTACCTCCCCTAACTGCATATGGCAGGGATTCCCAAGATCACGGATTTTCCAACCCTGAGTAGAGGTGGGGGATGGGACTGGCCCAACATTTGATGCCAGTAAAGTAGCACTGCCTCTGGTCACACATGTCCCAGCCCTAACTCTGGCCTTTCTTGGCTTTAGCTAACCAGGGTAAAGCTTCAGTCCAACAGACTGAGGACAGGCCCATTATCAGGAAGAGAAAAACCCCAGCCTGGGCAACAGGGCAAAACCCTGTCTCTATAAACATTAGCTGAGTGTGGTGGCACATGCCTAGTCCCAGCTACTCAGGAGGCTGAGGTGGGAGGATCACTTGAGCCTGGGAGGTCAAGGCTGCAGTGAGCTGTGATTACACTACTGCACTCCAGCCTGGATGGATAGAGCAAGACCCTGTCTAAAGACCCATACTCAGTCCTCAAAAATAACGAACTTCAGTTTCACACAGTGGGCCTGACTCTGGCTGGAGGATCCTTGTATCTCTAAAGGCCATCTTCAGAAAACCTCACAGCCCTCAATAGGGCAGAGTCCTTCCCCTAACCCAGGAAACACATACCCGATCACAGCTACTTTATTTTCCTTTTAATTTTTTGGAAGGATATACACCACATATCCCATGGGCAATAAAGCGCATTCAATGTGTTTATAAGCCAAACAGTCACTTTGTTTAAGCAAACACAAGTACAAAGTAAAATAGAACCACAAAATAATGAACTGCATGTTCATAACATACAAAAATCGCCGCCTACTCAGTAGGTAACTACAACATTCCAACTCCTGAATATATTTATAAATGTACATTTTCAGTTAAAAAAATAGACTTTTGAGAGTTCAGATTTTGTTTTAGATTTTGTTTTCTTACATTCTGGAGAACCGAAGCTCAGCTCAGCCCTCTTCCTTATTTTGCTCCCAAAGCCTCCCCCAAATCATCACTCCCTGTCCCCCTTAAGGCTAGAGGTGAGCATGTCCTTCACAATTGCACATGTCAAGCCATCAGCAAGGCGCATCACACAAAAGGCACCAAGACGTGAAACTTTTTAAACCAAAAGGACAAAGAAAAAACTTTCAAAAAAAAAAAAAAAAGAAAAACCAAACCATATTTTGCCACATGTGAGAGTACAGTCGAGCAGTATTTACAAAAAGGTTAACGGAACAACACTCTGACACATGCTCTGAGAATACCTAGGACTGCTGTTTCAAAAAAAAAGGTTCAAACTTATTGTCACAGCATCATCACAAAATAGAGGATCACCATTGGTTTGCTTGGCTTTTCTTTTTTTTTTTTTTCCCCAAGTGAGGACCTAACTCCAAATAATACAATAGAATATGCAAATTATCTTCACATCAAGAGTACCCCAAGATAAACGAAATCCATGGCACAGACACTGTACAAGGGTGCAGGGCAGGGCTCTGAGGGGCCCAAACCCCATTTTGCCAACTCGATTTTCTAGCATTGAAGGGAGCAAGGGGTCAGGCATATGATGGAGATGATACTGAAATGATTTATCCAAAATCCATGCAAATCAAGTTCTTTGGATAGAGGTGAAGAACTTGGACATGGCTGTTTCAGGCAGCTGAAGTCAACGGGAATAGGAATTGGGGAAGGGGAAGTGGGCAAAAAGGATTGTTGGCCAAGAGACCTTCCACTCCAAGTAGAGAGGGAGGACTTGGCTCTGAGAACCTCCATCTGACCTAAGAGGAACCCTCCTCTCCTACCGCCATCTCCTCCTCTTGTCCTTTAAGTCTCTTGTGTTTCTTTTTCTCCCTTTTCCCTGTTTCCCCTTTCCCTTTAGCAAATTTCAATTGTCCTGGGAGAAAAGGTTGCTGTCATGTCCGAAAGCCCTGTGGAGGCGCTGAAGGAGTTGGTGACAGCTGAGGAAGGGAAGCTGCTGACCTGGGCCGGGAAGGCAGGGGGAACGGAGGAGTATGTGGTGGCCACCGACGGGGAGGGGAAGCCACTGTGCACAGGGGATGGGTAGGTTGAGGAGCCGGGAGAGGAGAAGGAGGTGGGCACAGGGGACGGGTATGAGGTGGTGGCTGGGGATGGATAAGAGGTAGTAACCGGGGATGGGTAAGAGGTAGCAACCGGGGATGGGTAGGAAGAGAGAGAGGAGGTGGCCGAAGAGGCCACAACACTTTTGTCTGCTTTCTTGTCCTTCTGCCGCAAGTGGATCTTGGTATGCCTCTTGCGTTCATCGCTCCTGGCAAACTTTCTCCCACAGATGTCGCAGGCGAAGGGCTTCTCGCCCGTGTGGGTACGGATGTGGGTGGTGAGGTGGTCGCTGCGGCTGAAGTTGCGCATGCAGATGCGGCACTGGAAGGGCTTCTGGCCTGTGTGGATGCGGATGTGGCGGGTGAGCTCGTCAGAGCGGGAGAAGCGGCGATCACAGGACTCCACCGGGCAAGCGTAAGGGCGTTCGTGGGGGGGCGTCTTGCTGGGCCGGTTGGGGTACTTGCGCATTCGGCTGGGTTTGATGAGCTGGGACTGGTAACTGGTATTGAGGGCCTTCAGGTCCTGGGAGCCCGACTGAGTGGCAAAGGCCTTGATAGTAGACAGGGGGGTGAGCGAAGGCTGCTGGGTGCGGCTTTCTAGGCCCTGGAAGGGCTTCTGGTCTGGGGTACCCAGGCCCAGATCCCCCTGCTGCTGTGGAAACAGGTAGTCGGGGATCATGGGAACCTGGAAGCCACCCTTGGCGGCAGGGTAGGCAGGAGGCGGGTACTGGAGCGCTGTCCCTGCTGAGCCTGGGAAGGCCTGGCTTTGTGGCTCAGGGAAAATGTCAGTGTTCGGCGTGGGGAAGGTGGGTGCCGCTGAGTAAATGGGGCTGCTGTCGTTGGATGGCACTGCACAGCTCAGGGGTGGGCTCTGGGAGGCGGAGGAGGAGGAGGCCGCTGGAGATGGTGCTGAGGACGAGGAGGCTGGTGGGTTGGTCATGCTCACGAGGCCACTGACCAAGCTGAAGAGGGGCTCGGGCCACAAGGTGTTGCCACTGTTGGGTGCAGGTTCCAGGGAAAAGCGGCCAGTATAGGTGATGGGGGGCAGTCGAGTGGTTTGGCTGGGGTAACTTGTCTCCACCAGCACCTTCTCGTTGTTCAGAGAGATGTCAGGAAAAGACTCTGGCAGGAGAGAGAAAGGGGAGGCCTGGTTACTGGAGAGCAATCACTGGAGGAGGAGAACGACCCGAGCTGCCAGGCAAGAGGTCGGCCGGCTACCATTGACTCCTGAGGTAGTTAATAATTGATAGCAGCAGATTGCAATGTTCCTGAACCCGCTCCAGTGGCAGAGCCCATTTCAACAGCTGACGCAAATACGGAGAATCCCCCTCCACTGCAGCTCGCAGCGCTCCGCAGCGGCGGCTGCGCGGGCGAGGGATTCCCGCCAGCACCCCCACGGCCGCGGCTAGTGCGCGCCCCCAAACCCGGGCGGCCGGGACATCCACGGCCAAGGATCACGGTTCTTCCTTGGGGACAGGCGGCAAGCAAGGCAAGGCAAGCCTCTCTGGGGGGGACCCAGCCCCGCTCATCAAAATAAGCCCTCCCCCTCCACCCACCCACGCAGCTCCAGAGCTCTCCATCCAAAACAAAAGCTCTGTCCTCTGCTGCTAGGGATGAGGGCCGGGGGTGGGCTGTGTGGGGTCCCTGGCATTCCTCTAACACATGACCCTGGGGATGCGAGGAATGAAAGGGAAACCCGGCTCGCATCCTGAGATCCAGGAGCACTCCTGCGGTGAAGGATTGGACGCGAGGATGGTGGCGAAAAGGTTCCCCCTCAGCATAGGCCACTGCTTACCTGCGGTCAGGTGCTCGTAGGGCTGCTCGCCCGTGTCCGCCTGAGGGTTGAAGGTGCTGCTGCTGCTGCTGCTGCCGTTACTGCCGCCCCCGCCGCCTCCACCGCCCCCGCTGCTGCTGCTGCTGTTACTGCCGCTGCCCTCAGGGGCCCCGGCGGCGCCGAGGAACTGGGGAGCCCCGTTGCTCAGCAGCATCATCTCCTCCAGCTTAGGGTAGTTGTCCATGGTGGGCGAGTGAGGAAAGGATCCGAACGGGTCAGAG
>NW_012114511.1:3744064-3744401 GCF_000951035.1 Colobus angolensis palliatus | reverse complement strand
GGCGGCGGATGGCGGCGGCGGCTCCCCAAGTTCTGCGCGCTGGGATCTCTCGCGACTCCCCGGATCCGCCTCTATTTGAAGGGTCTGGAACCGCCCGGGCCCGCCTCCGTCGTGACGTACATGGCCATATATGGGAAGCAGGAAGCCCTAATATGGCAGGACCAGCCGGGAGGACCCGGAGTGACGTGAAGCCCCCCATCCGACAGCGCCCGGCACCTCCATCCTGCACCCTGGGGCCCGGGCCCGCGCCGGCATCCCAGGCGCCCAGACTTCGGGGAAGCCTAGAGCTCGAACCGCCGCCGGTGCCTCCGGGACCCGCGCCGCTTCGGAGTTCCCG
>NW_012114511.1:3735878-3743134 GCF_000951035.1 Colobus angolensis palliatus | reverse complement strand
CTTCCGCCGCCTCCTCGCTCCCCCTCCCGGATGCAGCGCTGGGCGCGGAGCCAGGCCGGGGGAGCCTTCGACGCAGTGAGCGCGAACTGAGCAGGCGCTGCAGCCCGGGCTCCCCCTGCAGTCTCTGGGGAGCCGCCACTGCCGAGGCGCCCGGACTCCGGGATAACATTCCTCACCCCAAGCCTGGCCAAGGCGAGGGGAGAAGGAAGCAGGGCGTGGGTGGTTGGGGGGAGAACGATTCCCGCAGGTCTCCCGGGGGCCGGACGCGAACAGGGAAGCCCTCCCCGCCCCCAAGACGCAGTCAAATGCGCACCCCAAAGGGAACAGGGATTCCGGGAAGGGAAGGCCCCTCCTGCTCTAGCTCTGAATCCAGAGGAGGTGCTGTTTTTCTGGATTTAAAAAGAAAACAAAGTGTATGTGGGGAAGGAGGGTGCTTGACGACACCGAGAGAGAAGGGAGAAGGTGAGGGCCTAAGGGAGGAGGTGAGGGCCTCGGTGAACCCCAACAGCCTCTGGAGGTCGGGGTAAGGGGGTTTAGGTGGGGGAGGGTGTAACTCTTGGACTTCATCCCCCTGTAGCTGTCCCACCTCCAAACACATTTTCTTACAAAAATCAACTTAAGGAATCCAGCAATGAACCAGGACCCCCTTGTCTCGGAGCCTGCCATCTGAAGTACGCTGGGGAGGTGGGGGGCTCACTCCCACTGTCTACAGAGTTGTCCATTGGGGCAGGAGTGATGCGCTTCTCAGAGGACTCCTGCCGCAAGGGCAGAAAGGCCAGGCTATTGTAGCGCAGATGATCCTGTGTCTGAATGTTCATTTTGCCACTCCCTGGTAGGGTACCTTAGCCAAATTTATTTTTTTATGTTTTTATTCTTTCTGATACGGGGTCTCACGCTGGCACCCAGGTTGGCGTGCAGTGGCGCGAGCTCACTGCAACCTCCGCCTCCCAGGCTCAAGTGATTCTTCAGCCTCCGCCTCTCGAGTAGCTTGGACTACAGGTGCCTGCCACCATGCTTTTTTTTTTTTTTTTTTTGTATTTTCGTAGGGGGTTTCACCGTGTTGCCCAGGCTGGTCTTGAACTCCTGAGCTCAAGCTATTAACCCACTTCGGCCTCCCCAAGTGCTGGGATTCCAGGTGTGAGCCACAGCGCCCAGCCAGCCAAGCTTCTTGTTTGTTTTTGTTTTTTGCTTTTTTTGAGACAGTCTCCCTGTGTCACCCAGGCTGGAGTGCAGTGGGGCGATTTTGGCTCACCACAATCTCCGCCTCCTGGGTTCAAGCTATTCTTCTGCCTTAGCCTCCCTAGTAGCTGGGACCACAGATGCACCCCACCACACCCGGCTAATTTTTGTATTTTTAGTAGAGATGAGGTTTCACCATGCTGGCCACCCTGGTCTTGAACTCCTGACCTCAGGTGATCCACCTGCCTCAGCCTCCCAAAATGCTGAGATTACAGGCGTGAGTCACCGTGCCCGGCCAGCCACGCTTTTTGTGTCTGACTTTCTTCAACTGTAAAATGGGGCTAATGTTAATAATATACACATGGGGCCGGGCTAGTGAGACTCTGTCTCAAATAAATAAATAAATAATAGTAATAATACCCACATGAGGGCCGGGCGCAGCGGCTCACTCCTGTAATCCCAGCACTTTGGGAGGCCGAGGCGGGCGGATCACGAGGTCGGGAGATCTAGACCATCCTGGCTAACACGGTGAAACCCCGTCTCTACTAAAAAAAAAAAAAAAAAAATTAGTCGGGGGGGGGGGGGGGGGCTTGTGGTCCCAGCTACTCAGGAGGCTGAGGCAGGAGAATGGGGTGAACCGGGAGGCGGAGCTTGCAGTGAGCCAAGATCGGGTCACTGCACTCCAACCTGGTGGGCGACAGAGCTACACTCCGTCTCAAAACAAAACAAAACAAACAAAAACAAAAAAAAACTACATGGGAGTATTGTTGTGAGGACTGAAATTTATGTGGGCTGCCATATGTCAAGTCCCAACGCACGGTACCTGCCTTGCAATTGGCATTTGACAAACAGTGGCTATTGTTCTTTTCAGGGGCTTTGGATCCATAGGGTCATCCACAGTTCACCCATCCTCAGCCTCCAAGAAAACTCCAGTGACCCTTTTCTGGAAAGCTGTGAAGATGGGGAAAAACATACCAATCCTATCACAGGGGACATAATCCCTAAGAGTTGATGTGAATCCTTCTTGCTGCAGTAGAATGTTTCCTAGAGCAGAATTTTTCAACTTTGTGCAGCAGAATCACCTGTGAAGGTCTGAAAAAGATAGGTTTTACCATGGACCAACTGCGTCACAATCTTCCCGGGCTTGTGAGTGCCAGCACTGAGCCAAGGTATCAGCCTGGGATTCTTGTGCTGTCCCTGGAAAGCCACCCAGACTCGGAGAGAACATCCTCTGCCCCAGCCAGGGCAAACCAGTTCCCCGGTGATTCTCCTGTGCGGTTCACCTAAGGTATTTTCAGGTTCTTGCTGAAGCTTAGCACAGAAAATTCTCATAGTCTACGTCTGTATCTTTTGTTTTGCATGACCAACATCAATTCCCTTTTCTTTTTATTAATATTCCCCAGCCAGCAGTTTCCTTTGGGGAGCCACCCTAGTCCATGTGGTTGGGGGCAGATAGCCCCCACCCTAGATCTATGAGTAGGTATGTTGCCTGGGCCTGGCCATCCACCCAGGCCCAGGAGTGGATCGTTTCCCTAGCTGTAGTGATTGAGTCAGGATGGGCACATGACCCAAACCAGGCCAATGAGAATCACTTTTTCCAGAACTCCTGGGAAAGGGAAATTCCCTTTCTCTGATGGTACTAAGCCAATAGGATGTAAGCCTGGAGGCCATCTCTCCCACAGGCCTGGAGAGCCTGCCTGAGAATGAAGCCAATGCAGGGGAAGTCAGAAGAGACAGACATACAGAAGAAACGACGGACAGACAGAAGGTCCCTGCACTCAGCCTGAGCTTTTTAGTTATGCAGGCCAATGAATTCCTTTTTTATTGAATAAAATAAAACATCCTCAGTTAGTTTCTCTTACAACCTAACCGGTTGAATACCCATTATCAACAACAATAAAAACTTCCCTGAGGACTAACTGCGGTCAAGGTTTGGGAATAAGAACCATGGCATAGGCCTTTGCCTCTAAGGCGCTTACACCTGGGTAGAAGGGAACCTGGATTCTATGTTACAAGAGAATAAAGAATAGGAAGGAAGCAGCCCTGTTAGCCAGCAAAACTCAGTGATGTTAAGGGACATAGGAGATAAGAGGAGGGAGAGATTCCAGGGGGCTGGGAGACGGTCAGGGACATTGAAGAGGTTTTGGAGGAGGAGGAACAAGAGAAAGCCCAAACTTTGTGGTGGGAAAGTGAGAAAGTGTTTGAGGCCAGGCTTGGGGGTGGGTTGGCCAGGAGCACCCATGTGTAGTCTGTTTGGGCAAAAAGAGGCTGGAAGGTGAGGAGATGGGCTGGAGTAGAGAGATTTCCTTTTGGGAAGTAGCAGCAGGTAAAGTTAAATAAAACATTCATTCTTTTAAAAAGGTTTATTGCCCACTGTGTGTATTGGATGCAGTGCTAAGTCTTAGAGATTCTGCAGTGAGGCTTTGTTCTCATGGAAAATACCATTCAGTGGGATAGACAGAAATAAACAGTTATGCAAATAAAAAGGATAATTTCAGATCATGGTGAGTGTGGCTTATATACTAGGAAGGTGAGGGAAAGGCATATTGGAGGAGGTGGCATTTATGCAGTGATAAAAGATAAAAAAGAGGAGAGGAAACTGGCTCTGCATAGAGGGGTGTGGTGGGGCGAGCACTGCAGGCAGAGGGCCAGCCTTGCAAAGGCCTCGGAAGGGAAGGGAGTCCGACTGTGATCTTTCTGGGGCCTCAGGTGAAGGTGTGGACAGCAAGAATTGTGCAGAGCCAAATGTACCAGTCCACCCCCACTCTCCCTTGTTCTGTCCTCACAGCTCATACAGGGGAGAAGGTGGCCCTTCCCAACCCTGCCCAGCCCCTGTGGTGTGAGCCCCTGGAAGGCAGCTTCCACCCAGGAATGGTAGGAGGAGCTGAGCTCAGAATCCTGTGTGCTGCCCAGGCCTTAGCCCATCACAAACAGGGCTGAAAGTCACCGCCCTAGATAGGGTTATGCTGCTGACCTGGCTTCTTAGCTGCAAGGCTGGGGCATCTGAGTCACCTCACTCCCCTCTGGTCTATCTTTTGGCCAGTGGCACACTTCTGTTTGCTGTGACTGGGGGGACAGAAAAGGGAGGAGACGGTGAAAAAATTGGCCCCTCCCGTGGAGCCAAATCTCAGTTGGGGCTAGTGAGCGCCCCACTTGTGACCAACAGCCCAGGTGAAACAACCGGCCTGGGGCCTGCAGGAAACCATGTTGGAGGTAAGGAAGGCCCCGAGTCACTCTGTACCCTGGTCTAGGGGCCTACTGGGCCTCAAGGGTGCTTAGGAATGACCTGGGGCTCTCAGACCTTGCTGGCCAAGTGACTGATACCAGAAGCCGGGGGAAAGGTGAGAGGCCCTCGGCTGATGTCTGCACTTAGACCTGTCTTTGCAAACAGGAGAGGAGGAGGAGGTAGAGGGGAGAGAGAACTGAGCTTGCCCAAGGCTGCTGGGGCTCCAGGAGAAAGCCAGTGGAACCATCCCATCTCCAACACCTGACCCAGGGCTGAGCCGGCTGCAGCTCTCAGAGGAAAACAAGCCCCTTTTTCCATTGCTGCTTCCTCCTCCCCAGCCCTGAGCTACGTCAGCACCCACTGGGCTGTTCAGGCCGTGGTTTGCACGTGGCCAGCCTGAGGCTCAGGAAGTGACTCTCTTGGGGTTTGTCTGGGGCACCTGTCACACTTTCCGACCGACTTTCCAACTGAAGGCTGATGGGCCTTGAATGGGTCTGGGGCAGTTCTGCTCCTACCCCAGGGAGGGCTTTGAGGGGTGAGAAGAAACCTGAGGAGGCCAGGCATGAGATGGGACAGAAGGTGCCCTGAGGGGTCTGGTGAGAGGGAGTGGCATGAGGAAGACAAGGGAGAGAGAGTGAGGATCATCCTGGAGTGCTGAAGTGTGAGCCATTTTATCTACTCCTTCAAGATGCCAGAGGACAGTGCTAGGTGAAGGGCCGTGCAGTGCGATGCTGAAGTCTGAGGCACAGGGCGTCTGAAGAGGGTGCCTGGCGTGCTCTGGACAGCATCCAGGGGCTGCAGGGAAGAGATCACAGAGGATTGAGGCCCTGGCGATGGGGGTCGGGGGTCCTGCCTGGGAGAGTTGGGGTCTGGGCTGCTATCCCCAGAGGCTGCCTGGGGAGCGATGCACCAGGCAGAGTCAGGTTAGGCCTAAAGTGGAAGATCCTGGGGCATCAGCACTTGGGAGGGGCACAGTCTGTCCTCAGGGGTGGGAGTCTATAAAGGGAAGAGGGAGTGGGTGGAAGTGGGTCTTCTCTACCCTGCAGTGCCCTGCAGATACAGAACGAGGCTGCTGCCCTTGGACATCCGTCCCTCTGCCCTGTGCTGGCCAGTCCCTCTCCCAGGGCTAAGGCTGGCAGGACCCTGGGCTCAGAGGACAATCCAGCCTCTGGTGGTTTCTTTGCTCCCCCTACCCCCAGCTGAGTGTGCAGTAAAGCCAGCCGGCTGCAGAAATCTCTGGAAGCTCGTTGGGCAGGAGAGGGAGGGGAGCATTACATAAGAGCCCACTGATGTGCAGGAAGTTGAGAGCAGCCTTTAGATTAGAAAGGCAGCATTTCCACCCAGCCCAGAAAGGCAGGAATAGCAACGGCGGTTATTTCTGGCCCCTCACCACCGCCCAGCGCCGGGGCTGCTCAGCTTCTTGGTGGGTGAGCTTGGGTTCTGCAGGCCTTGGTGTGGGGGATGGGGAGGGAGGGAGCAGGCAGCCCCTGGGGTCACCCCACTCTGGCACCGGCTTCACCCCCAACTTCCACTCCAGCAAACACCAGGGTGCAGGAAAAACAGCAATAATAATATCTGTGCTGCTTGTTGCCTCTGATTTTCCTCAATCTCTGGATACATTCTCCATCCCCGCCCTCACCCCATACACGTTAACCATGTGACAGGCTCTGTGCTAAACACTTGACAGGCATTTGTCCTCACAGTGCCTTATGAGGCAGGTGCCATCCTCACCCCCATCTCACTGATGAGGAAACGTACTCAGAGAGGGCAGGTGATTTGCTCTAGGCCACAGAGCTGCCCACTAGTAGAGTCAGGATTCCAATCCAGACAGCCTGGCTTCAGAGCCCTCCGGCTGAACCCCAGCTCCTACCAAGAACTCTTCTCTGGGACCCCAGAATGAATCAGATGAAACTTTCACTTTCACCCTGCAGGGTGCTTGAGTCAAATCGGGTAGGGGAGACAGACATAGGAACAGGTCACTTAAATTCATCCATTCAACAAGTATTTATCAAACATCATTTCTGCTCTAGGCATTAAAGATACAGAGTGGTGAGGAGGGTCCCCCTCTTTGGCAGCTTGTAGCCCAGTGGGGGAGAGAGACGTTAAGAAGCACTTGGAGCAGTGTGACACACACTGTCATGGGGGAAGCACAGTGAATGCGGGGGCCCTGATCCAGCTCCCACCCCCTGAAGTGCTTCCCAGGCAGTCAGAGAGCCAACTTGCCATTTAAAAAATCATCGCAGGAGGCTGTGAGGGGCATGGGAAGGGCAGATGATGAGACCGGCAGGCACCCATGCAATGGTCCAGGAGAGAGGATGGGGTCTCGACGCATCAGCACCAGCTATCATAGGGGCCCCTGCAGGGGCCTCCTAGGCAGAAACAGAAAGACAGCCAGAAAAGCTGACACCCATGCTGACTGACAAGCTGCCCAGCCCAAAGGAGCATCCATCTCCCTGGGTACAGTGGCAGTAGGGTGGTTGGGAGGCTGATGGAAGGGCCCTGTCATTTTTCCTTCCTCCAACCATCTTCCTATCAACTCCCTCCATACAGGAACCCTGTTTTAAGGCAAAGTCAACATGCGTGAGTGAGAAGGAAGATGGCGCCCAGCACAGGAGAGAGAGCTTCCATCCACGATCATGCTGACAAACAGCCATAAGGGCGGGAGGTTCTGCTTCTGTCCCTAGGAACATCCTCAGAAAAGTCTCAGCTGTACTCCTGGCAGAGGCAGCACTTCTCTTCCTAAAAGCAGGCACAGGGAGGGATCTGGAGCTTACAGGATCCAGCTTCCCTCTGGTCCAGTTGCAGAGAAGGCCATCATGGCAGGACACAGCAGTATTTTTTTTTTTTTTTT
>NW_012114511.1:3734803-3735174 GCF_000951035.1 Colobus angolensis palliatus | reverse complement strand
ACCACGCCCGGCTAATTTTTTGTATTTTCAGTAGAGGAGTTTCACCGTATTAGCCAGGATGGTCTCAATCTCCTGACCTTGTGATCCGCCCACCTCGGCCTCCCAAAGTGCTGGGATTATAGGTGTGAGCCACCGCACCTGGCCAACATAACAGTATCTTAAAGCTGACGTTGGACTCAGTGTTTTAAAATTTTAATAATAATAATTATTATTATTATTATTATTTTTGAGTTGGAGTTTCGCTCTTGTTGCTCAGGCTGGAGTGCAACCACACGATCTCGGCTCACTGCAACCTCTGCCTCCCGGGTTCAAACGATTCTCCTGCCTCAGCCTCCCAAGTAGTTGGGATTACAGGCATGTGCCGCCATTTT
>NW_012114511.1:3729439-3734748 GCF_000951035.1 Colobus angolensis palliatus | reverse complement strand
CCGCCATTTTTAGTAGAGATGGGGTTTCTCCATGTTGGTCAGGCTGGTCTCGAACTCCTGACCTCAGGTGATCCGCCCACCTTGGCCTCCCAAAGTGTTGGGATTACAGGCATGAGCCACAGCGCCTGGCCTAAAATTTTAATAATTAATTTTTTTTATTGTAAAATACACAAAAATTTACAATTTGAACCATTTTAAGTGTACAATTCAGTGGCATTAGGTACATTCACACTGTTGTACAACTATCACCACTGTCCTTTTCAGAACTTTCTCATCATCCCAAACAGAAACTCTGCACCCTTTAAATAACTCCCTGTTCCTTCCTCCCCGCAATCCCTGCTTTTTTTTTTTTTTTTTTGAGATGGAGTCTCTCACTCACTCTGTCACCCAGGCTGGAGTGCAGTAGCATGATCTCTGCTCACTTCAATCTCTGCCTCCCAGGCTCAAGCGATTCTCCTGCCTCAGCCTCCCGAGTAGCTGGGTCTACAGGTGTGCACCACAATGCCCAGCTAATTTTGGTATTTTTAGTAGAGATGGGGTTTTGCCATGTTGGCCAGGCTGGTCTCAAACTCCTGGCCTCAAGTGATCTGCCTGCCTTGGTCTCCCAAGGTGCTGGGATTAAAGGTATGAGCTATCAAGCCCGGCTGCCTGCTAATCTCTATTACAGTTCCTGTCTCTATGGATTTCACTATTCTAGGTATTCATGTAAGCATAATCATACAATATTTGTCCTTTTGTGTCTGGCTTATTTCACCTGCCATAATGTTTTCAGGGCTTATCCATGTTGTAGCATGTGTCAAAATCCCATTCCTTCTTAAGGCTGTATAATGTTCCATTGCACGTATATACCACATTTTGTTTATCCACTTATCGACTGATGAACAGAGGGTTGTTTGCACCTCTTGGTGACTGGGAATAATGCTGCTGTGAACATTGATGTGGAAGATCTGTTTGTGGACTCAGAGTTCTAATTCATCATAACCTGTAGCTCTCACAAGGGGAATCAAAGTCAGATTTAAGAAGGACTTCATGATTTCTACTACCAGTGACCAAAGTAGCAGCATCTCCCTCTCTGGGTAGCTTTAATATTCAGAGACTCCCCTGCTCCCCCTAGTCACACCCTCTCCAGATGGAGATAATGCCGGGAAGGGTTGCCCTGCTGTAGGAAAGAGGCTTTAAGGGCCACCCTGGGGTCAGAGCTCTGGGTGGTTTATTTTTAGGAGCTGGGTGGTGGGGCTTTCATTGTTTTCCCTTGGGCTCTGGTACATTTGCCACCACCCTCCAACCCCAGACCCTGCTTTCTCTTTCTCCTTTCCCTGGCAATATCCAGGCCGTCTCACTTTTTCTCTCCCAGGCTAAATCGAGAGTGTGAAGCTGCTCTTCTTCCCAATTTAGCATTTGAATTAAAGTGAGAACTGAATGTGGCTGGAAAGCTGACTCCCATCTGTGTGTGTGTGAGAGAGAAAAGGAGCACAAGTGAGCGTGGGCACACGCTGGGGCAGCCAGGGCAAGGGCAGCCGATCTGGGCAGCTCCTGTTTAGCGCAGACACTCATCCTCGAGCGTAGGCAACAGCTCAGCCGAGAGACACTGAAGTTTGAAGGTTGCTGTTTTTCCAGGAAGGGAAGATTGCTGCAGGGACATCACTGTAACATTCCACAAAAATGTGCCAAGTGTTTATTGTGTACCAGGCCCCGTGCTGGAGATGCTGGGCAAACAGTGGGGAGCCAGCTGGGCCCATTGTCTACGCCCCGGCCTTCGGGCTGGTGGGTAAACAGACTGGGAAGCAGGCAATGGGCACACAGGGCAACGTGTGCTGTCAAGGGGAAAGGACAGGTATGTCAGGGGCCTGGAGGGGCATCTGACAACTTGGAGGTGGGGTGGGGGAGTCACTCTGGGCTGAGACTTGAAGCACATACAGGAGCTGACCAGGTGAAGCAGGTGAACAAGGGTGCTACGGGCAGAAGCAAATGTGCATGCAAAGATTTGAGTAGGGTGGGTGTCATGGCTCACGCCTGTAATCCCAACACTTTGGGAGGCCGAGGCAGGAGGATCCCTTGCGCTCAGGAGTTTGAGACCAGCCTGGACAACATAGGCCAACCCCTGTCTCTACAAAAAATCATTTTTAAAAACTGGCCAGATGTATACCATCGACCTCATGCTGAAGTGGGACAACCGTCCAGATGGAAAGCAGGTGATGCAGCTGCAGATCCTGGAGGTGAACTTCAACCCTGACTGCAAGCGAGCCTGCAGGTACCATGCCACCTTCTTCAATGACGTCTTCAGCACCTTGTTTCTGGACCAGCCCAGCGGCTGCCACGTTACCTGCCTTGTCTAGGCACTTGCCATCCCCAAAACCTGAGCTTGGGGCAGGATTCCAACCTCAGTTCTCTGAGCTGCCTCTGCAAAGCCCCCCACGCCCCTCCCCACACCGGCTCTGGGCGCAGCCTCAGCCCCAGGCCTCTGTCCTCCTGAGCCATCCTCACACTCTGGGAGCACAGCATCCTCCTCCCACCTGCGGGTCAGAGCAGGACAGTGATGGTGTCCCCAGGGCTAAGCACTGCCCCAGGGCCTGTCCTCACCCCTCACCACCATCGGTGCGCTGATGAGTCTCTGGTTCAGCCAAGAGCTTCATTCCTGGCATGGAGAGTTTGTTCCCAGCTGCTGTGTTTCCAGGGGGTGCTGGGGAAAGGGTTCTGTGGAGTGAGACAAGGTGTCCTGGGGAGCAGGGTTGCACAGGGAAGCGTTTGGGAGCCCTGTGTCACACGGGGCAGGCGGGTTTCTCTCTCACGGTCTCTACTCTTATGTATCAGGACAACCCTGGGACGGGTGTGGGGCCCCACGCTGCGCCCACAGGGGTCTATGTGACAGGTGCCCAGGAACAGCCTGAGACTACCACCCAGCAAGGTCACCTTATCACCCATCTCCAGCTCACCCAGGACCTTCACCAGCAGCCTCCCGCTGAGGTCCCGGCAGGAGGCCGCCAGCTTCTGTTACTGTTTCCTTTCCCATTTGTCTTCCCAGTCAGTCCCTGTCTTCCCAGTGGTTGCTCTGTTCGCCAGGCACTCTGCGGGGTCCCGCCCTCCTCTGAGATGGGCCAGGATCTTCCGGTGAGGGGGGCCTGGGGCTGGGGCTGATTGTGGATGGCAGAGCGCCAGGCAGAGCACCAGGCAGAGCGCCAGGCAGAAAAGGATTCCAAGGAGAACTTCAGGTTAAAGTCAGATGCCACCTACCAGGGTCTACAGTCAAAATGTTTGCTTTTTCTTATTTTTTAATGTATGGGAGAAAAATGTAACATTCCAGTTTTCTTTTTTCTTTTCTTTTCTTTTTTTTTTTTTGAGACAGAGTCTCACTCTGTCGCCCAGGCTGGAGTGCAGTGGCATGATCTCGGCTCACTGCAACCTCTGCCTTCTGGGTTCAAGTGATTCTCCTGCCTCAGCCTCCTGAGTAGCTGGGATTACAGGCATGCATCACCACACCCAGCTAATTTTTGTATTTTTAGTAGAGATGGGGTTTCACCATGTTGGTCAGGTTGTTCTCAAACTTCTGAGCTCGTGATCCGCCTGCCTTGGCCTCCCAAAGTGCTGGGATTACAGGCGTGAGCCACCGCACCCGGCCTAGTTCTTTTCTAATTGTGTTTCTGAAATTTGGAGTCAGCTGCCAGCGTTTTTTGTGTGGCTGCAGTGTGCCTGGGCCAGGCTCATGGGCAGTGGGTGGGCCTAACTCCCCAGGCAGGCAGGAGCTACCTCTAGAGCCTGGCAGCATGGGAGGGCAGGGCTAGGTATGGCGGTGTCTCCTTTTTGAAATTAATAACAATCTTTCTTGTAGCAAAGCTGTACCCGATGAGGCCGATGAGGCCGCCTCCCCTCTCTGTGTTGTCTGGGCCCCTGTTTACAAGCATTCCTTGACCTTCCTGGGGGGAGCTGTGCTCTAGCCCCTGGGGGTCCTGTTGCAGGGGCAGGGCGGGCCCATCGCCTTTGGTGGCTCCTGGAGAGCTGTTGACATGCTGTCCTCCTCACTTGGTTCGTGCTGCAATAAAGGCCATCTTATCTCAAAAAAGAAAAAAAAGAAAAAGAAAAACTGGCCAGGCCTGGTGGTGTGCGCTTGTGGTTCCAGCTACTTGGGAGGCTGAGGTGGGAGGATTGCTGAGCCCAAGAGGTTGAGGCTGCCGTGAGCCGTGATTGGGCCATTACACTCCAGTGTGGGCAATGAAGCAAGCAAGACCCTGTGTCTCCGGAAGAAAAAAAAAAAAAAAGATTTGAGGCCAGGCATGGTGGCTCACGTCTGTAATCCCAGCACTTTGGGAGGCCAAGGCAGGCAGATCATTTGAGGTCAGGAGTTGGAGACCAGCCTGGCCAACATGGTGAAACCCTGACTCTACTGAAAATACAAAATTAGCCAGGCACGATGGCATGCACCTGTAGTTCCAGCTACTCAGAAGGCTGAGGCAGGAGAATCTCTTGAACCCAGGAGGTGGAGGTTGCAGTGAGGTGACACAGCAAGACTCTGTCTCAAAAAAAAAAAAAAAAAATAGATTTGAGCGGTCATGGCTTCTGCAGGGAACTGGTACTGGGTAAGTTGGGCTCCAGAGTTTCAGTGACCCTCCTCTCCACCTCCTTGTCCTTCCCACTCCTCCCCTTCTTCCAGGAGAACAAAACCAGATGAGAGTGACCTGGGCCCGAGGAGTCTAGCAGCACATGACTGTCCTCTGCTCAGACTCCAAATAGTCCAGGAGCAGGCCGGGAGGCTGCAGTCATTCTGAGTTGGCCACCCAGAAAGCTGGACCTGGCAGGCCCAGGATGGACATGGAACAGAGGAACGGGATCTCAATCACACCGTGAGAAATCGAGGTATCAGGAAGGGCTTCTACCTGGCTTAGCTTACTCCACCCTTCCTGGGTTGGAGGTGCTGACTGAGTTGATCTCTGGGGGACCCTTCCTTTTCTTAGTTGATGGGACTGAATCATTATTCTGGCTGAGATGGGAATGGAGTAAAGTCTTGGCAAAGAAAGACCCTCTGTTGGCTGAGACAGGAATGAGCTGTCTGGGGGACTATGCATTTCCCTGTCAGGAAAACGACAGGCACAGTTAAGGGATGCTGGTGTAAAACTCACCATTAATATTTCAAGCAGCATTATTTATTGATCACGTTTCTGGCTGGGACAAAAGGAGAGGATAATTCATAGGGGATGCATGGGGTCAACTTGGGAAAAAGGTCAGGGAAAGGTAGGTCATTGAGAAGCCTCACCCCTAGCCCCTGCAAGAATATGGGATTCCAGGATTTGGAGACTAGGGAATTTCTTTCTTTCTTT
>NW_012114511.1:3721072-3728654 GCF_000951035.1 Colobus angolensis palliatus | reverse complement strand
TTCTTCTTCTTCTTCTTCTTCTTCTTCTTCTTCTTCTTCTTCTTCTTCTTCTTCTTCTTCTTCTTCTTCTTCTTTCTTCCTTCTTCTTCTTCTTCTCTCTCTCTCTCTCTTTTCTTTCCTTCTTTCTTTGAGGTGGAGTCTCACACTGTCACCTGGGCTGGTATGCAATGGTGCAATCTCAGCTCACTGCAACCTCTTGCCTCCCGGGTTCAAGCAATTCTCCTGCCTCAGCCTCCAAGTAGCTGGGACTACAGGTGTCCGCCACCACGCCGCACCTGGCCTGACTTTGTCTTTTTTAACTCCACAGTACCCCAGATGAAAATACAGGAAGGGGCAGGGGGCATCTGGAACAGTCCTGGGACTGCCACTGTGGCCATCAGGGAGACCATATCCAGGAAATGCTGCAGCTATATGAGCTTCCCTCCCTCTGGACCCAACTTCTCCTTCCTACCTCCGTGCCCCAGTTCCCCACCCCTTGCTGCCTCAGGGGTCCCTCACCCCTCTTGACTCTGAAATCAGCTCCAGCAGCCTCTCTAGATGCCATTTCAGAAGCCCAGGTTGGGGCCAGGTGCTGTGACTCACGCCTTTAATCCCAGCACTTTGGGAGGTGGGAGGATCACTTGAGGCCAGGAGTTCGAGACCAGCCTGGCCAACATGGCAAAACCCCATCTTTATTAAAAAGGAAAAAAATGCAAAAAATTAGCCAGGTATGGTGGCCTGTGCCTGTAATCCCAGCTACTTGGGAGACTGAGGCAAGAGAACAGCTAGAACTCGGGAGGCGGAGGTTGTAGTGAGCCGAGATCATGCCACGGCACTCCAGCCTGGACAACAGAGCGATACTCTGTCTCCAAAAAAAAAAAAGAATCATCCCAGGGTGAGCTTGGCGATTTCTGTTTGGGGGAGGGTGCTGGAACCTCACTGAAAGTGGTGGTCTTCTTGTAGGTCTGACCATCTCCTGGGGCAGTAGGTGTGCACACAGACTGGGCTTAGGGGGAGACTGCTGGAGAACAGCTGCCCTGTTCACCCACAAGGATGCTTTCTTCATGAACCTCCAACTCCAGGGAGCAGAGGATGAGGCACTCTGCTCACCAAACCTTGAGCCTACTGGCGGCGGGAGAGGGTTTTCCGCGGGGCCAGGGATTCCCACATAGGGAGGCAGCTGTGCCACCTAGTGGACTTTTCCATCCTCGCAGGCATCCCTCCCACCCTTCGCAGCCTCCAGCCTGTATATGGCACAGCTTCAGGCAAGATACACAGAGAAGCCGCTGTCCCGTAAGGACAGGAGATGCCCTCCTCCTCCAGATAGACCTGACCCAGCTCAGAGAGGGAGAAACTGGGGGGATGTGGGAGGGGGGTGATCATGTACTGGCAGAAATTGAAGATAGTGGGGAAGCTAGAAGGGGCTTTGGGCCTGCAAACAGCCTCTCCCTGTCATTCTGGATGCTACAGGTATGGGGACCATGGCTCAGAGCCCCCAAAACCCCTCCCTCCTGTGCCCGCCCTGCCTCCCTCCAGGCCAAGCAAAGCTGGGCTCAGCTCTGCCGATCAAGGGAGAGCTGGCAGAGGCTGGATGGAGCTGCCGGCTTTCCTCTGACGTCACAGCCTGGAAATCCCATTTTAAGCAGGTTCTCCGGGTGTAGGGCACCCACAAGAAAGGGAGGGGGAGCCAGCTGAAGAAGCTAGAGACCTGAGGCTGTTATAACCAGGAATCTCAGGCCTGGAGGGCTGCCCAGCAATCCCAAGGAGGCCTGGGCATGGGACCCAGCGCTCGCCTGCCCCGGTCCTTACCCAAAGCTAATACCTCTCAAAGGCCCCTGGAGACCCAGGCAGTGATCAAGCAAGCACCCTCCCCAGAGCGCTGGCCATCCACCTATTTCTGACATCTCTTTCCCACTACCCTGGCTTGGAGAGATCTACGGAGGCAGAGGGGAGAGGGGGAAGGGGAGATTTTCCCAGGGAATGAGGGGACAGCAAGGGGTTACCTAGGCCCAGATGTGTGCTACCAGCCAGCCTCTTTCCCAGGGGCCTTTCCACCTATTCTTCTTGTCACCCTCTAGCTCTCCTCTCCTCTGCACCACAGGGGGCGGGCCCTGTGCCCAGAGTTCTAGAAGCCTGAATGTTTCCATAGCAACAAACCAATGAGCTTGGAAATCTGAGCATGTTCCTGTGGACACAGGGGAACCCCTGATGCGCATGGAGAGCTTGACAATGCGGAATCTGGACGTCACCTGTCTAGCCACCAGTCACTGTGGATGCGAGCATGCTCCTGAGTGTGAGGCTGTGTGTGTGTGTGTGTGTGTGATATGCAGCAAATGAGATTTAGGTTAAAGAACGCCTAACCTGGTTTCCTGGGCATATGGTAGCTGTTAGCGTGGTTCTGCAGCATCTTATCCTCTGGGGATCTTTCTAGAATGAATGCCTCCCCTATATTTTACCATGGTAGCTTCCTCTCCTTTCCAATGGAAAAATGGGCCAAAATTGCTCAGAGGCTGATGGTGAAGGTGATGCCCCTCAGAGGGCTAGTTGATTAGAGGACTCCAAGGAAAGACAAAAGGGACATTTCACATCCCCCACTGTGACCTCACTTCAGGGGGCTCTTGGCTAGCTTGGCACATGCCCTGTGCACATGCCCGGGGATGCCAGGGAAGGAGGAGGGAAGCCTAGTATAGGGGCACTTTGCCAAACTTGGGGTCCAGAGCCTGGGTCTAGGTCCTATCACACCCCCTACCCACCCCATGGCCTGCTTCCTCCATTTTCCTTCCACAAGTTGAGCTATTTCTCTGATCCCTTTTTCCTCCCTCACGGCTCTTTTCCTTTGTCAATCTCTCCTCCGTACCTGCCTCTGCTCCTCTGCCAGCCTTTCCCTCCCCCTTGGTTCCGGCTCCCCAGAGGCTCATCCCCAGTCAGTTGTGCTTCTTGGCCCCTGGAGCTCTGGCTCTGCTTCCCAGGGCTCCGACCCCATGCCCTGCAGCTCTGTCCTCCTCCTTTCCTTCAACCTAGCCCAGCAGTTAGGGCTGGACCCTGCCTTTCCTGGTGTCACAAAGGTTATGCCTCTTTGTCTTAGCCCTTGGTTCCCTCTCTGTCCCCAGGGCTGGTTTCTCCACAAGCCCTTGTCTTGGCTTCCCCATCTCTGCTTATTGGCTCAATGTGTCTGGCTCAACCCCCTTTGGCATTTTTGGCCTTTCTAGGCACAGTCCCCGAGGCCTGCCCCGCAGCTCCATATCTTATCCTGTCCCCGCTGGGGGTCTCACTGGGATCTTTGTCCCCCAGAGCCTACACCTAGCACTTTTTGTTGGATACCAGAAGGTCCCCCACTGAAGACTTGGGGTAAGATTCTGAGGGATAAGACAGTCCTTCTTAGGCCTCTGTTTTTTATTTATTATTTTTAAAAATAGAAATGTGGTCTGGCACAATGTCTCATGCCTGTAATCCCAGCTACTCAGGAGGCTGAGGCATGAGAATCGCTTGAACCCGGGAGGCGGAGGTTGCAGCGAGTCAAGATCACACCGCTGCACTCTAGCCTTGGCAATAGAGACTCAATTTCCAAAAAAAAAAAAAAAAATACAGATGTGATTTTCCCATGTTGCCCAGGCTGGTCTCAAAATCCTGGGTTCAAGGATCCTCCTACCTCGGCCTCTCAAAGTGCTGGGATTACAGGTGTGAGCCACCACACCCAGCTAAACCTCTGTTTTTTGTTTTGTTTGAGACAGAGTCTTGCTCTGTCACCAGGCTGGAGTGCAGTGGTGTAATCTCGGCTGACTGCAATCTCCGCCTCCCACATTCAAGCGATTCCCCTACCTCAGCCTCCCAAGTAGCACACCACAATGCCTGGCTAATTTTTTTTAGTAGAGACGGGGTTTCACCAACTTGGCCAGGATGGTCTTGATCTCCTGACCTCGTGATCTGCCCACCTTGGCCTCCCAAAGTGCTGGGATTACAGGCGTGAGCCACCGTGCCTGGCCCAGGCCTCTGGTTTTGAGTCCCAAAACCATTTTCCTAGACTGAGCCACCTCAAGCCCATCTCTTAGCTGGGGACCAGAGCTCCTGTGGATCACAGGCTGGCCTCCCGACTCCCCCAGCTGGACCCTGCTTCTCACTTGAGGTCCTTCCCACCTGTCAGCTGGTGTGACAAGAACAAAGCACAGATGCCAAAATAAATGAGGTGCCAGAGTTTGGTTTATTGGCTCATCCAGTGCCAAAGGTCCACTGGGCACCCTCTTCCCAAGGAACCGGGAGCCCCACGGCTCCTGCATTTCTCTTTCTTCATGTTTTCCTCCTGGCCCTGACTGAAGCTGTGGCAGAAGCTGGGGCAGGTGTGAGCAGAGTCTGGGTTCTGCCAGGAGTCTTAGGGCCCAGTCTGCTTGGTACAGGATGGGGACCCTGGACAATAGGGGATGGGCCCCAGGGGCAGAGGAGAGGGACCCACCCAGCAGGGGCCTGTACCAGAGCAGGGGTGGGCCCCGAAGAGCATGGGAGTCCAGCCCAGGGCATGGTGGAAATGGGTGACCTGAAAGG
This sequence comes from Colobus angolensis palliatus, assembly GCF_000951035.1. Lineage (NCBI taxonomy): Eukaryota > Metazoa > Chordata > Mammalia > Primates > Cercopithecidae > Colobus > Colobus angolensis. Next base: position 3,724,139 of record NW_012114511.1, on the reverse strand, counting down.
GAGCAAGGTCAAAGGAGCAGGTGAGGGGCCTCCCAGATGCCCATTCTCTCATGGGCTGGGTCCTCTGAGGCTCAGGGTCTAGGAGGGAGGGTTGAGCAGGGAAATGGCCAGTTGACTGTGGGGCTGAGGGTGGGAGGAGGTGACTGCTGGAGGGACAGTCCTTGACCCAAAGTCCCCCCAGCCCTAGACCCAGAAAGACACACGCAAACACACAGCCCTGGACCCCCCCCTTTTTAATGTGGGAACATGTGGCACTCAGCCCCACCCAATGACCAGGAAAAGAGCCCCCAGCTGCAGCTCTGGCCTGGCCATCCTGGTTGCTGAAGTACACGCCAACCCGTCTTCCACCCACAGCTGCACCTGGAGGCCCCACCCAGAGTCCCTAACATCCTCGCCGTGTGCTCCCTTTCCCCCACGTGTCTTCAGGCCCGTCCTTGGTCCATCTGGGCTAGGACTGCCCCCTCCCCGCTCCCAAACCAAGGCGAGCAGTGGAGACATGATAGGACCTCTGAGAAGCGGATGGCTATGGGCTTCAGCAAGGCACTGGGTGGGCGGGGCGAGGCAGGGCGGGGCTGCAGCGGAACAGCGGTGGAGGCCGAGGGGTCCCCGCCTCCTTAGGTGGCTCAGTCCTCAGCCTCTGGTCCACCCTCTACCCTCAACCCCCACAGCTGGGCCTCCCTCCTCTTTTCCAAGCCCCTTCCAGAAGAGTGGCCACTGGGCAGGCACCGGAAATAGCCATCTGAGGGGCCCAGGGGCCTGAGACACCTAGGCTACTGGCACAGTGTGGAGCAGGGGCTGGGTCCGAGCCCTTCCTGAGGCTTCATCCTTGCTCTGCAGCCTGCGGGGGTGGAGGGTCTCAAGCTGAGTCGCCCCCGCCAGAAGTCTTCTTCTTGGGCCGGGTCTTCAGTGTCTTGGAAGCCAGTGGCTGTGGAAAGAAGGAGGAAGATGGGGCTCAGCTTGGAGCCACCACCCCCTGCCTGTTTCCCCAAGCTCTGGCCAGTGCCCTCACCTCAGCTTTGGGTGCTTTTTTGATGGGTTTGGCCCTCTTGGGAGCTCTGTCTCCCATGTCATCCTCAGAGGCCTCTGTCCGGGAATCTGCCGCGTTTGTGCTGGACCTTAGACTCAGGGCAGCGTCATCTCCTGGGTGCAGGGAGAAAAGGAGATGGGGGAATCTTTCCCATCTGGGCTCCTTGGCCTTGCCCTTGGGGCCCCTCCCCAACCTCAGGCCCTGCCTGTACCTAAGTCCTCAATGGTGTCCAGGAGGCTGCCAGGGCCAGGTCGGAGGCGGCCGTCGGGCCCCTGCAGGGGCAGTGCATCCTCGTCCCGAATCAGGGTCAGGTCCTGCATGCTGAAGCTGCGGAGCTTCTCTGACAGCACCCCCTGGCCCTAGGGTCACCACCACGCACCGGGAGAGCCGGGGAAAGGGGCGGGGTGGAGATAGCGGTCACCATGGTGCTGGCAGCAGCCCAGGCTCGGTGCCCTCCCCACACTGTCTTCACCCAGTCCCACACAGACAGAGCTGAGGGCTGGGGCAGGACCACACTTCGCCTCTGGACAGATGCAGAAATGGCTGGACGATGAAAGTGACTTGGCCAGATAGGGGTAGAGCCTGGACTGGAACCTCCAGCTGCATGAGCCCAGAGTCTCTACAGCCCTGAGCACAGGGTGGACGCAAGGGGCCTGGCCAGGGCCCTTTGTACAAGGCGGGGGCCCTGGGAATCTGAGCCTGCCCCCATCTCACCTTGGCAGCAGCTGTGACTGCGGCATTGGCGGCCAGGTTCAGGCCCCTCTTCCCCACCCTCATCATGGTCTCATAGCTCTTGTCTCGGGCCTGCGTGATGTACTCGTCGATCTCCTACGGCATTGGAGGGGAAGGGAGGAGAGGAGAGGTGGGCGCTGCTGTCGAGGCCCTGCCCTACCCTTGTTCACCCCTGGACAGAGGCCCCTGCCTGCTCCAGGAGGCCACAGCAGCCCTGTCAGGTCACTTCAGGCTCTGGGCCCCACAGGGAGGGCCAGTCTGTATGAGGCTGCAGGCTCTGGGCTGCCTTGGCTGGGGGCAGGCTGGGAGGTAAGCTGAGAGTGGGGACAAACCTTCTCCTTGTTGGACAGTGTTGGGTGCACGAACTTGCGGTAGAGCACGCTGGAGCCTTTGGTGTATGGGGACAGCAGCCATATCACGAAGGCAATCTTCAGTTCAAAGTAAAAGGGGAACCTGTTGGGACAGGGGCAAGCGCAGAGCACAGGGCAGGGAGTCGGGAGGTGCCCTGTGTCTAGCAGCACCAGCCCCGTGTGACAGTCCCTCACTCTGAGTGCACTGGGGTCCCCAAGAGGCTCATGGGACTGCTCCTTTCTAATCCGAAAGCATCTGGGGGGCTCAGCTGAGGCTCCATACAGGAAGGTAAGCAGTGACTCTAGAAGGAATTTCCCCCAGCAGCGACTGTCCTTGCCTCATCCTCTCCCCAAGCCCCAGCCCTCTCACTCCTAGAGAAAACCCTCCTTCCTCTGCCCTAGGGTCACCACCAAGGGAAACTCTTGACCTTGCTCTCGACTGTGCAGGCCCACGCCTGAGTCTTCACCCCTTCCTTTCCTGCCGTCCCTATCATCAAGAGGCCTGGGGCTTCTCTAGCTTGCTGGGGAACCTCCTGCCTCGCCGTGACACGCCCCTCACTTTTCAGGATTGCCCTTCAGTCCCCATAGCGCCTTCTCCTCTGGTCACAAACTCCTTCAGGTCACCTACGTCCTCACAAAGCCCTCATCAAAACTCTCTCTTTTGCTGTGTCAAGACACATGTATAGGCCTGGCACAGTGGCCTGTAATCTCCCAGCACTTTAGGAGCCAAGGTGGGAGGATCATCTAAGCCCAGGAGTTCGAGACCAGCTTGACAACACAGCAAAACCCCATCTCTACAAAAAATAAAAAAGAAGCCAGGTGTGGTGGCATGTGCCTGTGGTCCCAGCTACTCAGGAGGTTGAGGTGGGAAGATCACTTGAGCCCAGGAGGTCGAGGCTGCAGTGAGCCGAGATCACACCACTGCACTCCAACCTGAATGACAGAGTGAGATTCTACC
>NW_012114511.1:3716686-3720492 GCF_000951035.1 Colobus angolensis palliatus | reverse complement strand
TCCTGTTCTGTCACCAGGCTGGAGTACAGTGGTGCGATCTCGGCTCACTGCAACCTCCGTCTCCTGGGTTCAAGCGATTCTCCTGTCTCAGCCTCCCAAGTAGCTGGGATTACAAGCACATGCCATAACACCTAGCTAATTTTTGTATTTTTAGTAGAGACGGGGTTTCACCATGTTGGCCCGGATGGTCTTGATCTCCTGACCTCGTGATCTGCCTGCCTCGGCCTCCCAAAGTGCTGAGATTACAGGCGTGAGCCACTGCGCCCGGCCTTTACCCTCAACTTTTAACCCATCTCTCCATCTCTTTCCTATCCTAAAACTATTTTTCTCAAATGCAAGGGCCTTATCTATACATGTAATGATCTCTTGTCCTCTCCCCCTTGGTAACATTCTCTTGAGTTCCGATGAACTGTGTTATTAGTTCTCTCTTCCAAGAGGTATCTGATCATTCAGTAAACGTTTTTGAGTTCCTGCTGTGAATACACAGATGATTAAGACACATTCCCTGTCCTCAAAGTGCTCATAGTAGTCTAGTAGTCTAGTACGACCTGGGAAATGCCTTGGAAATGCAAGTATCTAGTGTTTATAGGAGTGAATCATATGCCTATTTTACAAATAAAGAAACTGAGGCTCGAGAGCTGTGACCTGCGTAAGGTCATAGGCAGCATGGGAGAAGCAGGTTTCCTGAATTCCACTGAGGTGCTCTGGTTGCCACCAGAAAGAAACGTGGGGGTTATGTTTGTTCTTACTCCTTTTTTTTTTTTTCTGAGACGGAGTCTCATTCCGTTGCCCAGGCTTGCAACGGCATGATCTCGGCTCACTGCAACCTCCACCTCCTGGGTTCAAGCAGTTCTCCTGCCTCAGCCTCCCTAGTAGCTGGGACTACAGGGGCACCACCACACCCAGCTAATTTTTTTTGTATTTTTAGTGGAGACAGGGTTTTACCATGTTGGCCAGGCTGGTCTCAAACTCCTGACCTCAAATGATCCACCCACCTAGGCCTCCCAAAGTGCTGGGATTACAGGTGTGAGCTACCGCACTCAGCTTGTTTTTCTTTTTTTAAGAGACAAGGTCTTGCTCTGTCACTCAGGCTGGAGTGCAGTGGCACGATCATAGCTCACGGCAGCCCCCAACTCCTGGGCTCAAGCGATCCTTCTGTCTCAGCTTCCTAAGTAGCTGGGTCTACAGGCACATGCCACCATACCTGGTTAATTAAAAAAAATTTTTAGTAGAGATGAGGTCTCACTGTGTTGCCCAGGTTTATCTCAAACTCCTGGCCTCAGGTGATCCACCAGCCTTGGTCCCCCAAAGTGCTGAGATTACAAGCGTGAGCCCCCTTGCCTGGCACTACTATGTCTGTTCTTCTACAGGTCAAGTTAGGCATGAGAGGGGAGATATCAAGGACCCCAAGAAATTGTCAGGAGTGGGAGGAGCTTCACTCCCAGGCCCAATCTTTTGTTTGGCTGGCTGGGTAGAGACAGGCAGAGGCCCTGGGTCCTGAGATGCAGGAGGGGATGCTGGATCTCACCAGGAGAGCACTATATCCGTGAGCGTCTCGGCCGTGGTGAAGAAGGCAAAGACGATCCAGTACATCATCCACTTCACCTGAGGAACAGAGGAAAGCGCTCACTAGGGCATGGGGCTGAGGGGCAGGGACACCTAGGCCCCCAACTCTGCCTGTCGAACATGCCTGGGCTGGTTAGAACACCCAGGACCCCACTTCTGCCTGCCAGCCATGTTGGAGGCACTGTGCGGGACACCCAGGGCCCTCCGTTGCTGGTGGGTCTTGTTAGTGGCTGACAGCATTGGTGCAAAGTCACCCCCATCTGTAATAGGACCCAGTGTCCTCCCCTCTCTCTGCCATGTGGGTTGGGTAGGGGGTGAAGGGTCATGCACTCACATATTCCTTCACGTTTTTTGTCTTCACGGCCTTGTAGGAAGAATAGGCTGGGTACAAGGTGCCGAAGATGAGCCTAGGGAGGCAGGCATGGTTATTGGGCCCCTCAGCCAAGGGCAGTGGCCTCTCCCTCCCAGCTCTGCATCAGACCCTGGGTAAATAATGGGAAGAGGGACAGAACTCCCTGCTGGACTGATGAACTCAGGTCAGGGGTTAAGGTCAAAGCAGCGTAGAACATGCCCAGCTAGCTAGGGTGATGCCCTTCCCTGCTCCACTGCTCAGTTTTTCTCCAGCCCCGGAGGCAGGGAAGGGCCCGGAGGCCAGAGGGTCCAATGTGGTCCCTTGCGCCATGATCCTTGGTTATGCACAAACATGTCACGGGGACTGGGAGTCAGGTCACTGCCACAGGGTGTCTTCCTTCTTGACCTCATGCCCATTCACACCCATCTGCCCTTACCCTCTACTTCCCTGTCTCAGAGCCAGGCTCTGCGAGGGAACCTGACACCACCTAACAGGGCACCCTTACCTGGCAGTCAGAGGTACCACTGTGGCCCTGGGGCCCTAGGGAACAAAGGGCACAGGGGCAGGAGGCCCTGAGAGAGGCAAAGAGGCTTATTCCCCCATGTAAACACCACAGGGATGGGGCTCAGGGGAGGGCCCCCGCTGGTGATCCAACTACAGAGTGCAGACAAGACACAGGCTGGGAAAGAAGAGGACCGATGCCCTTTGGGGCTTGCCCAGGCAAGAGAGAAGCAGCCACCCTGAAGGCCACATGGAGGCGTGAGATCCCTCCATTCCCCCTGTGGTGGGTGGGGGAAGAGAAGGAGTCTAGAGGAAACCAGGACAGAAGCACTTAGCCACCCTGGCTGCACCGAATGGGAAGAAGGGAGCAGGGTGGGGCTGCCGGTGTCAGTCCACAACGGTGGAGGCCGAGGGGCAGTGTCCTCATTAGGGCAGGGGATAACTCCGAGGCCCACGAGGAGCACCTGTCAGGCTCAGCCCCTTGACAATGTGTGGGTGCCTCCTGTTTCCGCATGAACAGGCGGGATACTTCCAAACTGCCTGGTGCAAATGGAGTGCGGGGCAGAATCCTCAAGGACAAAGTCTGGGGTCGTGAGGAATGGTGTGAGTTCCCTCCTGGGGCCCGGGGAGGTGCCAGAGACACGGCTCCACAGTGTGGCTGGCAGCCTGGAATGAAGGCCACCGAGCGTCCTCTCCCAGCGGCGTCCACAATCCCAGGCTGAGCACATACATCCCCTCTCCCAGTTACCTCTCACACTTTGTCCTCCGAGCATTTCTGCTTCCCAAACTTCCTCCCTAGGGGGCCTAAGGGCATGTGCTCTCGTCCCCCGTCTCCTGACAGTGAGTGGAAGGGAGAGGCCAAGGGGCCTGGTGGTGGCTCTGAGCTGTGGAATGATGATGAGGCCCTGCCTTGCTCCACTCTCTTCCATCACCCTGTTCCCTCCCCCAGAGGGACAGGGCCCGGGTCTGAGGACCTCCTCCAGCCCAGACCTGCTAGGTGGGGGAGGGGACGCGCCTGCCTTCCCTTTTAAATCAAGCCGTGCTGCTCAGCCCCTAGGATGAGCGCAGGAGCAAGGACGGTAGAAATAAAAGAGGTTATTAATAAAGAATGTGGGTGAGGTCCCTGGGAAGCCAGGCCTGCCACGCTCCCCTAATATTCCCCCCTCCAGTCCTGGGTGCCACATCTCCATGTCTCTGGGGACCCCAAATAAGGACGCAGCGCCTTTAGGTGACTCTGCTGCACCAAGCTTCGGAGAAGTCCACCCGGGCTTTAACAACCCCGCCCTCCATCACAGCCCGCATCACCCCCCTCGCCGCCGCACTCACACCACCAGGCGAGAGATGATCCAGGACACCATGGCGGGGCCGGGCGCGGCGCGGGGCGGGG
>NW_012114511.1:3700449-3716446 GCF_000951035.1 Colobus angolensis palliatus | reverse complement strand
CGGCGCGCCCCCGGCACCTGCTGTGGCCGGGCATGCGCCTCCGACCCTCAGTGCCCTGCCTTCCTTGAATCGCTTGTTCATCTTTCTTGGGTTTCAAGCCCTAGGCTGTTGTCGTGGAGTTCTCCATGGTTACATCTTGAAATCGACCCCTGCCCACCTCCTGCCCTACCCACATCAAGCGCTTACTGTGTGCCAGCCCCTATGCTAAGAGCTTCACTGCGTTGCCAGTGAATTCTCTTGACCACCCTATAAGGCAGCAGCTATAAATGCCCTCATTTTGAAGATAAGGGAATGAGAAGCTTAAGGCTCAATAATCTGTTGAGAGTCACAAAGCCACCAAGTCATGCTGCTAAGATAACCCCAGGAAGCCTACTTTAAACAGGTTACATCTCCTACTGCTGACTAGCAAACTCTCCTCCTCATCACAGGCCCTGGAGACATCCACCTGAGCTCCCGAGTCACAGGTACAGCCGCACCTGTTCACCCCACTCCTTCTCACCCCCGTTGAAAGAGGATCTCCCCTGGCCAGATCCGTTTTGTTTTTTTTTTTGAGACAGGGTCTCACTCTGTCGCTCACCCTGGAGTGCAGTGGCACAACCTCAGCACACCTCCTGGGTTTGAGTGATCCTCCCACCTCAGCCTCCCGAGTAGCTGGGACTACAGGCCCAAGCCACAACCGGCTAATTTGTTTGTTTGTTTTGTCAAGACAGGCTTTTGCAATATTGCCCAGGCTGGTCTCAAACTCCTGAGCTCAAGCGATCCACCCGCCTCAGCCTCCCAAAGTGCTGGGATCACAGGTGTGAGTCACTGGGCTGCTGGTCTGCTTTTTCACGTTGTCAGCTCCTTAGCTTTGCAGGGGAACAGAGCTTTATGCTCTCCATGTGGTTACTGACAACAAAAAGGGTCAACCTTCTTTTCAAACAGAGGGGCTGGGAGAGGGGTCTGGGGCTCCAGTTCCACCCCCATCAGCAAGCACTAGTGGCAGTGAATGTCCTGATTCTAAAGACATTTATATCCAGAATGTAGGCTAGCCTGCCTCCTGACCTTCAGCAAAGCAACCAACTTCCCACCATCCACCAACCCCCCAGCCCTATTGCTCTCCTTTCCTGTCCCATTTTAAAGCTTCAGCATTCCTCTACCCTTTATGTTGAGGTGTAATCCTTCGGGTGACCACAGCATCAACCTGTGCCCATCTGGGCTGAAAGGACACATTCAGAACTGTGTATTTCAAAGAGTCATGGTCTTATTCAAGCTCAGTATCCCTGAACCACACAATGGTCTATTTCTAACCTGATAAATTATATTTCCAGGTTCAAACACTTTGGAAGATGTTTCCCAAAAGGTTCCAGAGAAGCAGCCTCTGATAACCCCTCTTGCTATTCTTTACAACTTCCTCTCCAGAAAGCCTCTTCTAACTGGAATGCAGTCTGTTCTCACCTCACAATAAAACACTTTAATTACTGCTTGATAAATCCCACATGAGTCTCCCACCATCTCTAAGGTGGATCTATGGCCACACACTACATGTGGGCAGCCAGGCCGCCTGTTTAAGAATCCCACCACAGACTGTCCAACTTTGCTGAGACCACAAACAAAGGCCCTTCCCCCCAGACTTTGCCACAGGAAGGGAGGACCCCACCTTTCCCACTCCATTCACAGAGCATGAAGTATGGGGAAACATATCTCTCTTCCTACCCTCTAACGCATGTGGCCCCTACCCCTTACCCCCAATTCTCCAAACCATACTAACCGCACCCCAGCAATTTCCCTTCTCCCAACATGGCACAGCCTCAACAAGCAAAGAAAAATATCTGGGTGTAGCACAGTCATGAAGACCTGAAAACGAATCCCCCACCCCCAATCCAACTCCCAATCTGATGCTGATTTTAGAAGGGTTGGTATGCAAATAATTTAGTCCACTCCAAACAGATTTGTTAGATTTTTAATAAGAACATGGAAATCCCAATCAGCCCTTCAACAAAATTAAAATACAGAAAGTGAAATTAAAAGTATTCTACATTAAATGACTTTTATTTTTTAAAAAAAGTAACTGTGAACATATAAACAGCCTGCAGGGCACTACAGTACAGCTGGAGAGAGATACATTTTCCAATGTACCTATGGGCCAATGAATTCCACCATTTTCAAATAAATCCTTAATCAGACTCCACTCAGTTGGAAGGTTTTGCTGAAAATACTTCTGGATAAAAAACAAAAAACCTCATGTTGGAAATCAACTGTCCTTCCCATTTGGAAACGTTAAGAGGAGTCCCCAGGGAACACTGGTAATAGGTGAAAATGGTTCCTGGAGTCACCAGTGTTGTACACACATGGGGAACACACCACAGCTCAGACGTGACAAAGTTCCTTCTCATAGGACTGTTCCCTCAAGGTGAGACTAAGATGGGAGGGGGAGAAACTAAAAGAATCCTAAAAAAGCCAATTTTAAAAAATTCTGCTTTGGCTGATTTTGTGCTATAATGGGTAGCTGATTTCTAAAAATCATATTTCTTCAAAGAGTTTTATATCGAAAGGAAGACTAAATGTAATGTGCCTTTCCTCATAATCCAGGAAAACAACTGTGGTATTTCAAAAATTCTAAAAATATCTACTTTCATGAAATAGTAACTATTTCACTACAAACCTATTTTTCACTAAATACACACATTTCCTAATCCTGGAGCCTCCTGGGAAAAGCAGTGGGTTCTCCCTGGGTCTTGCCAGACTCCGGTGTTCACAGGAGAGTGTGGGGAATGGCTTCACCCCGTCTCCTGGGATGGGCTTTGTCAGAGGTCACGTGCAGAGACGCTATCAGACTTCCACCAGGCATGTTTAAGCAATTACCCCATACTTGTACCAGTTATGTGATTTCCCCTACCTCCAAACACATTTCCATTTAACTAGGCACAAGAGGAAAAGAAAAGAAAGGTGTGCCCATGAATCTCAAATCAGGAGAATGTGCAGGAAAGCCCCACCATGTTCAGGCAATTCGGATTTCCAAAAGGCCACAGGATAGGAGGTGGCACTCTTGGCTTGGAGTCTCAAACTGTGTGTGTGAACAGTACGACTTTCCTGTGTCAACCTTCGGTGTTGAGGCAGCGTAGAAGAGAGTGGCTGGAGAGTTTGGAATACTGACCACACTGGCTCCGGGTGAAGGGCTTCTGCTCCAGCAAAGAGCCCTGCCGTTCCCTGTAAGTGTTGTGAGTGAAAGACCTGCTTCGCAGGGGAGCTTGGAGTTTCTCCATGCCTAGGACCTTGCCAGTTTGGATTCATGAGCCTTGAGAGTGCCAACCGCATCTTTCACTGCATGGTAAATGATGTTCTTCACCTAGAAAGGGTAAACAGCAAAGTCAGTTCACGGCAGCCCCATGCAAATGTATGTTCTACCTTGACTGTAAGCCTACTGGTTTAGTGGGGAAACTCCCAACAAGGACTATGCATTCCTGTATCAATCCCCACAGTCATTTACAAATCACATAGGGCATAAGGTCTGTACTCAAAAAAGAATACTGAAAGGCTATTTGATCACCATCATTTAAGGGCTTACTATGTCCTGGGCAGGCGCTGTTGCTGAGCTCTTTATGTGGACCTTCGCTTAATCCTTGCCAGAATCCTATGAGGTAGGTTCTATTATTATCACGACCAATTTACAGAGGAGAAACTGAGGAAACTAAGGCCACAGTGAACACCTGGAGAAATTTGCTTCCTTACATAGTTAAGAGGCTTCCTTAAGGTTCTACAGCTAATAAGGATGCATTAAAACAAGAGTGGAAAGCAGGATTATGGCCTATTTTTTCCCTTTGTGCTTATATGTTTTCTGATTTGGATATATTACCTGTGAAATTGGAACATACAATAAAAGTTATTGAAAAAAGTAAACAGGCATATTAAAGTGAAGATAATAAAGACAGTTTTCTTTTAAAGGGCTGACAAGAGAGTTGAGGTTATTTCTGCGGAAGAAAAGTGGGGAAATGCAAAGGGGAAGGGGACATGGGGGCTTCAACCATGTAGCTGCTGTATATGTATGTGTGCTGTACTTTCTTAAGCTGGCTCATGGGCATCCAAGTCCCTCTTATGCTATTCTCCATTAATTTTTTTGCATTGCTTCAACAAAGATTTATGAATACCTACTATGTGTCAGACATTGTGCTAAGGAAAAGCAATGAGTAAAACAGTAAAATTCTTGCCTTCACAGAGCTTAAATAGCTTACATTCTAGTAGGGTTAAGTAACAGATTAAAAAAAAATAATAATAATATATATATATACACACACACACACACTAGAGAAAAAATAAAGCAGTGAAAGTGGGACTGGGAGTAGCAGGAGTTGTTATTCTAAACAGGGTAGTCAGGAGAGGTCTTTTTTTTTTTTTTGAGATGGAGTCTCACACTGTTGCCCAGGCTGGAGCGCAGTGGCACCATCTCAGCTCACTGCAACCTCTGCCTCCTGGGTTCAAGTGATTCTCCTGTCTCAGCCTCCTGAGTAACTGGGACTACAGGCGCCCGCCACCATGCCTGGCTAATTTTTGTATTTTTAGTAGAGATGGGGGGTTTCACCACATTGGCCAGGCTGGTCTTGAATTCCTGACCTTGTGATCTGCCTGCCTCGGCCTCCCAAAGTGTTGGGATTACAGGCATGAGCCACTGCGCCTAGCCTGTTTTTTGTTTTTAAATAAAGAGACAGAGTCTGTTGCCCAGGCTGGAGTGTAGTGGGGCGATCACAGGTCACGATAGCTTCAAAACTCCTGGGCTCAAGTGATCCTCCCACTTCAGTCTCCTGAGTGGCTGTGACTGCAGACACACACCCAACATCCCTAGCTCAAGGAAAGGTGTTATGGGTAAGGTGACATGTTACCTTTATATTCTCATTCTATTTAAACACCAATGTTGGACGGGCACGGTGACTCACACCTGTAATCTCAGCATTTTGGGAAGCTGAGGCAGGTGGATCACCTGAGGTTGGGAGTTCAAGACCAGCCTGGCCAACATGGCAAAACCCCGTTTCTACTAAAAATAAAAAAATTAGCTTGGTGTGGTGATGTGTGCCTGTAATCCCCAGATACTCGGGAGGCTGAGGCAGGAGAATCACTTGAACTCGGGAGGCAGAGGTTGCAGTGAGACAAGATCACGCCACTGCACTGCAGCCTGGGCAACAGAGCGGGACTCTATCTTGATAAACAAACAAACAAAAACCAATGTTGATTATACTTTGTATTAAAACTTTATGGTTGGCTGGGTGCAGTGGCTCACTCCTGTAATTCCAGTGCTTTGGGAGGCAGAGGCGGGCAGATCACCTGAAGGTTCAAGACCAGCCTAGCCAAAATGGTGAAACTGCGTCTCTACCAAAAAATACAAAAATTATCTCTGGGTGTGGTGGCGCATGTGTGTAATCCCAGCTACATGGGAGGCTGAGGCAGGAGAATCACTTGAACCCAGGAGATGAAGGATGCAGTAAGCCAAGATCACACCATTGCATTTTAGCTTTGGCGACAGAGTAAGACCCTGTCTCAAAAAAAAAAAAAAAAAAAAAAAGAACCGCTAGAGAGGTGGATCATGAGGTCAGGAGTTCAAGACCAGCCTGGACAAGATGTTGAAACCCTGTCTCTATTAAAAAACTACAAAAATGAGCCGGGCACAGTGGCAGGTGCCTGTAATCCCAGCTACCTGAGAGGCTGAGGCAGGAGAACTGCTTGAACCCAGACGGCGGAGGTTGCAGTGAGCCGATATCATGCCGCTGCACTCCAGCATGGGTGACAGATGAGACTCTGTCAAAAAAAAAAAAAACAAAAGAAAAAAAGAAGAAAGAAGTTGGGTGCGGTGGCTCACGCCTATAATTCCAGCACTTTGGGAGGCCGAGATGGGCGGATCACGAGGTCAGGAGATCGAGACCATCCACAAGGTGAAACCCCGTTTCTACTAAAAGTACAAAAAATTAGCCCGGCGTGGTGGCGGGCGTCTATAGTCTCAGCTACATGGGAGGGTGAGGCAGGAGAATGGCGTGAACCCGCAAGGTGGAGCTTGCAGTGAGCCGAGATCACGCCACTGCACTGCAGCCTGGGCAACAAGGCAAGACTCTGTCTCAAGAAAGGAAAGGGAAAAGGGAAAAGGGAAAAGGGAAAAGGGAAAGGGAAAGGGAAAGGAAAAGGAAAAGGAAAAGGAAAAGGAAAAGGAAAGGAAAGGAAAAACACATCAGACTCAAGAGTTGAAGGTGATTGAATCTACCAGCAATTAAGAAAAACCTCTTCTGGCTGGGTGCGGTGGCTCACGCCTGTAATCCCAGCACTTTGGGAGGCCAAGGCAGGCAGATCCCAAGGTCAGGAGATGGAGACCATCCTGGCTAACATGGTGAAACCCCATCTCTACTAAAAATACAAAAAAATAGCCAGGTGTGGTGGCAGACGCCTATAGTCCCAGCTACTTGGGAGGCTGAGGCAGGAGAATGGCGTGAACCTGGGAGGTGAAGGTTGCAGTGAGCCGAGATCATGCCACTGCACTCCAGCCTGGGCAACAGAGCGAGACTGTCTCAAAAAAAAAATAAAATAAAATAAAAGAGAGAAAGAAAGAATCTTCAATCTGATCTATCAACAACCAAAGAAAATATACTTGAGCCACAGGCATGCCACAGTGAAAGCCTAGAGAATTCTGCTTCCTTATTCTGTCTTTTTTTTTTTTTGAGACGGTGTCTCGCTCTGTCACCCAGGCTAGAGTGCAGAGGCACGATCTCAGCTCACTGCAACCTCTGCCTCCCAGGTTCTAGCGATTCTCCTGTCTCAGCCTCCTGAGTAGCTGGGACTACAGGCACGTGCCACCACGCCCGGCTAATTTTTTGTGTTTTTAGTAGAGATGGGGTATCAACATATTAGTCGGGATGGTCTCGATCTCCTGACCTCGTGATCCACCCACCTTCGCCTCCCAAAGTGCTGGTATTACAGGCATGAGCCACCGTGCCTGGCTCTCTTTGTTCTTTTTATGCAATTAAACTACCTAAGTGTATTAATGATGAAATTCTGCCTTAAAATTCCAATCCATTTCAACAGCAGAGGAAATCTAATCTGATTGTTCAGCTCTGCTCTACAAGGGGATACAGTTCTTAGGGACATGAACTGTAATCCCTAGCAGAGCTCTAAGAAATTGAGTCTGCATAGAAATCTGCTATGAGAAGCAGCTTTGGCGCAATATTTATTCTCAAAAACATGCTTAGAACACACTGCCATAGTGCTTTTCCCACCTTTTGGGGAGGTCTGTCTAGTTAGTTACTAACACTAGTAATACTATAACTCTGAAGGGGAGAGAAATGAGGACTGTCACAACAGAAATGATTAGGTTAAGCAGTGGCTCACACCTGTATTCCCAGTATTTTGTGAGGCTGAGGTGAAAGGATATCTTGAGCCCAGTAGTTTAAGACCAGCCTGCGCAACCTAGACCCCATTCTATTAAAAAGAAGAAAAACTTTTTTTTTTGTTTTGCTGTCACCCAGGTTGGAGTGCAGTGGCATGATTTCGGCTCACTGCAACCTCCGCCTCCCAGTTCAAACAATTCTCCTGCCTCAGTTTCCTGAGTAGCTGGGACTATAGGCATGCCCCATCATGCCCAGCTAATTTTTGTAAAAAAGAAGAAAAACTTTAAACAATTAAATGCATCCTAAAATGACTCCATATCCACAAACTTCTTCCCTGCATCATTTCTCCTCCACAATTAGACCTTTGGAGAATACCCTCAAAAAGGAGAATGTGCTTTCTGTGTAATGTATATGAGTATGCAATGAGAAAACAGAGTGGGGTAGGAGGAGGAGTTATTTACCTGCAGTTTATCCTCATGATTTGTATGAGTGTTAGAGAGATGCCTGAATTCCTGAGTCAGGCGGAAACAGTGCTTTACATGTTCTGGAGATACAAAGTCTTCTGCTACTTTTATGCAACTGTATAGATTGTGAACCTGCGAGGGGCAAAGTGCAGAGGGTAAATATCAGACATTAGAGATTTAATAATATATGGGAAACGTCCATGATATAGTTAAAAAAAACCTTAAGAAATATGTATAGTATTTCTATTTTTATAACAACACAGAAAAGCTGTAAGTGCAAATGTATAAATAAAAACAATGGCCAGGTGCAGTGGCTCATGCCTGTAATCCCAGCACTTTGGGAGGCCGAGGCAGGTTGATTGCTTGAGCTCAGGAGTTCAAGACCAGCCTAGACAACATGGTGAAACCCAGTCTCTACCACAAAAAAAAAAGGGCGGGGGGGAATACATAAAAATATTAGTATTTGCACAGAAAATGCTCTGGAAAAATATACACCAACTGTTAACAGTAGGCTACCTCTGAGGAAAGCAACTAAATTGGGAAGGTAGGATAAGGGGATTGATAAAGAGTATGCTACAAGTAGCTGAGCTAGGACTTGTCACTTTTTCTTACCTCGCATTGTTTTAAATTTTATTTTTTTTTTGAGACTGAGGCTCGCTCTTGTTGCCCAGGCTGGAGTGCAATGGCGCGATCTTGGCTCACTGCAACCTCCACCTCCCGGGTTCAAGCGATTCTCCCGCCTCAGCCTCCTGAGTAGCTGGATTATAGGCATGTGCCACCACGCCTGGCTAATTTTGTATTTTTAGTAGAGATGGGAGTTCACCATGTTGGTCGGGCTGGTCTTGAACTCCCGACCTCAGGTGATCTGCCTGCCTCGGCCTCCAAAGTGCTGGGATTACGGGCGTGAGCCACTGTGCCCAGCCCTGTTTAAAAATTTTTAAATGAACCTTTACGTTACAAGGAAGAAAATAAAAGCATAAAATAAGTTGCAGCATAAGAGAAATCAGTCTGATCTAGCTACTTAAATCTCTTGGTAGATTAGCAAGAAAGACAGAAATAAGAAGCCCATGGAACTGTCCAGCCCAACCCCCAAGCAGTAACCCACCTGGTGTGGGGCTCCAGCAGGTATGAAAACAGCATCACCTAGGAACTGCACGATAGCCCAGCCTTGCACACCATACTCCTCATAAAGTCGCTTACGGAGGGTCTGGTCCAGGTACCAACTTTGGTCATGAATTGGGTCATGATCAGGGGGGTTCTCTTGGCCCTGTTCTTCTCCAACCTGAAGCCACAATCAAATCCAAAGATGGGAAAATTAAACATTATTGACAGTGTAAATCCAACTTGCTGTAGCAATGTCCTAAGATGGGGTGGGGATGGCAAAACTATTCTAGTCAACATCCTCTAGGTGTGGATTCAAGCCTTTGGGCTTTGCCACCAGAGATACCATGGCCAACAGGTCTTTAATGCCAAGGGACTCTACATGAGAAACCCTAGATAGGGTGTCTCAGCATCCAGACCCTTGATATGTGAGCTGGAAGCAGAGCCCACCCAGGGGCATACCTTTCGGAGCAGCTCCCGGATCTTCTCTGCATCCTTGGCTGCATATATGTGCCATAAAGCACCTGGCTTCTCTTTTCCATCATGAATCCTCTGCTTTGTCACCTCATCAGCATCTCCCTCGTCAATTGTCTTGAGTACCTCTGAAAAGGGCAAAATGACACTTTCAATGTAGTCAGCCATTTTAGTACCACTAAGTAAAACGAAACATCCAATTCAAACAAACTGAGTTTTTACTCTTCTCCATCTCTGGAATAATGTAAGGCAGAATCAAAGAATCAAAATTCATACCGGTCTAAGCTCCCTACACACAGAATAACATTAAACCTTCCTTACTTATTAGAGATTCAGCATTTTTGGAGGTATAATTTCTCCTTAACACATACTTTTTGCTTAAACTGTGTAGCCATATCTTATGTTTAACTTGCAGGTTATTTTCCGCTACAAGTATATGGAGTCTATATATGTTCTCAAGACCCCTTCAAACACTAGGATTCTGAATTTAAGTCCACAAAGCATAAAGCATCACTGGCAAGTGAAGAGGGTTGGCTTCTAATGCTTGTCTATTATAATGACCTAAAAAACACCATCATGAATGTTGCAGGTGTGCAGAATCCAAGGCAAACGTAGGTTGGGCATGGTGGCTTATGTCTATCATGTCTCAAAATGCTGGGCCAGCATTTTGAGAGGCTGAGGCGGGCGGATCACCCGAGGTTGGGAGTTCGAGCCCAGCCCGGCCAACACGGTGAAACCCCGTCTGTACTAAAAATACAAAAATTAGCCGAGTGTGGTGGCACATGCCTGTAATCCCAGCTACTTGGGAGGCTGAGGCCTGAGAATTGCTTGAACCCAGGAGGCGGAGGTTGCAGGAAAAGAAAAGAAAAAAAAAGCAAATGTAAAACCAGGCACAGTGGCCTTGCCTGTAGGCCCAGTTACTTGGGAGGCTGAGGTGGGAGGAATGCTGGAGCCCAGGAGTTTGAAGCCAGTCTCAGCAACATAGTGAGACTCTATTTCAAAAAAAACCAAAAAAACAAAACAAAACAAATTATCCCTGAACCTTGAGATTTTGAGTTACTTATTTTCTTTTAAAAAAGTATTCCTTTTTCCAAAATTTCCATGATGAACAGGTATTAATTTTAACACTAAGATGGCAGGAAGTATAAATATAGCAAAATATCACTTTTATGCTTCATTTTTATGAAGGTCCTGGCTTTATCATCTGTCACTCCACAGCTGACCTTCATTTCTCTTTGTGAGGCTACAAAGTAGAACAGGGTAGCATTTCTAGAAAGAGACTCTAGTCAAAGATATGCAAAGTGGTATTCTTCTCTACTAGAACTTCCCCCTTTACCTAGCAACATCCACTGGGCCACTTCCCATTAGGCCTGGAAGAAACAAGAAAAAGCCACTAGAGGAATAAGAAAAGAAAAAAGAAGCTGGGTGCAGCGGCTGATGCCTGTAATCCCAGCACTTTAGGCAGGCAGATAACCTGAGGTCAGGAGTTTGAGACCAGCCTGGCCAACATGGCGAAACTCATCTATACTAAAAATACAAAAATTAGCCGGGCGTGGTGGCAGGCGCCTGTAAAGGCGCCTGTAATCCCAGGAGGCTGATGCAGGAGAATTGCTTGAACTCGGGAGGCAGCGGAGGTTGCAGTGAGCCAAGATTGCGCCACTGCACTCAGAGCAAGGCGAGACTCTGTCTCCAAAAAAAAAAAAAAAAAAAAGGAAAAAGGAAAAGCCACTGGCCCTAAGGATGAAAACACCCAACTGCTGTATTCCCAAGACAAAGACAAAGCCTCACCATCCTGAAGCAGCAGATTCTAGAAAGCATACCTTCATCATGAGCACCCTCCCCGATGGGAATCCCAACATACACCATCACATTAACAGCATCAGACACATCTAAATGAAGATTTGTTGTACCAACTCTTCTATCTTCTGCTGTTATCAACCCTGAAGGAGAAAGAAAAATATGCAAGGTGAAGGGCCAATATTCGGAAGAATCCACATCAACGCTACATCTGCAAATATGCTCAAGGGTGTTCTTAAATGAGTAAAATTAGGAGAGTGAAGTCTATTTGTTTATGAAAAAATCACTTTCATCTTTTTTATACTGTTTTAAGACTGATTTCTCATTGACGCTGGCCACAGAACAAATCTACCTCCAAAAAACGATCTCTCCATGAAAAACAAAACAGATACGGGCATTAGGTGTATTCAGATAAAGCTGAGCTTTCACTGTGATTTAGGTCATCACTGGCCTTCACAAAGCACTGGCTGGGTAGCATGGCACCCAGACCTCTTCATTATTATTTTGTCAAGTCTCTTAGACTCGAGAATATGGCTCCTTAGGTACAGTTTTTGACATGAAACTTCCTCACTACTGGAGACATGTAAGCTTATGGTTTGGGCACACATGGATGTTACGAAAACCAGTATGACAAAAGCAAACATATTCAAGACTATCTTGGATACTATTCACTTCTCTAGCACTTGCCTGCAATCA
Organism: Colobus angolensis palliatus; assembly: GCF_000951035.1. Classification (NCBI taxonomy): domain Eukaryota; kingdom Metazoa; phylum Chordata; class Mammalia; order Primates; family Cercopithecidae; genus Colobus; species Colobus angolensis. The sequence continues at coordinate 3,704,574 of NW_012114511.1, read as the reverse complement.
TCTCTATACCTGACATTGACCACAGATCTCCCTCTATAGTTGAAATAAGAACGACAGTCCCCCAAAAGAGCAATTTTAACCTCTCCCTCATACCATAGGCGTTGTACATCTTGGGGCCCAGATCAGGCCTTACAAAGTAGCTAGGTAGCCTAGAGGCCAGATTGAGCCTGCCATCTCGTTTGGTATATTCTGGCAGAGGAAGGTTCTCCATCAGATCTTCAAACCTATAAAAGTGCAGGAAAGATGACTTAGCTTGTTATAGGGGAAGAAAGCCAACAGACAAAGTTCACTTTTCTGTGACTACTCTGTGATGGCTTCTGAAGATGACACCATCGCAGGTCACTAACCTGGTTGGCATCATGTCTCGAAAATCTTCCCCAGGAGGCCAGTCCTTGAGTTTGAGCACCATTGGCTGCCCATCTTCTGACCGTAGTCGTTCTGGAAGACAGAGAGTACTCCCACAAACATCTGCTGGTTTGGCTGGTGTCCGATTTTCAACAGTGACTAAGTTTTAGGAGACTAACCTCTTTTTTTTTTTGAAACAGAGTCTTGCTCTGTCACCCGGGCTGGAGTGTAGTGGCACGATCTTGGCTCACTGCAACCTCTGCCTCCCAGTTTCAAGCGATTCTCCTGCCTCAGCCTCCTGAGTAGCTGGGATTACAGGCGACCACCACCACGCCCAGCTAATTTTTGTATTTTTAGTAGAGATGGGTTTTTGCCATGTTGGCCAGGCTGGTCTCGAACTCCTGACCTCAGATGATCCGCCTGCCTTGGCTTCCCAAAGTGCTGGGATTACAGGCATAAGGCACTGTGCCCGGTCTAGGAGACTAACCTTTTATTTCAGACTTGTAAACCCCCATAATGGACTAGGTGGGCTTTGTTTTCCTCACTCACTACTTTAGTGTGTGTCTTATTTTTCCATCTTACAGGGATTCTATCCCCTTTCCTCAGAGTAAAGTGCTCTGCACAGCCCATGCAATCACATGATTAAGTCCAGGCATGCTCTGAGAGTCATGCAATTGCCATGTAAGCTACAGAGTTGGCACCAGGGCAGAATGTTCCCCCACCAAGTGGGTATAATTTGGATTTATTTATTTATTTTTGAGACAGAGTCTCACTCCATCACCCAGGCTGGAGTGCAGTGGTGCCACCTTGGCTCATTGCAACCTCTGCCTCCTGGGTTCAAGTGATTCTCCTGCCTCAGCTGTCCTGAGTAGCTGGGATTATAGGCACACACCATGCTGGGCTAATTTTTGTATTTTTAGTAGAGACGGGGTTTCGCTAAGTTGGCCAGGCTGGTCTTGAACTCCTGACCCCAAGTGATCCATGCCTCTGCCTCCGAAAGGACTGAAATTACAGGAGTGAGTGACTGCGCCTGGCTGATTTTAATTTTTAATTAATTTATTTCTTCAAGTCCCTATTATGCCCCAGAATATAATTTATTATTCAAGGGCAGAGCTGGGCATATAGATGCTTATTTTCCAGTCTGCTATTACTGAACTAGATATGAAAGCTACTTACTGCATATGATCTCAAAACCATCCCAGAAATCCCGAACTTTCACATCGGAAATTATAGCACAGTTCCTGCAGTTCACCAAGTCTACATCCTGGTCTCCAAATTCCTGGCTAAAGGCTTCTGGCTTCCAGAGCTCAGACTTGAGCTTTTTATGTACCCCCGAAACCAGCACTGGCTGTGGAAACAAAAATATCCCAATCAGAGCAATCGAGGAAAAACTTCTGGCTTTAGGGCTGAGACAGAATAGGAGGGTTTCCTGAGGAGGGCCTCCTCTTCTCCAGGAAGCTCTACTGTTCTTTCCCAGTTGTATAATCCATGGATTTCCACATGTCAACTAAAGTGAAAGGAAATGCTTCTACTCCATTGTTACGCTTGATTCTCACCCTGGGGAAATCACTTTTGTTGCCCTAATACCTACCACTGTTTTGAGGTGAGAGGACAAAAAGCTAACAAGTGCAATTTTGTGAACACTTCCTCATACTGAAAATGACGATGCCATGAGCTCCCCTTCCTCAAGCACCTGCTCAAGTTTTTAAAGTAGGGAGTGTTATCACACTATCAAAAAACTTGTGTGGCCTTAAAACATTTACCTAGAAAAGTACTACCCACCTCCAACCCCTCCTCTGCCCCATCTTAAAATCATACTTCTCTAAAAGTGTCATCAATGCCAGATCACCACCTAACAGACATTTCGACTGCCTTTTTAAGAACACAGAACTATATAGCTTAGAAACAAGAGGATGCAAAGTGGGTTTTTAGTAATCTCCTTGCTTTTATTTATTTATTATTTATTTTTGAGGTGGAATCTTGCTCTGTCGCCCAGGCTAGAATGTAGTGGCATGATCTTGGCTCACCACACCCTCTGCCTCCCAGGTAAAGTGATTCTCCTGCCTCACCCTCCCAAGCAGCTGGGATTACAGGCGCCCACCACCATGCCCGGCTAATTCTTTTTTGTATTTTTAGTAGACAGGATTTCACCATGTTGGCCAAGCTGGTCTTGAACTCCTGACCTCAGATGATGCGCCTGCCTTGGCCTCCCAAAGTGCTGAGATTATAGGTGTGAGCCACTGTGCCTGACCATCTCCTTGCTTTTAAAAACTCAAAACAACTCGAAGTTGCAAGGCTATTACAATAACCTAACTATGTCTAAATCTCCCTGGCAAAAAGAGAGACCTGGAATTGTCCAGGTGGCTGTGGTAGGCAGGCAGATAGTTGGCCCTTGGAACGACTTATTCTTGCTTACCTGACCTTGCTTCCAACACTCCCGGAAGATCTTCCAGTTGTTTTTGTTGCTGGGGTCATGGAGACACAGAAGCCTCCCATCACAAAGCCAGGAGTGAGAAGTATGGGGATCTAGCACATTTAAACCCATCACCATCTCCTTCACCTCCTTCTGGGTATCAGTCAAGTTGCAGGCCCGCTTTGAAGCATCTGAGGTTTTCTTATTTTCTACCACTGAGGCAATGATGTGGTCAAGAAAGTTGGGTAGGCTGGCCTTGCTCTTCACTCCCTATCAGACACAAATCCATCAGGTAATGGCATTCAAAAAACTGTCTCACAATTGTATTCACAAGGAGTTCTGACCTATCTGATTAAATTCTACAAAAGTTATTAAAATGTCTTTTATAACTGGAAGGGGGATAATAAGTCAACATCTTAAATTCTTTTATCCTTCATATTTTACCTTAACATTTAGGAAAGAAAAGTATAACAGATCCCTTCTGCCTCGAGAGATCTGAGACCTAAGAAATACCTATGGCATCAGCCATTCAGTATACAAAGCACATATGCATGTAGACTACAGGGATCATCAAATGCTGTAACTGAGTGGAATAAGGTCATTTAGTTTGAGGGTTCTAAATTTTTCCTAGCCAGCATGCCCAAGGGATACAATACTTCAATTAAGTAACTGAAGTGACTTATCAAGGCAGTGGTTTTCTACCAGGGAGTACCTCAATGAAGGGTGTAGCAGAGTGTCCAAGAGCAACTGTACATTCTGAAAGCAGTCTCCTACTCTCCATTTTTCCCTCACTATTATCCCACAGAGAATCACTCACCTGTTTCAGTTGATGGGAAAGCTAAGGCCCAGAGATGAAAGTGACATACCTAAGGTCACAGAACTGAAGGTGGGGAAGCTTTTATAAACTGGATAATCCTATGCTTCCAGTATTACTCATCCCTATCTCTATAAAGTATGTATAATCATGTAACATCATGGGAGAATCAGAAAAAGAACTGGTGGTATGATGAGGAAGTATACATGAAACATTACCCAAAGTAACTGTTTTGTTTGCTTTTAAAAAGTTACTTATCCAGGCCAGGCTTGGTGGCTCACGCCTGTTAATCCCAGCACTTTGGGAGGCCGAGGCAGGTGGATTACCTGAGGTCAGGAGTTCGAGACGAGCCTGGCCAACATGATGAAACCCTGTCTCTACTAAAAATACAAAAATTAGCCCGGTGTGGTGGCACATGCCTGTAGTCCTAGCTACTCGCTTGGGAGGCTAAGGCAGGAGAATCGTTTGAACCCGGGAGGCAGAGGTTGCAGTGAGCTGAGATCATGCCACAGCACTCCAGCTTGGGCAACAGAGTGAGACTGTGTCTCAAAAA
>NW_012114511.1:3687285-3696224 GCF_000951035.1 Colobus angolensis palliatus | reverse complement strand
GTGCCATCATGCCTGGCTAATTTTTGTAGTTTTTCAGTAGAGATGGGATTTCACCACATTGGTCAGGTTAGTCTTGAACTCCTGACCTCAAGTGATCTGTCCACCTCAGCCTCCCAAAGTGTTGGGATTATAGGTGTGAGACACCGTGCCCAGCCTCTTTTCTATCTTTCAGATATTGTACCTTGTTAATTCATTCATTCAATAAATGCTTACTAAACATGACTGGATCAAACACCATAGCACTGGGGATATACTACAGAATAGTCAAAAATGCCTTTAGGAGAGGCTAGAGACAGAAAATCAAACATGTAATAGGTCAGATGGTAATGAGTGCTATAAAAAAACAAAGAAGTTAGCCGGGCGCGGTGGCTCAAGCCTGTAATCCCAGCACTTTGGGAGGCCGAGACGGTTGGATCACGAGGTCAGGAGATCGAGACCATCCTGGCCAACCCGGTGAAACCCCGTCTCTACTAAAAACTACAAAAAACTAGCCGGGCGAGGTGGCGGCACCTGTAGTCCCAGCTACTCGGGAGGCTGAGGCAGGAGAATGGCGTGAACCCGGGAGGCGGAGCTTGCAGTGAGCTGAGATCCGGCCACCGCACTCCAGCCTGGGTGACAGAGCCAGACTCCGTCTCAAAAAAAAAAAAAAAAAAAAACAAAGAAGTGAAAATAGGTATGTGCAGAAGAGTGATATATGAAGAAAGGGTTACTGAGGGTAACATTTCAGGAGTTAGGAGAGGGAACTGATGATGAAGCAAGTGAGGTGGTTACATGGGAAAGAAATTCTAGGTGGAGGAAACAAGAGCAAAGGCCCTGAACAGCGAGCATGCCTGGCCATGTTCAAAGAAGGTGGTGTGGCTGGAGTGGAGTGAACAGGACAGAGAGTGGTAGTTGAAGTCAGAGAGGTGAGAGAAAGATGAACAGATAGGGCTATGGCCTCAGAGTCCAGGTGCGTGACTCTACTCATGTATAAGCACTATAAGGACTCTGTTCATCTTATGAGAGAAAAAGGAAGCCCTTGAAGGATTTCAGGCAGAGGTAATATGATCTGACTTATATTTTATTATTTTTCTCCTTTTCATTTCTTTTTTAATTTTTATTTCTTAATAAAAAGCCTCCCATGAGATGACTTATATTTTAAAAGAATCACTCTAGCTACTGTGTTGAAAATACACTGTAGGTTGTAAAGGGCAGAAACAAGGGGACCTATTAGGAATTTATTGCAAAAACTTAGGCAAGATGTTGGCTCAGAACAGAGAGGAAGCAATAGAGCTGATGAAAAATGAGTGGATTCTGAATATAGTTTAAAGATCAAATTTGAAAGGATTTGCTAACAAATTAGATATGAAAGGTAAGACACGCGAGTCCCAAATGATTCTAAGATTTCTGATGCAAGCAATCAGAAGGACAGAGATGTCACCAACCAGTAGGGGAAAACTAAGGAGAAGTAGGCTTATGGTCAGAAGATCAGGAGTTCAGGCTTAGATGCATTAAAGGTTTGAGACATCTATCCAAGAATAATCCAAGAATACAATAAAAATGTACTGTCCAGGTTAAAAAAAAATTAATGCCTGTTATTATCAAGAAAAAGAAGTAATCAGTGTATTAACTTTTCTGCTGATGACTGAAAAACTTCAAAATCTCAATTTTTACAGACTTCCTAACATGGTACAAAAAGTTCACTACTTAAAAAGATCTCAAACATTCCCAAAACTTTAAAGAGAGACCTTGTCAGCTTGACAATGTAGAGAACACAAATCACCCATGTACCCTCTAATCCAATTATCTGATCTCTGATGGTTCTTTCATGGAAAAGCTGCAAAGGCTAGAGTTGCAGAGAGGACACTTACTGCTGAGGATGTAGAGAAGACCGGGGGAAAGGGTATGCCTGTGTCCAAGGGGGTTTGAGGAAGTTTTCCAGGCCCGGAGTGAAGGAGGTCTCGAAGGCTAGACCCTTCGGTTTTGTTGTTGGAGGCAGTGGGACCCAGCAACAGACTGTTAAAAAGCTTTGGAGTCAACGGAGAGACCTTTGCAGTGGAGTTGAATGAGTCCAGCCCAAAGGGCGAATGAGACTCTTTATTGAGCACCGACCTCAGGGACCTTGCTTCTGTAAGAACATAACCGGGAATAACATTAGGTACAAAAAGGAATACCCAGCACACAACTGACCCCTGAAAATCAGTCACATGAGAAGGAGGAAAGATTCTCTCCCTTCCCCTGCACCCCCGCAAACTGTGTAAGGTTTGTTTGGGTCAAGCCTTACAAGCTAGAATTACAGGAGGTCGCACAGCCACGGAGAAGCTCTCCTACTACTTTTTTACCAGATCTGAATTTCAAACTGCCTTTTGTTGTCATCCATCTTCCACCTCCCTCACTTTCTAAGATAGTGTTTAACGTGTATCTCCACAATACCTGTACTGAAGTCACTTGGAGTGCTTGTTAAAAATGGAGATTGTTACCCTCAGAGATTCTGATTTCATAGTTCTGGGTGAGACACAGGAATCTGCATTTTTAACCATTCCCCAGCTGATTCTTGTGCCCAGCTCAAAACTTCTGCTCTAAGTCTAGCTCTCAACCCTGGCTGTATAACAGAACCATCTGAGAAGCTTGTTAAAAGTATTGTATGTGGCTGGGCATGGTGGCTCACGCCTGTAATCCCAGCACTTTGGGAGGCTGCGGCAGGTGGATCATCTGAGGTCGGGAGTTTGAGACCAGCCTGACCAACATGGAGAAACCTTGTCTCTAGTAAAAATACAAAAAAATTAGCTGGGCGTGGTGGTGTATCCCTGTAATCCCAGCTACTTGGGAGGCTGAGGCGGGAGAATCACTTGAACCCAGGAGGCGGAGGTTGCAGTGAGCCAAGATCGCGTCATTGCACTCCAGCCTGAACTCCAGGCAACAAGAGTGAAACTCCATCTCAAAACAAAACAAAACAACAAACAAAAAAAACCCTTGTATAAATTCTGACTAAGGAGATCCAGAGTAGGGCCCAGGAATCTGCCTTTTTAGAGAAGTTCCACTTCTAGAAAGAAGTTGAAAGGCAGTCCCTCATTTTTATGTGATTAGCCAGAGAAAGCAAGTAACACGTTTCATAAATGTGCATGACAATGTATGAGTTCAAAGAATCCTGGAAAAAATTCATGACTTCTACCACAGGCAGAACAGAGGTTTGCCTGCATCTCACCTTTTGTTTCTTCTTTAGCCTTCTGAGTTGCTAAATCTGCCAACCAGTGCAGGGCGGAGGAGGGTGGGGCTGTGTCAGGACAAGGAGGCCTGATGGCTTTCAGTTCACTATTGCTATTTGATGCCGAACTGTCTGTTTTCAGAGGCTCTTCAGATCTGATGTCAGTGCTGTCGGCTTTGGGAACATGGTCCGGCTCTGGAGTTGTTATTGGTGCCGGTCCTCCTCCGCCTGAGAAGGTAGTTTCGTTTCCAGAAGAGGCACTAGGGTTTATGCTAGGAAGCTGAAACACAGAAGGCCAACATGACTGGAGTGCTGTCCTTGGGTAGAAAAAAATACAACACAACTAGTAATGGCCTCACATACTAAAAAGGTCTGGGAAGAATAATCTGTCCTGTAAACCGGCATTTCATACATTCTTTAATTCTATTTTTTTTTTTTTTTTTTTTTGAGACGGAGTCTTGCTCTGCCGCCCAGGCTGAAGTGCAGTGGCGGGATCTCAGCTCACTGCAAGCTCCGCCTCCCGGGTTCACGTCATTCTCCTGCCTCAGCCTCCCGAGAAGCTGGGACTACAGGCGCCTGCCACCACGCCCAGCTAATTTTTTGTATGTTTAGTAGAGACAGGGTTTCACCGGGTTAGCCAGGATGGTCTCGATCTCCTGACCTCGTGATCCACCCGTCTCGGCCTCCCAAAGTGCTGGGATTACAGGCTTGAGCTACCGTGCCCAGCCACATTCTTTAATTCAACATATATTTATTGAGTCCTACAACATGCCAGAAATCAGGCTAGGTTCTGTGGAAAGATCAGTGAACGAGGCTTGAAGTTTCTCATCTAAAATAAAGAGTTAGCACGCCTGACACAATTTCTGCAATGGCAAATTGGTAATTTAAATGACCTTGTGGTGCTGTTCTTAGGATTACATAAAATAGTATATGCAAAGGGCTTAGCATAACTCTGACACACATAAATGCTAAATAAATGTTTATTACTCATTGATTTTTCCAAATAATTTGCTCTATCTAGAGTATTTGCATAATCTATATAGTCAACTCTACTGAAAATATATCTCAAGACCCCTCAGCATTAATCCCTGTGCCTCTTATCATCAACGATATGTTGCAGCAGTGTTGCCAGAAAGGCCATGGAATGTAAGCAGTTGGTTGTGGGTGTTTGAAAAGAAAACCAGGCTGGGTGCGGCAGCTCGTGCCTGTAATCCCAGAATCTTGGGAGTCCAAGGTGGGTGGATCACTTGATGTCAGGAGTTTGAGACCAGCCTGAGCAACATGGTGAAGCCCTGTCTCTACTACAAATACAAAAACTACCCGGGTATGGTGGCGCATGCCTGTAGTCCCAGCTACTTGGGAGGCTAAGGCATGAGAATCATGTGAACCTGGGAGGCAGAGGTTGCAGTGAGCCGAGATCATGACACTGCACTCCAGTATAGGCAACAGAACAAGACTCTGTCTCAAAAAAACAAAACAAAACAAAATAAAACAAAAACGGACAGAGCAATGTGAAAACCACTGCCTCTGAACCCAACTCAGTGAGCCAATCTTCCTATTTCTGTCTTCTGCACCTGAGATGAATCCAGTGATAGGGACCATGTGCCTTCTCAGATAAGACTCAAGACCAGCAGTATTCTTAGCAACCTTTTCTATACTCTTTACCCATACAAAGACCCTGAGGTATGTATCTTGACAAGATGCTAAGAATCTCTTTGTGCTATCAGTCAACCATGAACCGGTTTAAAGATGAATGAAGAGAGACTGTACCAATCAGGAGTAATTAAAATCCTTTGAGTAAAGTCCTTTAAGCTCTCTCTAGAAAGGCTTCCCCATCTGCTGATTCCTCTGGAATCCTACAGTAGTCTGGCATAACAGAGTTGAAAAGGGGGCATATCCTGGTACAAAAAAATTTAAGCTTCACTTAGTTATACCCACACACACCAGTTTACCTGTGACATCCCATTGGTGACGGCAGGTCTCAATACAGATTTGTTCTGTCGACTGATACAAGGGCAGTTTGCTTTAATTCCCCACTTGCCCCGGGCAGCATGTACCATGTCTCCAATATTGTAAAGAGCTGGGAAAAAAAGGTAAACAATAAAAATAACACTAGAATACTTGTATATGCCACATATTATGCTAAGAGTGTTCTTTACATTATTTCCCTCAATCTTTACCACATTTCAATAAGCTAGCTGTTTTTATCTTCAATTTTTGATGATCAAACTGAGACTGAGAGAAGTTAGGTCATTTGCTCAAGTACATAAAGCTGGTAAACAGAAGCACTAAGACTTTAGCCCAGGTATAACTACCCCTAAAGTTCTGCTACTTTTGAGCACTAAGCTATACTCCTTTCCCTCTTCTAGTAAACATTAACACAGTATACCCCAGGAGAAACTCCAGGGGTAGATTCTTTAGTGTTCAAGAGTGTAAATACTGGCCAGTTGTGGTGCTCACGCCTCTAATCCCAGCACTTGGGAGGCCAAGGCAGAAGAACTGCTTTGAGGTCAGGAGTTTGAGGCCAACCTGGCCAACATAGTGAAACCCCATCTCTACTAAAAATACAAAAATTAGATGGGCATAATGGTGCGTGCCTGTAATTCTAGCTACTTGGGAGGCTGAGGCACGAGAATGGCTTGAACCTAGGAGGTAGAGGTTGCAGTGAGCTGAGATCGTGCCACTGTACTCCACTGTGGGTGACAGGGTGAGACTCCGCCTCAAAGAGTGTAAACATTTGGAATTGTATACTGTACTGTAAGTTATACCTTAAAAAAAAGGTAAAAACTAATTAATAGATCAATGTAAACTTTATATGGGTAAATATTTAACTATACTTAGACTTGCAGGGAGCAGGCACCCTACCACTGCACTCAGGAAACCCTTTGGCTTAGAAGCAGTGGGGTATAAGGGATCCAGGGATGCTCCACCAAAATTTTTTTTTTTTTTTTGAGACAGAGTCTCACTGTATCACCTAGGCTGGAGTGCAATGGCATGATCCTGGCTCACTGCAACCTCCGCCTCCTGGGTTCAAGCAATTCTCCTGCCTCAGTCTCCCCAGTAGTTGGGATTATAGGTGCCTACCACCACACCTGGCTAATTTTATATTTTTGTTGGCCAGGCTGGTCTCGAACTCCTGACCTCAAGTGATTCACCCGCCTCAACCTCCCAAAGTGCTGGGATTACAGGTGTGAGCCACGGTGGCTGGACTGTGGCAAAGTTTTCTTAAGTGGAGGATAATACAGGCAGTAGTTTGGCAGAGTCATCACCTTCAATGCATGTATGTTAATGGAAGTAGAGAAGCTAGGCATACAGAACTTCTGGAAGAATCACTGAAGTAAACTGGGATTGTGACACAAACATGACCATTCATTCCTACTGCTGAGCAAGCTGTTTTCCTCATGGATTCAAGATATCTTATTACCTTCAGCTGGATTTATTTTATTTTTTAATTACATGAGATAGGGTCTTCCTATGTTGACCAGTCTGGTTTTGACTTCAAGTGATCCTCCAATCTTGGCCTCCCAAAGTGCTGGGATTATAGGCATGAGCTACCACACCTGACCATTTTAGCTGTTTTACAAGCCTAAAACCAGAAGTCTTTCTGAAAGCCTAGGCACTGGCTTTTTCATTCTGGTCCAGCCAATCACAGATATGTGAAATGGTATCTGGAAACAAGACCAGGTCCTCTAATCAGAAATGGGGAGCAGAGTGTGCAGTGGCCATATGCACACTAATACACATCTAAAGATCCAAATTTGGCTGAGCACAGTGGCTCATGGTTATACTCCCAGCACTTTGGGAGGCTGAGGTGGAAGGGTCACTTGAGGCCAGGAGTTCAAGACCAGCCTGTGCAACATACTGGGACCTCATCTCTGAAAAAAAAAAAAATTACATAAAATAATAAGCCAGGTGTGGTGGTGCATGCCTGTAGTCCTAGCTACTTGACAGGCTGAGGTGGGAGGATCACTTGAGGCCAGGAGTTCAAGGCTGCAGTAAGCTATGATCACACCACTGCACTCCAGCCTGGGTGACAGAGCAGATGGTGTCTCTTCAATAATCATCATCATCGGCCGGGTGAGGTGGCTCAAGCCTGTAATCCCAGCACTTTGGAAGGCCGAGAAGGGTGGATCACGAGGTCAGGAGATCGAGACCATCCTGGCTAACACGGTGAAACCCCGTCTCTACTAAAAAATACAAAAAACTAGCCGGGCGAGGTGGCGGGCGCCTGTAGTCCCAGCTACTCTGGAGACTGAGGCAGGAGAATGGCCTAAACCTGGGAGGCGGAGGTTGCAGTGAGCTGAGATCCGGCCACTGCACCCCAGCCTGGGCAACAGAGCGAGACTCTGTCTCAAAAAAAAAAAAAAAAAAAAATCATCATCATCATCATCATCACCATCATCATCCAAATTCTCAGAGAAATATGATGATGCTTAAAAGAAAAAATCAGGCTAAATCATTTCAAAAAATTTTATGGTATATGGTTATCTCAACTAAAAACATTTTTTCCACCAAATCTAAAAAAGGAATTTCCTTACCTGTGCCAGGAATAATTTGCGTGGGCATGAGATTCTCTGGTTCGTGGGACTGTCCCTTTGCACACTTCAACCAGGAGAAAACTTCTTCATCACCCATCTCTTCTGTCTCTGAAACAGAAATGAATGATTTTACTTATAAGGGTCACAAAAATGGATCCTTCTCAGTGAGTGGGAGTTTCAGAACCCCAAAGGCCAATTTTCTCATGGCCAAAGGAGATAACAACTAATTAAAAAAAAAAAAAAGAAAAAAAAAAAAGCCCCTGCTTTACTGAGATTTTATTTATTTATTTATTTATTTTTGAGACAAGGTTTGGCTCTATCATCCATGCTGGAGTCTAGTGGCTTGATCATGGCTCACTGCAACCTCTGCCTCCCTGGCTCAAGCCATCCTCCCACCCTAGTCTGCAGAATAGCTGGTACTACAGGAAGGCACCATCACTCCCAACTAATGTTTGTATTTTTTTGTAGAGATGGAGTTTCGCCATGTCGCCCAGGCTGGTCTTCAACTCCTGGGCTCAAGTTCCTGGGCTGGCCTTGGCTTCCCAAAGTGCTGGGATTACAGGCATGAGTCACTGTGCCCAACCTAAGGTATAATTTATAAAGAACAAATCCAGCGATTTAAAATGTTTACTTCAGTGAGTTTAGAGAAACTGAATGAACAACTATCACAATCATGACAAAGAACCTTTCTATTCCATCTACAAAAGTTCTCTTAGGCTTTTTGTAGTCAATTCTCTTCCCTCAAGCCCTGGCCATCAGTGATCAACTTTATAATACTAAAGTTTTGCTTTTCAAAAATTTCATATAAATGGAAGCATGTAGGATGCAGTTTTTGTGTTGGGTTTCTTTCACTTAGCATAATGCTTTTGAGTCACTTACATTGTTGTGTGTATTAGTGATTCATTCCTTTTTATAGCTGAGTAGTATTCCATGGTATGAAATGTACCATAACTTATCTGTTCATCAGCTGGTGAACATTTGGACTGTTTCCAATTTTTGGCTATTATAAATAAAGCTGCTACATGGCTGGGCGCAGTGGCTCACACCTGTAATACCAGCACTTTGGGAGGCCGAGGTGGGCTCAGGAACTTGAGCCCAGGAGTTTTGAGACCAGCCTGGGCAACATGACAAAAAAAAAAAAAAAAAAAAAAATTAGCCAAGTGTGGTAGCACATGCCTGTGGCCCCAGCTACTTGGGAGGCTGAGGCGGGAGAATCA
>NW_012114511.1:3681017-3687099 GCF_000951035.1 Colobus angolensis palliatus | reverse complement strand
AGGCCGAGGCGGGTAGATCATGAGGTTAGGAGTTCAAGACCAGCCTGCTAACATAGTGAAACCCCATCTCTACTAAAAGTACAAAAAATTAGCCAAGTGTGGTAGCACATGCCTGTGGCCCCAGCTACTTGGGAGACTGAGGTAGGAGGACTGTTTGAGCCTGGGAGGTGGAGGCTGCAGGGAGCAGAGATTGCTCCACTGCACTCCAGCCTGGGCAACACAAAGAGACACTGTCTGAAAAACAAAAAACAAAAAACAAAAAATAAATAAAGCGGATATAAACATTGATGTATAGGTCTTTTTGGGGAAATGTTTTCATTTCTCTTGTAAATACCTAGCAGTGGGATGCTAGGTCATACGGTAAATTTTAGTTTTATAACTTTGTAAGAAATGAACTTACTGCTTTCCAAAGTGATGGTACCAATCTGCATTCCTACCAGCAATATTTAAGAGGTCTACTTCTTCCACATCCTTGATAATACTTGATACTGTCCGGTTTTGTTTCTTTTGAGATGGAGTCTTACTCTGTCGCCCAGGCTGGAGTGCAGTGGCGAGATCTCGGCTCACTGCAACCTCTGCCTCCCAGGTTCAAGCAATTCTCCTGCCTCCGCCTCCCGAGTAGCTGAGACTACAGGCACGTGCCACTATGCCCAGCTAATTTTTTGTGTTTTTCCTAGAGACAGGGTTTCATCATGTTAGCCAGGATGGTCTCAATCTCCTGACCTCATGATCCACCCGCGTTGGCCTCCCAAAGTGCTGGGATTACAGGTATGAGCCGCTGCGCCTGGCTGATACTGTCAGTTTTAAAAATTTTAGCCATTCTAGTAGACATAATGATTTTTCATTATGGTTTTAATTTATATTTCCCAAATGAATTACAATTTTTCCCATGTACTTATCTGTCATCTATCTATCTTTTTTGGTGAGGTATCTGTTCAAACCTTTTTAAAACTAGCTTGGGCTGGCATGGTGGCTCATACCTGTAGCACTTTGGAAGGCCAATGTGGAAGAATTGCTTGAGCATAAGAGTTAAAGACCAGGACAGGCAACACAGTGAGACCCCATTTCTACAAAACCAAACCAAAACAGAACAACAATAACAAAAAAACGGGCTTGTTTGCCCAGGCTGGTGTCAAACTCCTGCTGGACTCTAGCAATCCTTCTGTCTCAGCCTCCCAAGTAGCTGGGATTATAGGTGTACACCACTATGCATAGTAGCTTTTCATTTGCTTTTTGGAGACAGGGTCTCACTCTGTCACCCAGGCTGGAGTGCAATGGCACAACCGTGGCTCACTGCAGCCTCAACCTCCCAGGTTTAAATAATTCTCCCACCTCAGCCTCCTGAGTAGCTGGGACCACAAGTGAAAGCAACCACGTCTCGCTAATTTTTAAATGTTTTTTTGTAGAGGTGAGGTCTCCCTATGTTGCCTAGGCTGGTCCTGAACTCCTGGGCTCAAGCAATCCCACTGCCTTGGCCTCCCTAACTGTTGGGATTACAGGTTATATATAAGCCACTGTGCCTGGGCTATTTTCTTAAATGTGTCTTTTTTTTTTGGAGACGGGGTCTCACTCTTTTGCCCAGCTGGAGTGCAGTGGTGCAATCTCGGTTCACCGCAACCTCCGCCTCCTGGGTTGAAGTGATCCTCCTGCCTCAGCTTCCCGAGCAGCTGGGATTACAGGTGCCTGCCACCACGCCCGGCTAATTCTCTGTATTTTTAGTAGGGACAGGGTTTCATCATGTTGGCCAGGCTGGTCTTGAAATCCTGACCTCAGGTGATCCACCTGCCTCGGCCTCCCAAAGTGCTGGGATTACAAGCATGAGTCCACCGTGCCCAGCCTTAACGTGTCTTCTGAAAAGGCAAAGTTTTAAACTTGTATATTAGGCCGGGCACAACAGCTCGTGCCTGTAATCCCAGCACTTTGGGAGGCCGAGGCAGGTGGATCACCTGAGGTCAGGAGTTGGAGACCAGCCTGGCCAACATGGTGAAACCCTATCTCTACTAAAAATACAAAAAAATTGGCTGGGTGTGGTGGCGGGCACCTGTAATCCTGACTGCTCGGGAGGCTGAGGCAAGAGGATCGCTTGATCCTGGGAGGTGGAGGCTGCAGTGAGCTAAGATTGCACCACTGCACTCCAGCCTGGGTGACAGGGTGAGACTGTCTCACAAAAAAAAAATAAATAAATAAAATTAAGAATAAAAAATAAACTTTTATATTTGTTTTTCATTTGCATTGTGTTCTAAGAAATATTTGTCTAGTGCAAGGATACAAAGATTTCTTTCTAGAAGTTTTAGTTTTAGCTTTTATGTTTAGGCCTATGGTCCACCAAGAGTTAGTATTTTGTATATGGTAGGAGGTAGAGAGAGAGGTTCCTTTTTTTCTTTGAATATGGATATACAGTTGTTCCAGTACCATTTATGAAAGGGCTATCCTTTCCCCTACTGAACTACCTTGGCACCTTTGTCACAGTTGATTATGTAGGTGTGGGTTTACTTCTAGATTGTTTTCTGTTCCCTTACCACAGTGTCTTGATTACTGTAGCTTTAATATTAATTCTTGAAATGTAGTACAAGTCCTTCAACTTGAATCTATTTCAAAATTGTTTTGGTTATTCTAGATCCTCTGTATTTCATATACATTTCAGAATCATCTTGTCAATTTCTACAAAATGGCCTACTGAGACTTTGATTTGGAATTGCATTTAATTACATATCAATTTAGAAGAAGTAACATCTTAGTATTCAATCCTCTATTTTTCTTTTCTTTTTTTTTAAGACGGAGTTTCGCTCGTTGCCCAGGCTGGAGTGCGATGGCATGATCTCTGCTCACCACAACCTTTGCCTCCTGGGTTCAAGCGATTCTCCTGCCTCAGGCTCCCGAGGAGCTGGGATTATAGGAATGTGCCACCATGCCTGACTAATTTTGTATTTTTAGTAGAGACAGGGTTTCTACATGTTGGTAAGGCCGGTCTCGAACTCCCGACCTCAGGTGGCCTCCCAAAGTGCTGGGATTATAAGCATGAGTGAGCCATGGTGCCCAGCCTATTTTTCATTATTATTATTTTTTTTCTTTTTCTTTTTGTAGAGATGGGATCTTGCTGTGTTGCCCAGGCTGGTCTCAAACTCCTGGCCTCAAGTGATTCTCCCACTTCAGCTTCCCAAAGTGCTAGGATTAGACATGAGCCACCACATGCAGCCCATATTCAATCTTCAGATCCACAAATATGGTATACCTCTTCATTTATTTAGATATTCTTTAATTTCTCTCAGTAATATGTTGTAGTCTTCAGTGTATGTGTCTTGTAGGTATTGGCTAAATTTGTCCCTAAGCACTTCATGATTTTATGATGCTATTGTAAATAACGCTGCGATGCGATCTTGGCTCACTAAAGCTTCCGCCTCCCAGGTTCAAGGAATTCTCCTGCTTCAACCTCCCATTACATTTCAATTTCTAATTGTTCACTGCTATTATACAGAAAAATAATTGATCTTTGTATGTTGACTTTGTATTCTGTAACATTGAAAAAAAACTCATTAATTAGCTTTTTTGTAGATCCCTGGATTTCTAAATAGATGATCATGTTGTCTGAGAATAAAAACCATTTTACTGCTTTCCAATCTGTATGTCTCTTTTTTGTTTTCCTTTTCCCCTTTATTTCTTCATATTGACCACTAACTCCAGTAAAATACCGAACAGAAGTTACAAAAGAAGATATCCTTGCTTTGCTCCCGAACCTAAGAGGAAGAAGTCAATCTTTCATATTACATATGATATTCTACTTCTACATAGTTGTGTTTTTCAAACATTATTTCATTATCATTCTCCAAAGAGCCTTTTCAGACTTTGTTTTGTGGTCATTGTGCTCTCCACCCAAGAAATTTTAATGCCAGATATACTGTATATCTGTTTATGTATTATGGCCCCCTGAAAGGGCACAAAAAATTTTTAACATTTTAGATTCTCCCTCCCCAGCAAGAGCCAATTTTCACCTGATGAGAATGCATAGCCTAGGTTTTTGATAATTTAGACAAATGATTTTTCTGCTATATCTTGAGATCATATGGTTATTTTTTAGTCTACTAATATAGTGGACTGCACTGATTTTCAAGTGAACCCCATTTGTTCATGATGTATTATTCTTTTTATGTATCTCTTCACTCAAACTTGCTTAAGTTTTATAAAATATTTTTACATCTATTTTTACATCTATGTTCATAATGGATACTGGGGTTGTAACTTTCTGTGCTTCTCACGTCTTTATTTGGTTTTGATGTTAGTATAATGCTGGCTTCATAAAACAAGCTGGTAAGTGTTTCCTCCTATTTTCTGAAAGACTGTGTGCATAGTTGGTATTACTTCCTCCTTAAATATTTGCTGTTAATTTACTAGTAAGGCCACCATCTAGACCTTAAGTTTTCTTTGTTGAAAGGTTTTTGAAACTGCAAATTCAATTTCTTTCTTTCTCTCTCTCTTTTTTTTTAGGAGTTTAAGAGCAAAGATTCAATAGGCAAAAACAAAAAAACAAGAAAGAGAAAGGAAAACAGCTCTCTAGTGAGAGAGAGGGGACTCCCAAGAGGAAAAGACCAGCTGGTAGCAGATGTGCTGGATTTTATAGTCAGGCTTGAGGAGGCGGTGTCTGATTTACATAGGGATTACAGATTGGTTCAATCAGGTATGATGTTTACATAGCATTAGGGGAAGGCTGTCTGCCCCACCCTAATCTTATTATGCAAATGAACTTTCCCCTTGGCTGGTGCCATCTTGTCTGCTCCTTACTGTACAGGTGGTTGGCAAAGAGAAGGGAAGATGGAGCTCCCATCTTGAACATGATTTCATAACTGCTAACATCTATGTCTGCAACTCAATTTTACAGGCTGCTCTTTGTCAGAAAGAATATAATTTGGGGCTGCTTTTCATTAAATGGAAAACCTTACCAAGGACTTCTGTACCCTCAATATCTGCCTAAGTAATTTCTTCTTAACACCTGTATCATTCCGCTCTCTGGAGTGGTAACCCTAACTGCTATTAGGGGGTGTTGGATGAGGGCTCTTTCTGGCTACTTCCTGCTGAAAAGAGGTGTTGTGTGGGGAACAGCTGGTAGGGTTCCTCCTGGGGTTGATCTAAGGGTCCTCAGAAGAAAGGCATGTCCATGTGTGGTTCTGACTGTAGCACCATCTGGAGTTTGATTGCTGTTAGCCACTCCGATGGGTTGTAACACTGGTTTGCCTCCACCAGATGTTGCATTTTGATGAATGCTGTACCTTGGTATCAGGGACAAGGTTCCCAATATGAAGCGTCTATGTTGTCTGGGGTAAATACCTGAGGTTCATCATCTCGTGCCAGGAAAATTTTGGACATGGACACACATGAGGAATTTAGGAGTGGAGGTTTAACAGGCAAAAGAAAGAGAAAGCAAAAGAAAGGAAAACAGATCTCTCTCTAGTGAGAGAGAGGGGACTTCCAAGAGGAAAAGACCAATTTTTTAATGTAAAGTTATTTAGGTTCTCTATTTGTTCTGGAGGGAATTTTGATGGTTTTCATGGAATTTGTGTTTTTTATGGAATTTGTCCATTATATCTAAGCTGTAAAAGCATAGGCTGGGCGTGGTGGTTCACACCTGTAATCTCAGCACTTTGGCAGGCTGAGGCGGGCAGATTGCCTGAGGTCAGGAGTTCAAAACCAGCCTGGCCAACATGCCAAAACCCGGTCTCTACTAAATATACAAAAATTAGCTAGGTTTGGTGGCACGCACCTGTAACCCCAGCCACTTGGGAGGCTAGGGCAGGAGAATAGTTTGAACCCGGGAGGTGGAGGTTGCAGTGGGCTGAGATGGTGCCACTGCACTCCAGCCCGGGAGACAGACACTGTCTGAAAAAAAAAAAAAAATTATTGGCATAATAATGTTCATTTTACTTATCCTTTTAATGTCTAAAAGATCTGTATTGTGATCCTCATATTCTTTTTTTATTATAAAAGAGATAGGGTCGGCCAGGCACGGTGGCTCAAGCCTGTAATCCCAGCACTTTGGGAGGCAGAGACGGGCGGATCACGAGGTCAGGAGATCGAGACCATCCTGGCTAAC
>NW_012114511.1:3658742-3680130 GCF_000951035.1 Colobus angolensis palliatus | reverse complement strand
AGATCATGAGGTTAGGAGTTCAAGACCAGCCTGCTAACATAGTGAAACCCCATCTCTACTAAAAGTACAAAAAATTAGCCAGGCGTGGTGGCAGTAACCTGTAATCCCAGCTACTTGGGAGGCTGAGGCAGCAGAATCACTTGAACCTGGGAGGCAGAGGTTGCAGTGAGCTGAGATCGCACCACCGCACTCCAGCCTGGTTGACAGTGTAACACTTCGTCTCAAAAAAAAAAAAAAAAAATTTGTAGGCTGGGCACAGTGGCTCACATCTGTAATCAGGAGTTTGAGACGAGCCTGATTAATTAACATGGCAAAACCCTGACTCTATTAAAAATACAAAAAAAAAAAAAAATTTAGCAGGGCATGGTGGCACACGCCTATAATCCCAGCTACTTGAAGGGGCTGAGGCAGGAGAATAGCTTGAATTCAGGAGGCGGAGATTGTAGTGAGCCGAGATCGCGCCCCTGCATTCTAGCCTGGGCGACAGTGAGACTCCATCTCAAGAAAAAAAAAAGAAAAACAAAACAAAACAAAACAAAAAGTTCATTCCATTGTTTTCTGTTGTCTTCTGGCCTATAGGACTTCTGACAAATTGGCTGTCATTCTTTTTTTTTTTTTTTTGAGACGGAGTTTTGCTCTTGTTGCCCAGGCTGAAGTGCAATGGCACGACCTCGGCTCACCTCAACCTCCGCTTCCCAGGTTCAAGCGATTCTCTTGCCTCAGCCTCCCGAGTAGCTGGGACTACAGGCATGCGCCACCACACCCGGCTAATTTTGTATCTTTAGTAGAGACAGGATTTCACCATATTGGCCAGGTTGGTCTCCAACTCCTGACCTCAGGTGATCCACCCACCTTGGTCTCCCAAAGTGCTGGGATTACAGGCATGAGCCACGGCACCCATCCAGGCTTTCATTTTTATCTGTTACTCTACACAAAATGTGCTTTGGTGTGGTTTTCTTAATGCTTCTACTGTTTGGAATTTGTTAATTTTGTCTGTACATAATTTTCACCAAATCTGGAAATTTTTTGGTTTTATTTAAATATTTTTTCTGTTTCTGCTCTCCCACTCTTTCTTTCTGAAACTCTACTTGTATGTTTGGTAGACCACCTGATATTTCCTGCAGCTCTACAAAGCATTCTTCAATTAAGAAATGTAGGTCATTTTTCTCTGTGCTTTGTTTTAGATAGTTTCTTTTGTCGTGTCTGCAAGTTTAGTCTTTTTTTTTCTTCTATATTATCAAATCTGCTGTTAATCTCATCTGGTGTAAATATCGGAGATATTTTTCATCTCTGTAAGTTTTCATTTGGGCCTTTATATATCTTCTTTTTCTCTCCTCATCACATCATGTTTTTCTTTAAATCCTTAATCATATGTATAATAAGATGTATAGTAGCTACATTAAAGTTCTTTTTTTTTTTTTTTGGTTGAAATGGGGTCTTGCTATATTGCCCAGGCTGGAAGTGAACTCCTGGGCGTAAGTGATCCTCCTACCTCAGCCTCCCAAAGTGCTGGGATTACAGGTGTGAGCCCCCATACCTGGCTTAAGGTTCTTTTCTATTCTTTTTTTTTTTTTTTTTTTCCTGAGACAGAGTTTCGCTCTTGTTGCCCAGGCTGGAGTGCAATGGCATGATCTTGGCTCACTGCAACCTCTACCTCCCAGATTCAAGTGATTTTCCTGCCTTAGCCTCCCGAGTAGCTGGGATTACAGGCACCCGCCACCATGCCTGACTAATTTTTTGTATTTTTCGTGGACAGGGTTTCACCATGTTGGACAGGCTGGTCTCGAACTCCTGACCTCAGGTTATCCACCTGCCTGGGCCTCCCAAAGTTCTGAGATTACAGGCATGAGCCACTGTGCCAGGCTGGTTCTTTTCTATTCTATTTCACTGTCATTCTGCGGTTTTTTCCTATTGATTGATTACCCCTCCTCGGCTTACTGGTCATGTAAGTTGGTATTTTTGCACACTTGATAATTACTGATTAAATGCAAGGCTTTGTGACTTATTTTTCTGGGTAATGGGTTTTGTTTGAAGGATGCTCCTTTATTCTTTTAAAGGGTATTTGGTGTTAGTGTGGTGCACAATTAAGTAACTTGCTGATCAGTTTGATTCTTCCAAGGCTTGCTTTATACTTTGTTATGGAGACTCCAGAATAGTTTTTATTCTGAGACTAAATTAGTCCCACTACTCTTCACATTGGCTGGTGGGAATACAAATCATGAATTTTGTGAATTATTCAGTCGACTGCTTTCTGAAGGTTCCATCTTGGGCTTTGTGGAGTTTCATCTCATTCATGCACAGATTACTACATAGGCAAAAAAACCAAGGGGCTCTCTGTAGATCTCTGTGCAGTTCCAACCTTTTCAGCACTTTGCCTTACTCTTCTCAGACTGTCATCTCTGTCTCTAGTCAGTAAGGTTGGCAGTTTCTGTTTCGGTTCTCTTTCCCTTGCTGTAGCTAGAAACTGTACCTAAGCAGTAAGCCAGGGCAACTGTAGGGATCACCTTGTTTTTTCCCCTTCTCTCAGAGATAGCAGTCCCATGTTGCCTGTTGTTCGATGTCAAAAACTGTGGTTTCATATATTTTATCTAATTTTCTCACTGTTTATGGCAGGAGGGCAATTCCTGCGGCAGTTAATCTTTCATGGGCGGGAGGAGAATACTCTAGCAGCTAACATTTATGGAATACCTGGTGGGTGTCAGGTCCTGTTCTTTTTTTTTGAGACAGAGTCTGGCTCTGTCACCCAGGCTGGAGTGCGGTGGCCGGATCTTAGCTCACTGCAAGCTCTGCCTCCCGGGTTCCCGCCATTCTCCTGCCTCAGCCTCCCGAGTAGCTGGGACTACAGGCGCCTGCCACCTCGCCCGGCTAGTTTTTTGTATTTTTTAGTAGAGACGGGGTTTCACCGGGTTAGCCAGGATGGTCTCGATCTCCTGACCTCATGATCCGCCCGTCTCGGCCTCCCAAAGTGCTGGGATTACAGGCTTGAGCCACCGCGCCCGGCCGTCAGCTCCTGTTCTAACCACGTTACATACAACATCTCATTCAAAACAACAAAGCTGTGAGGGAAGTACTGATACCTTTGTTTTGCAGACAAGAAACCTGAGGCTTTGCAGGATTAAGTAGCCCAAAATACAATCGTTGGTACAATAAGAGGTAGAAATAGGTGTCACATCACAGTAGCCTAAACTCTAAACCATTGTACAATGATTATATTGTACCTCTGAAGAGGGAAGAATGTAAAAGTCAGGGGTAAGGAGGGTTTTTGGCATGTAATAAGATAAAGCAAGAACCAAGGGCAGCAAATAATTTGAACAGACATTTTTCACAAGAAAATAAACAAATGGCTGGGCACAGTGACTCACACCTATAATTCCAGTAGTTTGGGAGGCCAAGGCAGGAGGATCACTTGAGCCTGGGAATTAGAGACCAGACTGGGCAATGTAGCAAGACTCCATCTCTACCAAAAAAAATAAGCCAGGCATGGTAGCACATGCCTGTAGTCCCAGCTATGCAGGAAGCTTAGATGGGAGAACTGCTTGGGCCCAGGAGGATGAGGCTGCAATGAGCCACGATCATGCCACTGCACTCCAGCCTGACCGACAAAGCGAGACCCTTTCTTAAAAACAAACAAAAAAAAAGAAAAGAAAAAAAAAAGCACAAGAAAAGATACTCAACATCATTAGTCACCAGGGGAAAGCAAATCAAAACGACACAATGAGATACTACTTCACAGCCACTGTGATGGCTGTAACAAAAAAGACAAAGGATAAGTGTTGGCAAGAATGTGGAAAATTCCCTCATACATTGCTGGTGGGATTGTAAAACACTGCAGCTACTTTAAAGTATAGTCTGGCAGTTCCTCAAAAGGTTAAAAGTAGAACTGTCATATGCCCTAGACAATTCCACTCCTATATATATATACTCAAGAGAAATGCAACCATAAATTCACACAAAAAAACTGTACACAAATGTTCACAGTAGCACTATTCATGATAGCCAAATGTGGAGGCAACCCGAAAGTCCATCAACTGGTAAATAAACAAAATGTAGTATATCCAAAAAAGGAGTATTATTTGGCAATGCAAAGGAATGATGAATGGTTCACGTGTGCTAAAACACAGATGAAACTTTAAAACATTACACTAAGTGAAAAGGGCTAGTCACAGAAGGCATAACAAAGTATAAAGCAAGCCTTGGAAGAATCAGATTGTTTAGCAAGTTACTCAGCTATGCACTAGACACAATAGTGTATGATTTTCTTTTCTTTTTTTTGAGATGAAGTCTTGCTCTGTTGCCTAGGCTGGAGTGCAGCAGTGTGATTTCAGCTCACTGCAACCTCCATCTCCCAGGTTCAAGCGACCCTCCTGCCTCAGCCTCTCGAGGAGCTGGGATTACAGGCACACACCACCACGCCCGGCTAATTTTCGTGTTTTTAGTAGAGACAGGGTTTCACCATATTGGCCAGGCTGGTCTTGAACTCCTGACCTTGGGATCTGCCTGCCCTGGTCTCCCAAAGTGCTGGGATTACAGGCATGAGCCATGGCGCCTGGCCGATTCTATTTTTATGACATGTCCAGAATAGGCAAATCTACAGAGACAAAAAGCAGACTACTTGTTAAAATAGCATTAGTCTAAAAAAAAAAAGAGAAAAGCAGACTAGCGGATGCCAAGGGCTGAGGAGGAATGGGGAGTGACTGATAATAGGTATGGGTTGTCAGGTGGGGTGTGGGGTGATGAAAATGGAATTAGATAATGGTAATGGCTGTACAACCTTGTAGATTTACTTAATTAATTAATTAATTGATTTTTAGACAGGTCTCACTCTGCTGTCCAGGCTGGAATGCAGTGGCATGATCACAGCTTACTATAACCTCATGCTCTGAGCTCAGGTGATCCTCCTGCCTCAGCCTCCTGAGTAGCTATGACTACAAGCATGTGCCACTACGTCTAGCTAGCTAATTATATTTTATTTTGTAGAGATGGGGTCTTGCTGTGTTGCCCAGACTGGTCTCAAACCCCTGGCGTCAAGTGATCCTCCTATCTCAACCTCTCAAAGTGCTGGAATTACAAGCATGAGCCACCACACTAAGCCTTGTACACATTAAAAGGGGTGAATTTTATGGCATGTGAATTATACCTCAATAAAGATGTTATTTTAAAAAAACACAGGTAC
This sequence comes from Colobus angolensis palliatus, assembly GCF_000951035.1. NCBI lineage: Eukaryota > Metazoa > Chordata > Mammalia > Primates > Cercopithecidae > Colobus > Colobus angolensis. The sequence goes on along the minus strand of NW_012114511.1, from coordinate 3,674,957 downwards.
GGTGGCTCATGCCTGTGATTCTCAGCACTCTGAGAGGTCGAGGAGGATCTCTTGAGCCTAGGAGGTCAAGGGTGCAGTAAGCTGTGATTGTGCTGCTGCATTCCAACCTGGGTGACAGAGCGAGAACCTGCCTTAAAACAAAAACAAAAACAAAACAAAACAAGGGAAAATTAATAATCCTTCTTGTCCTGTTTCAGCCTTCCTAGGCTAAGTATTTGCCATTTTAAGATCTTACAATACAACAAAGTTGAATGAAGCCAAGTAGCTAAAGAGAGACATAAGCCCATTCCTGCCTCAATTTTCAAATCCCACAACACCAAGGACATACCTCCAGGTTACCTTTCAAGCTGCACAGGACAATGTTTACTTACCACTGCGTGGCCGGCTTTTCCTGAGCCTGTAACAGTCAAGGCAGACCCCAAATCCACATTTGCGACAAACCCAGTGGATGTTGAAGAGAGTTGTTTCACACACATCACACATCTCCCGTACACCACGCACGGCTCGCTTCCATGCCACTTTCTCTGGTGGAAAGACAAAACAGAATTGGCATTGATCATCCTGACCAATAGCAAAAGACCCCAGACCCACTGATTCCCTACTCAAGTTATTTTGTTCAGCAATAAAACTCAAAGATTCACGAAGTCTGTGTTTCTATAACTGTGGGAGAAACTAAATACAAGAATTTCTAGTATTTCTGAACAAACTGACTGTACAACTTATTTATAACTTTTTTTTTTTTGAGACGGAGTCTCGCCCTGCCACCCAGGCTGGAGTGCAACGGCACAATCTTGGCTCACTGCAACCTCCGCCTCCCGGGTTCAAACGATTTGCCTGCCTCAGCCTCCCAAGTAGCTGGGATTACAGGCACCCGCCACCAAGCCCAGCTAAATTTTGTATTTTTAGTAGAGAAGGGGTTTCACCATGTTGGTTAGGCTGGTCTCGAACTCCTAACCTCATGATCCGCCTGCCTCTGCCTCCCAAAGTTCTGAGATTCCAGGCATGAGCCACTGTGCCCAGCTGGAATTGAAAAATTTTTAACTGGGAGAGTTTCAAAATAAGAGGATTCCTCTCTTGAAATTTAGAATATAGGGCCAGGCATAGTGGCTCATGCCTGTAATCCCAGCACTTCGGGAGGCCGAGGCAGGCGGATCACGAGGTCAGGAGACGAGACCATCCTGGCTAACACAGTGAAATCCTGTCTCTACTAAAAATACAAAAAATTAACTAGGCATGGTGGTGGGCGCCTGTAGTCCTAGCTACTCAGGAGGCTGAGGCAGGAGAATGGTGTGAACCCAGGAGGTGGAGGTTGGAGTGAGCCAAGATGGCGCCACTGCACTCCAGCCTGGGTGACAGAGTGAGACTCCGTCTCAAAAAAAAAACAAACAAACGAAATTTAGGATATAATTTCACAGTATAATTTTTCTTAGTCTGGAAAATAGGGCATAGTATCTTACAGACATGGAAATATTTGAAATGCATGAATAATGTGGGTTCTAGGTATGAAACATGGCACCTAGTAGCACACCATCTATTTACAAACCATACAGCTTATTAATAGAAATTGGTTCAAAGCAAACTGAAAATACTCAGAATGAAGCAAACCCAAATGGGAATTCAAATGGATGTTATGGCTGTTGTGCTACAAAAATGAAAGGCAAGCAGAGAAGGAGATTTTGGTTAATTGCCAAAGACTGAAAGAATGAGGTCTGCTGGATATAGTTAAGGTCTCAACTACAGGTTGTTACAAAGAGAAATCTTATCAGTCTTAATTCATTCATAGAAAATGCCATCTGCTACTGTCCCCAATCCTCCCTTTAAGTGAAAGAAAATAGAAGTTTTTCACTAGGAGCACCTGGAAGACAAGTGAGAAGGTGACTTACGGTGCGGCTCCACCATCATCATCGCCTCCTTCTCAGACATTACGAGCTGGCAGAACTGGTCCCCAACATTGGCCAGGATGTATTTTGAGGTCTCTAGATCTATCCCTTCTGCTAGGGAGGAAGAGGGAATCCACAGGTTCATGGCATCAGGGTCACTTTGCTGGGGGCTTAGAAACCCCTCCACACGGAGTACCCCCTTTCGAGTGAAGATCAACCTGAGACATGATCAAATACATGGTAAATTGCAGTAGCAATGCAAACTAACACACACCTAAACTGAGACAACAGGAATCAGACTAAGAATTTTCACCAAAGTTGACCAAAACAGTATGCATTCTCTGCTAATAGTAAAGCTTGTTAACGTAACATTTAGTAGGTCTAGATTCTTTAAAAAGTTGTCCCAGAGTTGCTCTTAGTTCTTCCATTTACCTGTTTTACACCTGCTGCACCCATACTGCTGAATGCGACCAGAGAAAAACACAGACCCACTTTCCAGTTTGGTTTTTTTTTTTAATACAGAGTCTTGCTCTGTCACCCAGGCTAGAGTGCCGTGGCATGATCTTGGCTCACTGCAACCTCCACCTCCCGGGTTCGATCAATTCTCCTGCCTCAGCCTCTTGAGTAGCTGGGACTACAGGCGCAAGCCACCAGCTAATTTTTGTAATTTTAGTAGAGACAGGGTTTCACCACGTTGCCCAGGCTGGTCTTGAACTACTGATGTCAAGTAATCTGCCTGCCTTGGCCTTTCAAAGTGCTGGGATTACAGGCATGAACCACACCACTCCCGGCCAACACAGAGCCACTTTCGTTATAACTATTTATTTTTTGGAGACAAAGTTGCGCTCTGTCATCCAGGCTGGAGCACAGTGGTGCCATCACAGCTCACTGCAGCCTTGACCTCCTGGGCTCAAACAATCCTGCCACCTCAGCTTCCCAAGTAGCTGGGACTATAGGCACATGCCACCACATCCAGCTAATTTTTTATTTTATTTTATTTTTTTGAGACAGAGTGTCGCTCTGCCACCCAGGCTGGAGTGTAGTGGCGCGATCTTGGCTCACTGCAAGCTCCTCCTCCGGGGTTCACGGCATTATCCTGCCTCAGCCTCCCCAGTAGCTGGGACTACAGGCGCCTGACACCACGCGCAGCTAATTTTTTGTATTTTTAGCAGAGACGGGGTTTCACCGTGTTAAGCCAGGATGGTCTCGATCTCCTGACCTTGTGATCCGCCTGCCTCAGCCTCCCAAAGTGCTGGAATTACAGGTGTGAGCCACTGCGCCTGGCCTAATTTTTCATTTTTTAAAACTGTTTGTAGAGACAGGGTCTTGCCATGTTGCCCAGGCCAATCTCAAATACCTGGGCTTAAGCGATCTGCCCACCTCGGCCTTCCAAAGTGTCCAGATTATAGGCATGAGCCACTGTGCCTGGACTTTTAACACTTTAAATTCATGTCTGCCTACCTCAGGTGAGTCCTTAATATTGCCTGACAGTCATGATACAGTTTCTTGGTGCACTCCCTCTCCTAGATGCCTATTTTCATACTTTCCTTCTATTCATACCTCCACTATTACTTCCCCCGTGAGGACCTTGCTTTCTATTCCACTGAGAAAACAGGAGCCAGAAGACAGCTTCCACAAGCTCCCACCATGACACTACCACACTTACCTGCAACTTGGCCCACGTATTCTGTATGATTTCCTGCTGCTCTGAATCAGCAAAGGCCAATATCTCCTGCTACATCCTATCACTTTTCTGCAACCCAAAGACATTTCTCCACTAAATCTCTCCTCTCTTTTCAATATCATCTATTTTCTTCTCTATCAGATCACTGTTGCCAGCATATAAATTCGCTCCAATTTCTACCACAAAAATCCTCTCAAGCCATACCCTCCCTCCATTTATCTGCTTCAGCAAAGTTTCTCTGAAGAGCTGTCTATACTCGACCAAGCACGGTGGCTCACGCCTGTAATCCCAGCACTTTGGGAGGCTGAAGTGGGCAGATCATGAGATCAGGAGATTGAGACCATCCTGGCTAACACGGTGAAATCTCGTCTCTACTAAAAATACAAAAAATTAGCCAAGCGTGGTAGTGGGCGCCTGTAGTCCCAGCTACTCGGGAGGCTGAGGCAGGAGAATGGCGTGAACCCAGGAGGCAGAGCTTGCAGTGAGCTGAGATTGCGCGCCACTGCACTCCAGCCTGGGCAACAAAGCGAGACTCCATCTCAAAAAAAAAAAAAAAAAAAAAAGAGTTGTCTATACTCATTGCCATAGGTTCCTTTCCCTTAAATTTTCTTCCCTACAATCAGGCACTTCCCCTACTAATCTACCAAAACTATTTTGATAAGGTAATTCTACCTTGCTAAATCAGTCACTTCTAGTTCATATGTAACATGACCTGTCAGCAACATTTTTACTTTTTTATTAAAAATTGTTTTGTGCCAGGCACAGTGGCTAACACCTATAATCCCAGCACTTTGGGAGGCTGAGGCAAGCCGATCACCTCAGGTTAGGAGTTCAAGACCAGCATGGCCAACGTGGTAAAACCCTATCTCTACCAAAAATACAAAAAATTAGCCGAGCGTGGTGGCGCGCACCTGTAATCCCAGCTACTCAGGAGACTGAGGCAGCAGAATCGCTTGAACCCAGGAGGCAGAGGTTGCAGTGAGCCGAGACCACGCCAGCCTGGGCAATAGGCAAGACTGCAGCCTGGGCAACAGGGCAAGACTCCATCTCAAAAAAAAAAAAATTATTATTATTATTTTTTTGTAGAGACAGGGTCTCACTACATTGTTCAGGATGGTCTCAAACTGCTGGCCTCAAGTGATCCTTCAACCTTAGCCTCCCAAAGTCCTGGCATTACAAGCGTGAGCTATCGCCCCCATCCAAGTCAGCAACACTTGACACAGTTCATTATTCCTTCCTGGAAATACTTTCTTTTAGTGTCTTCTGGGATACCTCACTGCCTAGTTTTCCTGCTATTTCACTAGCTGTTCTTTCTCAGTCTCCTTTACTAGTTGCTTCCATCTTTCTCACCTCTAAACATTGGAGAGTACTAGAGTTTGGTCCCTGGACTGCTATTCTTCTTTATCTATCCTCTGATTTCACTTAGATTGATAGCTTTAAATACCTGGTGATATCCAAATGTATATCTTCAGTAGGACCCCTTCCCCTAACTCTAGAGCTGTATCTCCAGCTGCCTTCTCAGTATCTCACCTTTGAAAATCTAACAGGCATCTCAAATTTAACACGGCCAAGTTAAAACTCCCCCTTTTCCTCCCCAAACCTGCTTTTCCCTAAAGAATCTCTTTATCAGTAAATGGCAATCTCATTCTTCCTATTTTTAGGCCAAAAGACATACCTAGAACCAGACACAGAATCATCCTTAAGTCCTTTCTTTCATACTTCACATCTAATTCATCAGAAAATTATGTCTGTTCTATCTTCAACCACTTTTCATCATGTCCATCACTATCTCCCTGGTCCAAGCCCCATTATTTCTCACTTGGATAATTCCAACAGCCTCCTAACTTTTCTGCTTCTGCCCTTGCCTCTACATAACCTATTCTCAAGAAGGTGGCCAAAGTGGCCTTTTAAAACATTAATCAGTGTCACTCATCAGTTTAAGGCCTCCAATGACTTCTCATCAGAGTAAAAACCAAGGCCTTTGGAATAGCCTTTTAAAATTTGGTCCCATCATTAACTCATTCACCTCAACTCCTTTTCCTTCTTTGCTTATTCTATTTTAGCAACCTAACTTTATGGACACACCAGAAATATTCCAGCTTTGGGATGCTTGCAACTGTCTGGAATACCTGTCACAGTATGGTGTATTCCTTCACCTCCTGCAGGCTGTTCTTCAACTCTCACTTTCTCAAATCATCCTGTTTAAAACTGTAGCCTCTCTAGCCTCCGCACACTTCAATCTTCTTTCCTTATTTTTCTCATAGTTATTATCAGCTGACATATCATTTTTTATTTTTCTTTTAGAGAGAGCCTTGCATTGCTTCTAAGGTTGGAGTGCAGTGGTACAATCAAGGCTCAATGCACCCTCGACCTCCCGGGCTCAAGTGATCCTCCCACCTCAGCCTCCTGAGTAGCTGGAATTACAGGTGTGTGCCACCACACTCGGCTAATTTTTAAAATTTTCTGTGGAGACAAGGTCTCACTATGTTGCCCATGCTGGTCTCAAGTGATCCTTCTGCTTCGGCCTCCCAAAGTGCTGGAATTAAAGGCGTGTAATCATGCTTGGCCTTTTTCCTTATTTACTGTCTGCCTCCCCAACCTTCTGAGGGCTGAAATTTGATTTTTTTGTTGTTCACTGCTGAATACTCAATGGCCAGAACAAGGGTTAGCACACATTAAATGCTCAATAAACATTTGCTAAGTGAATCCACACCATATTGATAAACCATTTAGATTTACTTTAAAATTAAAGATTCTTGAAAGGTCACTCAGAAGAAACTCCCCTTCTAAGTTTATCAAGCAGAAGGAAAGTAACTAAAGAGATGTTGTTTGGTAAAAGCAGATGATATTCCCAGATTTTCATCAGTTATATCTACTTCAAAGATGTTTCACATTATCTCCAAATCTTATTTTCCCTTCTTTTTAACATGACTCAAGTTACTCTAGCACTGAGGAGGAATAAGCAGTCAGGCAGATCCATAATATGAAATGCAGTCCTTCTGCTTATAATAGTGGTTTCAAATAGAACCAACCCAAGTTAGGAATAGCTCAGGGAACAGCACAGAGCTACAGCTAAAACTGCTCAATTTCAATTCTCCAAGGACAAAACCACATGTCATTTTACAATCCAAACAACTAAGTGACTACTATGCTAGAGTCTCTTCACAGACACTGAGAGCAAAGCAGTTGAGGAAAGCAAAGACCAAGACGATGAAACATGTTTATAGACTTTTAGAGAAAGAGTAAAAGTTATGTGTCACTAGTGAAAAGTGGCAAACGAGGAAAACAGGAGTCTGGGTACCTCCGGAAGTGAAAGAAACGGCAGGCTACAGTAGAATCATCTTGCTCCTGTTCCTTAAACTTCCGGTACCGCTCCAGGCGGCATTCACGACACTTGTGCAGATGAGGTGCCACGTTGATGCATGACCCATCCTGTAGGAAGGGCTCTCCAGATTGCTTCAGCTTCTTCACTTTGCTTACATCTTTCAGCACTGACTGGCCAACTGTGGCAAGGTGAACAGAAGAAAAGTTTGTCATGGGGTGTAAACAGGAACCAATAGCATGATTCTTTTGGGGACAGACATTTGTCCTGACCTGGGGTGCTACTTCTTTCCCTGCTTGGGCATGTACCTATTATGTCCATTCTTGAAGGGAAAGCAAGGAGCAAAGAAGCTTCCATTGGGAGCTAAGAACCATGCAGAACTTGTGGGAAGTGCCACACTAAGGAGAAACAACTTTGCATATGGGTGTGAAAAACACAAGAAGGCAGAATATAGCCATCACCTGCCTCTAGTCTCTCACGATATGGCTATTCTGTTCATCAGGACCTCTTGAGCTCCCACAACATAGCAATTCCTATTGAAAACAGACGCTTTTACCACAAGACTTTGTTTTACATGCTTCTGGACCATAACCTCACACCACAGAAGTTAATGGATTTTGATAGAGCTGTTAAAATCCTTATGTAGGTTTCAGAGAGAAGCAAACTGAGGGGTGATTCTCTCTGCTTCATCACGTCTACAAATGTCTGCTATGTGGGAATGGATACCAGTTCCCAGTAACCCCTCTGAAGTAAAGAGGATGAGCCAAAGTGAAGTAAAAAGGGATGAGACAAATGCAAAGAAATAGTTCCTGACCAAAAATAACTGACTGCCAAGGAAGATCAAGAGTCCTCCTTTGGGGTATTATCATTATATGGGACAGATACCCCTCTTACAGTGCTGGTTTAGATGCAATCCTGCCCTGAACCAGGTCTGACGAGGGGCCTCTGCCAGGTCCTCTTGGCTCTGTAATTCTATGAGATTACAGAGCTTGTGCAGCAGAGGCCCTCACTTTGATGGAGAGTTAAGCTCTGCTGCATTTGAGCCCAGTGCCAGAGCAAAGCCCAAATACAGCCCCAGCAGGATCACCTTTCAGGGGGGCGGTCCGAGGCCGGCCCTTGGGGGTCTGTTTCCCTTTGCTTTTGCCCAGCAACAGCTCAGCACTGCGCTCCCCATTGGGGCCCAGCTTCCCCATCAGGTGCTCCGGAATCCCCTTCAGGCCTGTCTTAGCCTGCAGCTGTTCCTCAGAGTCACTCAAATCTGACAGGTCACTGTTGGTGCTGGAGTCCGAGTCCTGTCTGCAAGCCAAGCTTCGCTCATCCAGTGAGAACCTTTTCACAGCTTCAAAAGGAGCTTTGTTCTCCTGTGAAAAATCTGCCGGGGAGGACAGAAAGCCGCCTGAGTGCCTGCCAAAGACGTTACTAAAGGTTTTGAGGAGGGGATTGTCCTGCTGCCCAGGGCCCACAGTTGGCCTCTCCTCTGTGGGGCTGGAGGAGAGAGTTGGCATCTCAATGGGCTGAGTGAGGCTGCTAGTGGGCGAGCTGGAGCGGCCATTCCCCATGGCAGAGAGGCTTGGGCCCCCAGTGGTAAGAGCTGAGCCCAGAACACCAGATACTAGCTTGGAGGAGTCAGTTGTAATGAAGAGGGGTTTCTTCTTTGCTAAAGATGCCGAATCTGCAGAGGAGTGAGACTCGGGCCAGCTGGGTGCCACCTTGGAGGTGACAGTGGTAGCAGAAGAGGAGCTACCTGATGCCTGAGATGCAAAACTGCTGAAAGGGCTGTGTTCAACTTTCTCCACAAATGCCAGGAAAGGATTAGAAGGCTCTTCTCGGGACAATTTGGGGGGCTGTAAAAATAGATTTTCATGATTCTCTGGGGTACGGGTATTTAGGAGGCTCCGTGGGAAGGCTGGAGTGAGGGTGGGCATGGACTCTGCAGGCACCTTCCGGTCCACAGAGCTGCCAGCCTTAGAGCCTGGCTTAGTGTCTGCTCCAAGAACGGATCTGCCTTTACACAGGCCTGAGCTCAGGCTCTCAAGGCTTTGTTTGAATGAGTCCCGACTAGAAGAATCATCTGCCAAACTCTCTGAAACAGTAGTGAAGTAGTTACTGGTAGGTAAAGTTTGGGACATGCATTGAAAAAACAAGTTTTTGGAGAGATCAGTGTCTTTCTGAGCCTCTTGTGCAGAGCTACAGCCAAAAGAGAAGCCCAAAGGTTTGTTCTCTGTGGCTAGAACACCATTAGACTGGCTCCTTCCACTTCCAAAAGTCAAAGGTTGCGATGAACTAGGGAGAGGTGCTCCAAATCCAGAAGAGGCCAGAATAGAATTTCTTGAATTCTGAAAGGAAGATAGTCTGAATTAGTGATGCTGGCTTCTTACGACAATCTGATGATCTCTTTCTTGGACCTCACTATCACCATATCAACATTTCTTGGGGGTCAATCAACTTTTCTCTTTTACAATTCCATGGATCTGCTCTTGTAACTGGAGTTCACCAGCAGTGGGAAGAAATCTGCAACAGACTACACTGAGGGTATCTTTAGCAAGGTGAACCAGAGATAGCAGGATGTCACTCATCCTGCCATTCCCTTGGTTGTTATCCAATTGGTTGTCACAGTGCTAGAAGGCCATGTAGGCTTTTTGGCATGTATTTGGAAGTGGAGAGCTCCTCTAAGGAACTGGAGAAAAGGGTTCCTGAATAGACACCAGCTTTCACAGTGACCCCTGTGATATTAATATATCTCAATGACCTTGGGAACTACTGTTAAAGTTTTGATTTATTTGGGCTACTGTAAAACTGCCCATTTTACAAAAAGTGGCTTTAATCCTAGGACAAGCCTACTGCACATTAAAGAAAAGCGTTCTCCTCATTAATCTTAAAGTCCACAACATGGACCCTTTTGGATTTGGGCATCTATTTATGGGTTCAAGTCAACCTACAAGTTGAATATCTACTTCAATTAATGTTAGACGTACAGATGCTAAAATCAAAGAAAGTAAGCTATTTACCAAGACCTTTGTTATAATTAGAATCTAATAAGAAACCAAAGAGGATAAATGTATACACTGATTATATCCCAAAAAAAGCTTTTAGTGTAACTGAAGAATGAAATAATAAAACACTCTCCTTTCCTTCTTTTACCTTCAAAATGTTAACTTCTGCTTGTGAATGACTGTATAAAGAATGGGGCCTGGCGCGGTGGCTCATGCCTGTAATTCCAGCACTTTGGGAGGCCGACGTGGGTGGATCACGAGGTCTGGAGTTCGAGACCATCCTGGCCAACATGGTGAAACCCTGTCTCTACTAAAAACACAAAAAATGAGCCGAGCATGGTGGCACGTGGCTGTAGTCCCAGCTACTCGGGAGGCTGAGGCAGGAGAATTGCTTGAACCCAGGAGGCAGAGGCAGAGGTTGCAGTGAACCCAGATCGCGCCATTGCACTCCAGCCTGGCGACAGAGCAAGACTCCGTCTCCCAAAAAAAAAAAAAGGAAGAACTTTCCTATATATTAATGTACCCAGATATAGACAAGAGGGACACACATACACACACAGAGAGAGAGAGAGAGAGAGAGAAAAGAGACCCATAGGTAGGTATGAGCCCTTACTTAATATTTATTAATTTAATAAAACCCGGATCCTAGTACTTGACTTGCACAACATAGAATACTTTCAAGTAGTAGAGGATGATATACCTTAATATTCACTTTAAAACACTGGAAATAAAAATTATTCCATCACCACTTAATGGATATGGAGTTTTCCTTTTGGAGTGATGAAATTTCTGGATCTAGATAGTCTTCATAGTTTTGCAACACTGTAAATGTACTAAATGCCACAGAATTGCACATTTTAAAGTCATAAGTTTTACATTATGTATATTTTACTACAATTAAAAAAAAAGGATTCCCGATAAACAAAACGGCTATTCTCTTATAAAGATGGGACAGAGTTTTAATTAAACTATTCTTTAAATACACAAGAGGAGTTAACATTCAGGCTTTCCTTGAGGGGTAGCATAGAGACATAAGAATCAAGCAGGCCACCTAGGCTTGCCTCTGTCTGTGCTATAGAGACTACTTCAGGGTATCTCAGAGTTAAAAAATTAAAGCTCCTTTTTTCTTTATCTTCCTACTAACCAGTAAGCATTGACTTAAACTCCCTCCCCACAATAGAGAAAAAGAGAACAGACACAGCCCTGAGGTGCTACTGTTGCTTCACAGGCAGGATTTGGCCAGGAGCCTTGATACCTGCATGACTTCAAGGAACCAGCATGGGTAGCTCATGTTTCACTCCTAAAGTTAGCCTTTAAAAATAAATACACACATGAATGAAAAATAATTTGGACGGTCTTTCATTTTCCTTCAAATGATTAAATTCCAAATCCTTTTCTTATAAAAAGGTGATCAGAAACTCATCTCAACCCAGTTTTTAGGGCAAGAAGTTTCCTGTTGGCTGTCTTTATTTTAGATCAGGCATTGTAATGAAAACATTAATTTCCACACATTTATTTATTTATTTATTGAGACGGAGTCTCGCTCTGTCACCCAGGCTGGAGTGGTGGCACAATCTTGGCTCACTGCAACCTCTGCCTCCCGGGTTCAAGTGATTCTCCTGCCTCAGCCTCCCGGGTAGCTAGGATTACAGACACATGCCACCAAGCCCAGCTTCTTTTTGTTTTTTGTTTTTTTTTTTTTTGAGACAGAGTCTCACTCTGTTGCCAAGGCTGGAGTGCAATGGCGCGATCTCACTTGCAGAGCTCACTGCAAGCTCTGCCCCTCGGGTTCACGCCATTCTCCTGCCTCAGCCTCCCGAGTAGCTGGGACTACAAGCGCCCACACCACCATGCCTGGCTAATGTTTTGTATTTTTAGTAGAGACGGGGTTTCATCGTGTTAGCCAGGATGGTCTCGATCTCCTGACCTAGTGATCCACCTGCTTCAGCCTCCCAAAATGCTGGGATTACAGGTATGAGCTGTACTGTGCCTGGCTCATTTCTATACTTTTAAATCATATCCTAGAAGAAGAACCAAACAGAAACATAGCAACATGACTATGTTTTATAGAAATTTTATAGTCACAAAAATTTCCCCAACCTGTTTAAAAGAAAATACTCTTTGAATATGAATTTCGTATATTCAGCTTTGCTACTCTAAGAGTAGCAGCATTCAATGGGTCTCTTTTATAGCATGTAAAACCTGGTCTATTTTGTAAGCCCCATTTACATTCACACTGCCTTTGACATGGAGCTTTTTTTAAAATAATTTAGACACTATGACGATTTACACTGGAAATCCATATAAGATCCTCACCTGGTTATCTTAGGAATGCTGGTCAACTAACAGCACAAACCATCAACAGTGTGAAATTTGCATTTACAGGCCCTCTCCTCTTCTGTGTGGACATTTCATCTCCCTCCCTATCCCTGCACACTAGGGATTAACAATCTGCACTTGTTGGAGAGGGAAAGAAGTCATGTTTGTCATGTTTTGTCTGGCATTGTTATATCTGAAATGATTCCGTTTTAGGATGTGAGCTCCTTCAAACAGGGGTTTCAATTCTTTACATATAATATACAGTACTTAGCATACAGTAGTTTCCTATATATAATTTTTAAAAATCACTAACCATTTCATCTCTGTATTTCATATTCTAGCTTGAGTTAATAGCTGTTTGGGAAAAAAAAGATGACTAGCACCATAAATCATATTTTGGTGACCAAAATTAGTCAAAAAGACTATATTATAGTGATTTTGATATTTTGGATTAGGGAGACAACTTGATGTTAACTTACATCTAACAGAGGTTCCATTTTAGCAACAATATATGCATATCAGATAAAGAACAAAGGAAATCAGATACTGTTGTGATGAAATCCATCAAATTTTCCAGGTAAGGCTTAAAAAGATGAAGTTGGGGAGAAAAAAACCTTTCATGGCCATATCAAATGATGGAAATTAACTCAGCCTCAAGGGAAAACATCACAGAAAATGATGAATTGAAAACAGGGTAATGGTGGCTTGCACACATAGCCTTAATTATAGTATTCACTATTACCAATACTGTAATTCATTAACCTCACCTCTTATAGGCCTAGTAGAGGCTTGACCACTATATGAACTAAATAGATAACTGAACTTAAAACATTCCCCACCAGATCTACTTTAACATGTCTTTAAATTAGGTTTTATCATCAGTTTTTGATTCACCCAATTGTTCCGGTGCCTTTTAAGAGCTGATACAGTTATTAAAATATACACATTTACCCAATGAGCAGTAAAGGCCTTCCATAGAGTACATTTTAAGCACATCTCAGAAATACTCCTTCCCTGGGGCGCTTGAATGTTTTTTAATGTTAGCAATAAAGGAGGGCGAAAGAGTAAACCCAAATCTTGCAAATCTGCCCCTGAAGTAACTCACCTCTCCCGAGGCCTGCGACCGGCTGCCTTTCTGTTTTTCTGGCACAGTCCCTGCTGCAAGGCCAGTGTCTGAGATCCTCACTGTGTTTGGGGTGGAGCTGGCGGTAGTGACCACAGCTGCGGAAGCCACTATGCCCTGGCCAACTTGTTCCAGTGTTTTTCCTGCCTCTTTGTTTTCGGCTCCACCCACCTCTGGGGCCAAAGGTGTCTGACCTGTGGCTGTAGAATACGGAGTGAAAGATGCAGGTGTGTCCCCACCTACAGGCTCATCCTGCACCACCAGAGTCCTGCCGTTTTCTTTGGTGTAAGTGGCAAAGCGAATGTTGCGGTTAATCTGGGGGACAAATGTAGACGGTGGCTGCTTGGCTCTCTGATCCAGCCCTGGCTCTCCACTGGCATTCCCTCCTTTCCAGGGCCCTCGGCTTGCCTCACCTCCATCGCTCCCATTACTGTCTACTTCACCCCTGTCTCCTTTTAATTTCTTTGATGCAGGGTCACACCCAGAGTCCGAAGCACTTTTCCTCCTCCGGCCATCTTTACCCTCTATGCTTTCTCTTTTCTTCTTTCCTTTGGAAGATTTTACTGCTTTTAACGTACCCCCCTACAAAACAAAATTCAAAAAAGATTACAAGGAAACCTTCATCCTGTGAATACCATATACCATTAGCTCTTTCCCATCTCTAGAAGCAGACAAAGCAGGCATAGACTGCCAAGTTCCAAAACATCCCCTTTGTTAAAAGCTCTAATCTTTCTGTGACTCAATTTATATACACACATTCAAGATAATAGTTACCAGAGGTTAACTCACTTGGCAAACTTTCTCTTACCCCTTGACGAAATAACTCACTTTATTACATATTTATTTCCTTGCTTGAAAGAAACTTGCATTTTAAGTACTGAAATAGGGAACCTTCTCTAACGAGAAGTCACTAAACCAACATTTGTGAGTCTGTGACCAAAGGAAAAGTGAACCTGGGCTGGGCGCAGTGGCTCATGTCTGTAATCCCAGCACTTCGGGAGGCCGAGGCGGGCAGATCACAATGTCAGAAGATTGACACCATCCTGGCCAACATGGTGAAACCCCATCTCTACTGAAATATAAAAAAATTAGCCAGGTGTGGTGGCACATGCCTGTAGTCCCAGCAACTCGGGAGGCTGAGGCAAGGGAATCACTTGAACCCGGGAGGCGGACGTTGCAGTGAGCCGAGATGGCGCCACTGCACTCCAGCCTGGTAACAGAGCGAGACTCTGTCTCAAAATAAATAAATAAATAAGTAAAATAGAATAAAGAAAAGAAAACCTGAAAGAGACAGGTTTGGATCGCTCATGTAGACACTGTAAAAACTCAATCCCCAGATCCTATTTCAAAGCATTAGACAGAGGAAAGGGAAAAAAGCAGGCTACCACTGGCCAAACAGGCAAATCTCGTATTTCTTCTAGTAATTTCAGACTACCTCATGAAATCTTACTTGTGTCTTATTTAAGAGGCCAAAACAACCTAGGATGATACAGGATTAGAAGGGGCAATTCCCATCTCTGAATAAACTCTCTCCCTGAGAATGAAGGGAGTCAGGTATGGGATGCAGCTAACATTGTCTAGAGCAATCTTTGGGCACCAAAGTTACAGCTGGAACATTTTTTAGATTGGCATTCCACCATGAAACAAGTATTCATTTTAGCATTATTTGGGTAACTTCCAGATGGTTTTATTCAGAAACTTGTGTGGGGGTGGTAATATGTGACACACAGTTATTTAGCCATTAATATTTACCAACTTAGTTAATGTACTCTTACGTCCTTCAATATTTATAAATTCTTTGCAGATCTATATCTTTATTGTAATCATTATCATAGCTGTTACAATGTAAACTCAAAGATTTTAAAATTTCTTTTTGCCAGTCCTAGTTTCTGTATTTTTCCTCTTTTGCTGTCTTCATTACCATCCTTTCTCCTTAAACTGTCTTCTATAAACCTCTTAAGGAGGCCTGGTGTGTTGGCTCATGCTTGTAATCCCAGCACTTTGAGAGGCTGAGGTGGGTAGATCCACCTGAGGGCAGGAGTTTGAGACCAGCCTGGCCAACATGGTGAAACCCCGTCTCTACTAAAAATACAAAATCAGCCAGGCATGGTGGTGCATGCCTGTAATCCCAGCTACTGGGGAGGCTGACGCAGGAGAATCACTTGAACCCGGAGGGGAAGGTTGCAGTGAGCCGAGATTGTGCCATTGCCCTCCAGCCTGGGCAACAAGAGGGAAACTCTTTCTCAAAAAAATAAAACAAAACAAAACAAAAAACTGTTAAGCACAGCTCAAGATTTTTGTTTCCCTATACTTTTGGTAATACTATCTAAGTTTCTAAGCCTTTCCTTTTTTTTTTTCCTGAGATGGAGTCTTGCTCTGTTGCCCAGGCTGGAGTGCAGTGGCATGATCTCGGCTCACTGCAAGCTCCACCTAACGGGTTCAAGTGATTGTCTTGCCTCAGCCTCCCCAGTAGTTGGGACTACAGGCGTGCACCACCACACCCGGTTAATTAATTAATTTATTTTTTTTGAGACAGAGTTTCACTCTTGTCATGCAGGCTGGATTGCAATGGTGTGATTTCAGCTCATGGCAACCTCTGCCTCCCGGGTTTGAGCGATTCTCCTGCCTCAGCCTCCTGAGTAGCTGGGACTACAGGTGCCTGCCACCACGCCCAGCTAATTTTTTGTATTTTTAGTAGAGACAGGGTTTCACTATGTTGGCCAGGTTGGTCTTGAACTCCTGACCTCAGGTAATCTACTCACCTCAGTCTCCCAAAGTGCTGGAATTACAAGTGTGAGCCACCATGCCTGGCCTAATTTTTCTATTTTTTAGTAGAGACGAGGTTTCACCATGTTGGCCAGGCTGGTCTCAAACTCCTGACCTCAGGTGATCTG
>NW_012114511.1:3642959-3658237 GCF_000951035.1 Colobus angolensis palliatus | reverse complement strand
TAATTGGTTTGTTTACAAAGTTGGTCCTATGAACATGTTAGCCAGGGTGGTCTCGATCTCCTGACCTCGTGATCCGCCCATCTCGGCCTCCCAAAGTGCTGGGATTACAGGCTTGAGCCACTGCACCCCCCCCGGCCTCTTTTGATTTTTAAAAGCTTTTAAATTCTTTCTTCAATCTCTGTCACCACCTAGTTTTCACTGATGTAAATCACAATCAGTGAACTCTGTTCTTTCTTGTTCATTCACCCATACTTAAAGGAGATGAGGTGATCACGGATCTCTAAAAAAGGTTACTATAAAACTTGGCAGAACTATAAAAAAAATTGGACTTTGCTAGCAAAGAAAACAGTAATATCATGCTAATACCAAAAAAGTAAGAACCAACATCTGCTGCTAAAAACCAAAGATCGCTTGGTGTGGTGGCTCACGCCTGTACACCCAGAACTTTGGGGGGCCAAGGTGGGCAGATCATGAGGTCAGGAGTTTGAGATCAGCCTGGTCAATATGGTGAAACCCTGTCTCTACTAAAAATACAAAAATTAGGTGGGCATGGTGGTGCGCGCCTGTAGTCCCAGCTATTCGGGAGGCTGAGACAGAAGAATCGCTTGAACCCGGGAGGCGGAGCTTGCAGAGAGCCAAGATAGCCCCACTGCACTCCAGCCTGGGCGACATAGCAACACTCTGTCTCAAAAACAAACAAACAAACAAACACAAACCAAACATCCCACCTATAAGTCATCCAGTCAACTTGCAGAGCCTGGCTCACAGAAACCTACCAGTCCCTAAACAACTTATATGTAAGTCCTACTTACAGTGAGCTACTCATATGTGAGTAAGCAGCCTATAACATTGAGACCAGTACTCCCCAGTTATATTTAACCAGCTGAACAGTACCTGGCATACAATATGTGCTTAATGAAGGAATGAAATAAGGAAAGGAACAAAAAAGGGGACCAATACATGATCAAAGTAGCAGGTGTTTTCGGCCATGCAAACACAGTCAGGAGACTTACCCTATTTGTGGTAATATTACATGTAGTAAACAGTTTTTAAATTTAACCCTGGCCAGGTACGGTGGCTCATGCCTGTCATCCCAGCACTTTGGGAGGCTTAGGTGGGAGTTTGAGACCAGACTGGGCAAGATAGCGAGACCCTGTCTCAAAAAAAAATTTTTTTTCTTTTCCTATTCTGATCTTGTTTTAGGAAGTCAAGAATGACTGGATAAAGATGAAGAAAGACTATATACTTAGCAGGAGTGGTAAAGACAGCAATATTTACAGAGGTGCTAAGATACTGTGAGGAATATGTGGATAGCTGGTCAACTGAAGGAAATTCACACAGAATTACTTAATTGGTTCAGGCAGAGATTTTTCTCTTTTTTTTGAGACAGAGTCTTGCTCTATCACCCAGGCTGGAGTGCAATGGTGCGATCTTGGCTCATTTCAACCTCCAGCTAAGGTTCTAGCGATTCTCCCACCTCAGCCTCCCAAGGAGCTGGGATTACAGACACCCACCAACATGTCTGGCTAATTTTTTTTTTTGTAGTTTTTAGAGACAGAGTTTCACCATGTTGGCCAGGCTGGTCTTGAACTCCTGACCTCAAGTGATCCACCTGCCTTGGCCTCCCAAAGTGCTGGGATTACATGTGTGAGCTACTGCGCCTGGCCCAGAGATCGTCAGTGTATCTTTTTTTGGGCTATATTAATTCTGAATAAACCAAGAGTTGGGCTGGCTCATAACAATTATGCAGTAACCAATTCACTGTGTGCTGAGCACTGAACTAGGTACCAGCTTGAATTGATTCTACTCGGGAATACAGAATTTCAGACTCCCTTGGAGCTCCCTGCCACCGAATGGGGAAAAAAAAACAAAAGTGGACGTAGTTTATCCTTCATTTCTTGTTACTTGGTAGATCACGAGTATTACTACTGCTTATTGCACTTTTAACTGACTACTATATCTTTCAAGTATACCTGTCCTGACAGAATATAGGAAGAAACCAGCCTTGCATTTTAAAAGAACTAGGGAACATAGTCATGATTAAAAGGGTTCGCTCAAACTAGGTCTCTTTCTTGAGAACATCCCCCCTTAATTAGACAGACTGTGAAGACAGCAAAAAAATGAAAAGTGGCGAAAGCTGAACAACTCAAAGGGCATCCATGGAAAACACATATATAAGAGATCTACATACAGCAAGATAATGCAAGCTCATGAGTCTGCTCAGGAACGCAGTGCATTACTATACCTCGTTTTGAGGCGTTGAATTATCCATCAGCATCACATGGATTAGTCTGGGATCTACCGACTTGATCTCACCACTCTACAGTAGGATGGGAAAAAGATGTTTAATGCCTTGTCCACAAAGACATAATTATGTAATTTCCTAATCGATGTAATTATCTCTTTATTGTTTTGATTCACCTACTAGAATGAAAGCTCCATGAGAGCAGAGATCTCTACTGTCTCATTTACTGCTACAACAGGTTAGAACATGGTAAGCATTGAAATATTTGTTAAGCAAATGAATGAAAGAAGTGAATTCATGCCCAAGTGTGTCTTCTAGCGATGTTAATTTTGAATCCTGTATCTCTAAAACCATCCTATTCTGTATAGTATGAAACAAAAAACCTTCAGAATCAATAATCATTAAAAGAATCACTCTAGGGTTGGGTGCAGTGGTTCACGCCTATAATCTCAGCATTTTGGGAGGCCAAGGTGGGTGGATCACCTGAGGTCAGCAGTTCAAGACCAGCCTGGCCAACATGGTGAAACCCCGTTTCTACTAAAAATACAAAAAATTAGCCGGGTGTGGTGGCATGACTGTAATCTCGGTGACTCGGGAGGCTGAGGCAGGAGATTCGCTTGAACCTGGGAGGCGGAGGTTGCAGTGAGCCGAGATCGTGCCACCGCACTCCAGCTTGGGCAACAAGAGCAAAATTCTATCTCAAAACAAAACAAAAAAACAATCACTCCAGGCCAGGCATAGTAGATCATGCCTGTAACCCCAGCACTTTGGAAGGCTGAGGCAGGATGACCAGGAGTTCGAGACCAGCCTGGGGAACACAGTGAGACTCTGTTTAAAAAAGAAAAAAGAATCATTTTACTATTAGAGAATAAAAACCCTGTAGGGGGGCAATTTGATAGAAAATGTCAAATTTATTGTGCATATTCTTTGATCTAGTAATTATACATACAAATTTATTCCAATAAATAATGTAAAAAGATGTTCAAGGATGTTCACTGTGATATTACATGTATTAGTGAAAATACTGGCAATGATTTAAATGTCTATCAATTTTAGATTAGTCATGATATATCCATGTAGTGGAAAAGAATGCATCTATTTTAAAGGATGAGACAGATCTTTACATTTATATACAAAAATGCTCAGTGGGGGTTTACATATTTACCTCTAGTTTATAGATGAGAACAGTGAAGTTAAGAAAGTTCAATAGCCTTTCTAGGGGTTACACAACTATTATGTGAGAGTCAGGGATGGGACCCAAGTCATCTTACACATAATGAAGTGCTCACCTATCTAAACCATCCTTTTTAAGGGGATGGACGGACCTTAGACAGAATAACGCAGAGTCTCACCTCGGTTACAGACACCTCCATAAGACGAGTGATGGAGTCTTGATGGCTCACAACACCATAGAGCCACCCTTCTTCCCCCTCTGGCTGATATACCTTGACCCTGTGACCTTGAACACTGTAGGGACCTAAAAGGGAGATCAGTCAGTATTGAATATTTTTGGCTAAGCTATATTTCATAATTGTTTCTAAAAGTCAAAGGAAAATTAGGTAATGTAAATATTTGGCACTTTTGGTCCCCTTTCATAGAATTGAACAAATGAGCAATTCCAGATTTACCATACTCAGCAATTTAAAAACAAAACCTTAATGGTTTCTTCCAGTGGTCTTTGTAAATTCTTCATTTATTCACAAATTCCTTAGACTTTCCCAGCCCTCCAATTCCCCCTTGCCTCAATCTTCCAGTTCTGAAAGTATTATAGGAAGGGAAAGGAAACTTCAAATAAAAAACTATGGTAGTATGAAAATGTAGTTAGATACCTGACATGTACCTAACTATATGTACATGAAAAAAGTGGGAGGCCACTAAGTTGAATGTGCTGTTATGTTATGTTACGTTATGTTATGTCATATATGGCCGTTTACATTCTGGTATCTGAGTTTCAATAACAGTGGGTGGAGAGTTCAATTTACGACGTTTCCAGCCTTTTGCACTAATAATAGGCTGAACAAATATATAGCACCTGTCTTCCTAGGAACACAGAGTTTCAAATATATTACTTTATCAGCAGGTAATGTTACCCTGCAATTTAAGCTGTCCTCCAAAGACAGTTCCCCACCCCCCCGCCATATCCTTGTTCATTGAGACTGTATAGCTAAATCATTACCAGTTTTAGATTATTCTCTCTCAGAGCTAAAATTTAGATTCCATAACTTTTCTATGTCCTACCTTTCCTTCTGTCCACTCAATTTTCTTTTCTGCTACCAATTTTCCTCATATTCTTTCTTCCACTGTTACTTTTCCTTGATTATTTAACATCATTTTATCCTGACACCTTCCTTCCCCAATAGGTCAGTTTTTCTACCTTTACCTGTTTCGATTTATTTTGACAAAAGTGAAACAAGGAAACTATTTCCCTGAAAATAATGATTATTATGAGATTAAGAAAGGAAGGGGAGTGAATGTATAACATAAATGAAGCCAATAGTTTACACCTTTTGTGTAGAATCTTGGGCAAAACTTGTATCTGAACTTGAAAGCTAGTAATTTTTTTCATTCTTAAAAACAACATGCTTTTAACGTGAATGGGTCTGTGGACACATTATACTTTGCACTCTAAGTTATTTGTTGGTGTTAAGTTTTTAGTTCTTGAGAAACTTGTAGATTGTAACTTAAAAAAGCAAAGATTTTCTAATTCATTGCTATATCCCCAATGCCTTAACGCTGTCTAGTACATGGTAATATTTAAGAAATTAAAAAAAACTAAAACTCAATTCACAATAAAACTGTATATTATGAAATGCAGAATGAACCAGAAACACTGGTCTGAATGAGATCCTGTTTTTGCTCTAAGAGCATCTTTAAGGGGATGGATGGACCTTAGACAGAATAACACAGAGTCTCACCTCTGTTACAGACACCTCCATAAGACGAGTGATGGAGAGAGAATGAGATCTCTATTCTAGAGATCCAGCTAACTGGAGATACTCTTTATTTTTATTGCTTTTGAATAAATAATAATTATTATCCTTCATGTGGCATCTGACTCTGCCCACAAAAAGAAGATAAGTACAAATGTTTAAGGTTGCGTGGTATCCCATACTATCACTCAACAGTGATCATTCACCTGAATCAGAGTTCAGGGACAGAAGACTATCTGTTCTTACCTCGGCTGAATATCTCCTGTAGCTTTTGGTCACTGATCAAAGCATTAACTGTTTCTCTCAGTGCAGCATGTTCCAAAAGAATCTGGTTTTGGCTATCTGTTCCCATCTGGTAAAGATAAAAGAAGAAAACAACTGAATGTTAAAATGAATAGCAAACATCTAATCAGCTGAGAAAAATCATATCCTAAGGAGCCACATATCAACATTTGCCAAACAGTATCTACAGAACCTTAGTCTCAGGCTAGGTGTGGTGATCATGCCTGTAATCTCAGTACTTTTGGAGGCCAAGGCAGGAGGATCGCTTGAACCCAGGAGTTTTGAGGCTGCAGTGAGCTATTGCAGGGCCATTGCATTCCAGCCTAGATGGCAGAATAAGACCCTGTCTCTTGAACAACAAAAAAAAGAGAACTCTAGTCTCATGAAATGTTTCGCAAAAATTAAAAATGCTACGATCAATTAGGATTAGGAAACATTATATATCTTTCTACATACAATAGCCTATTAAAGGCTCTGAGAAGTCATACAGGAAAGAAACTTCTTTAGGCCAGTGTTTCCCATACTTATTTGACCACAAAACATTTTATTTCTTGTACATCTTTTTGCTTATTTCAGTATTTATCCAAAATTTACCAAGTGCTATCTCATAAAGTACTAAGATTATAAATATGAATAAAGCAAGGTTGCTGAGACGGAATGAGGCCTAATGAGCGGGGAAGACATATCAACAAAGAAATCACCATTAACATCTCACGGAAGACAGTTTAGGAAATAACTGCTCTTGTCTGTCTTAGTAAGACAGTAAAACTCTTAGAGTCACCTAATTTTCTTCCTGCAGACAGCAACCCTTACAAGTCAGAAATAAATGTATTTTCCTAAATTCTGAAACTATAACTCAGACACTGGTTTGTTTTAACTATTAACTAGTCCCT
The DNA here is from genome assembly GCF_000951035.1 of Colobus angolensis palliatus. Taxonomy (NCBI): domain Eukaryota; kingdom Metazoa; phylum Chordata; class Mammalia; order Primates; family Cercopithecidae; genus Colobus; species Colobus angolensis. The sequence goes on along the minus strand of NW_012114511.1, from coordinate 3,651,887 downwards.
TTTCTTTGTAACTATGATCCTTCATGCTGCTTGGAACCAGTCCAAACTCCTGGATGTCAATAATGAATAGGCCCCCTTGGACTCAAGTTACAGAAACAGCCACCTCAGAGAAGCCACCTCTTCCTTTTTTTTTTTTTTTTCTGAGACAGTCTTGCCCAGTTGCCCAGTTGCCCAGTCGCCCAGGCTGGAGTGCAATGGCACTATCTTGGCTCCCTGCAAGCTCTGCCTCCCGGGTTCACGCCATTCTCCTGCCTCAGCCTCCCAAGTAGCTGGGACTACAGGTGCCCACCACCACGCCTGGCTAATTTTTTTGTATTTTTAGTAGAGATGGGGTTTCACTGTGTTAGCCAATATGGTCTTGATCTCCTGACCTCGTGATCCGCCTGTCTGGGCCTCCCAAAGTGCTGGGATTACAGGTGTTAGCCACCGCACCCGGCCAAAACCACCTCTTCTGAAGAGACTCAGAATTGTGGTCTTAAGTCTTGGGTGGTTTTAGGGTAGGGTAGAGCCGTGTAGAAGAAGAAAGAAGCCTCAGCCACCAGAAGTACTTTTCAAGGGAGCAGAAAAACTTTAAAATGCACAGGGAGATTGGGTACAGTGGCTCACACCTGTAATCCCAGCACTTTGGGAGAGCAAGGTGGGTGGATCACTTGAGGCCAGGAGTTTGAGATCAGCCTGGGCAACATGGCAAAACCCTGTCTCTACTAAGACTATAAAAATTAGCCAGGTGTAATAGCATGTGCCTTTGATCCCAAGCTAGTTGGGAGGATGAGGCACAAGAATCAGTTGAAACTGGGAGGTGGAGGTTGCAGTAAGATGAGATCAAGCCACTGCACTCTAACCTAGGTGACTGTCTCCTAGGTGACTATTTATATAAATAAACAAATAAATAAACAAACATTTTAAAATACCAGGCGCAGTGGCTCACGCCTGTAATCCCAGCATTTTGGGAAGGCCAAGGCAGGTGGATCGCCTGAAGTCAAGAGTTCGAGACCAGCCTGACCAACATGGTGAAACCCTATCTCTACTAATAATACAAAAATTATCTGGGTTTGGTGGCACATGCCTCTAATCCCAGCTACTTGGGAGGCTGAGGCAGGATAAATGCTTGAATCCAGGAGGCAGAGGTTTCAGCAAGCCAAGATCATGCCATCGCACTCCAGCCTGGGCAACAAGAGCAAAACTCTGTCTCAAAAAAATAAGTAAATAAATAAATAAAGGCACAGCATATTTATTGGAGGAAGTAATATAAGAAACGCTAATATGTTCCCACCTAGCAAAAGGGGAAACGCCTACATTTATATCAACAAAGAAATTAGCAATGAGAAAAAAATAGGCTCAAGGCTAGAGCAAGTGTTAAATACCTGAAACAGATGCAGCCCATTGGCATCTGACAGGAACCGAAGCTCTCGATCCAGAAGATATTCCACTGGAACCACAGAACCCAAACCCAGTTTATCTACAAGGGGAGTAAAAGTCTGTGAAGTACAATGACAAGAAATTGATTAGAATTTGGGAATAAAAAAAATAGCAATTCAAACAAATCTCTAACTTCAAAGAAAGAATTATTATATCTTTCACCCCAGTAAATACTGATAAGCTAAAGCATAAGTCCTTGGAAACATTCCCAACCTGGTGTCTACCCCTCAAACAGTCATGGGAAGCTAACTAATGCAGAAAGTCAGCTCAGTACTCTTATTGGCTAAAAAGGACAAGAGGAATCAGAAATTCTCCTAATTCTGCCTAGGGACAGGGCTAATCTTGTCAGGTTTCAAGGGAGCTAAATTACAGTAAATTCCCAGAATAAAGAGTTATACTGTTATCATCGCTAGAACTCTTGAAATCTTTGTGAAATTTATAAAATAATTAACGGCATAAATATGCATGGTTAACTCATATTAGCATTTCATAAATAAACAGCCTACAAAAAAGTCATGAAGAGACCCCACATGCACATATACAAGAGCTTCTCCTAAAAGTTCAACTGGAAAGTGGCCTTAAAAACAAATGAGGCCGGGCTCAGTGGCTTCTGCCTGTAATCCCAGCAATTTGGGAGGCCAAGGTGGGTGGATCACCTGAGGTCCGGAGTTTGAGACCAACCTGACCAACATGGTGAAACTCCGTCTCTACTAAAAATAGAAAATTAGCCCACTGTGGTTGTGTGCCCCTGTAATCCCAGTTACTTGGGAGGCTGAGGCAGCAGAATCGCTTGAACCCAGGAGGCGGGGGTTGCAGTGAGCCGAGACAGCGCCATTGCACTCCAGCGTGGGCAACAAGAATGAAACTCCTTCTCAACAACAACAACAACAACAACAAAAAACAAATGAAAGGGCTGGGCGAAGTGACTCACCTGAGGTTAGAAGTTCAAGACCAGCCTGGACAACATGGTAAAACCCTGTCTCTACTAAAAATACAAAAATTAGCTAGGCATGGTGGCGCACGCCTGTAATCCCAGCCACCTGGGAGGCTGAGGCAGGAGAATCGCTTGAACCCGGGAGGCGGAGGTTGCAGTGAGCCTAGATTGTGCCACTGCACTCCAGCCTGGGTGACAGGGTGAGACTCTGTCTCAAAACAACAACAACAAAAAAAACAAATGAAAAGACAGTTTAGTAAGTGATGATATATACCATCAATAGGTTAAAAAATTGTTTTGAATATTATTTATTTAATTTGGTTAGCCACATGAGAATTAGGATTTTTTAGAAGTTACCATTTATACCCATACTTTGCTAATAGGACAGACAGAAACAAATGGATACTCTCACAATTAAATTTTATAACACACAGTCAGGCACAGTGGCTCACGCCTACAATCCCAGCACTTTGGGAGGCTGAAGCAGGTGGACTGCTTGAGCCCAGGAGTTCAAGACCAGCCTAGGCAACATGATGAGCAACCATCCCTATAAAAAATACAAAAATTAGGCTGGGTGCAGTGCTGTGCATCTGTAGTCCCAGCTTCTTGGGAGGCTGAGGTGGGAGGATGGTTTAAGCCTGAGGGTCAGAGGTTGCAGTGAGCTGTGATTGCACCACTGCATTCCAGCCTGAGTGACAGAGCCAGACCCCGTCTCAAAAAAATAAAATAAATTTTATAATGCTATTTTATTTCACTCCATAATTGAAAAAAAACTTCAAAGGTTATAAATAATGTTTCAAAACCTTGCTCTGAGAAAAGACTAAAGGTGAAAAAATTCTTTTCATTGTTGTTTTTTTTGTTTTTGAGACAGGGGTCTCACTCTGTCACCCAGGCTGGATACAGTGGCACAATCATGGCTCACCGTGGCCTCAACCTCCTGGGCTCAAGCCATCCTCCCACCTCAGCCCCACAAGTAGCTGGGACCACAGACATGTGTTACCAGACCTAGCTAATTTTTGTATTTTTTGTAGAGATGGGGTTTTGGCATGTTACCAGGATGGTCTCAAACTCCTGAGCTTAAGTGATCTTTCTGCCTCAGTCTCCCAAAGTGCTGGGATTACAAGGCATGAGCCACCATGTCCGGCCAAAAAAATTCTTTCATATCAAATATCACCTAATATAAAACATTTTGGAGGACAAAGGAGAAAAGACTGCTCCTAATTTTTGCATTAGTAACTTAAGAATAAACATATGTTGGCCGGGCACGGTGGCTCAAGCCTGTAATCCCAGCACTTTGGGAGGCCGAGACGGGTGGATCACGAGGTCAGGAGATCGAGACCATCCTGGCTAACACGGTGAAACCCCGTCTCTACTAAAAAATACAAAAAAAACTAGCCGGGCGAGGTGGCGGGCGCCTGTAGTCCCAGCTACACGGGAGGCTGAGGCAGGAGAATGGCGGGAACCCGGGAGGCGGAGCTTGTAGTGAGCTGAGATCTGGCCACTGCACTCCAGCCCGGGCGACAGAGCGAGACTCCGTCTCAAAAAAAAAAAAAAAAGAATAAACATATGTTAAGGACAAAGTATATAGTTCTTATACATACTCTGTAACATGTCATAGTTACATTATAGGAGTAAAGCTCAGATACGTTCCCACCCAGTAAAAGCCACTCACCAGGGCTGGCCATTGTGCAATGGAGACTCGAGTGCCCTGGAGAAGGACTGGGTCCTCACGGGGTGCCCATACAAGAGATCCTTCCAGCAGAAGCACAATAACTTCTTCAGCATGAACTTTTACCCAGGAGTGTTGTTTCCAGTTACAGCCATCAAATTCTACAAAGATCTGCAAAAAAGAGATAAAAAGCAGTTTGGAAGTCACACTTGGAAAAATCTCACACTATACTTATAAATGAACATAAACCCCACTGTTTTGAACAACTGACTAGGAATAATTCTAACTTGTGTTTAAGATCTTTTAATGGATGTCAATAAAAACTGATCTTCAGAGCCAGGAAGCTGGTCTCAGCCCCATTCTGAAAAGGAGGAACAGAGTTAAGGAGGTATGAACTATTTACAGTCATTCAGTAATTTTTAGTCATGTCCCTACTGAAATTTACAACTCTTAGTTTCTAATTCATATCTACACAAACTAGCTGAGGGCATACTATACTAAGTTCAGGAGTACAGAAAGGAATCTGGCATACTTCTTGGTCTCAAAAAGCTCATAATCCAATGGGAAGAAATTTTTAATACTTCTATTGCAATTGACTGTGAACTTTAATTATTTTTTCAATAGGTGATGTATGTATATGGCAAAAATTCAAAAAGATAAAATGCTGAAAAACATCGTTCTCCCATTCCTGTGTGTGGATTCTATTGATTGATTGATTGAGACAGGGCCTCACTCTGTCGCCCAAGCTGCAGTGAAATGGCGTGATCTCAGCTCACTGCAACCTCTGCATCCTGGGCTCAAATGATCCTCCTGCCTCAGTCCCCCAAGTAGCTAGAACTACTAGCATATGCCATCATGCCCAGCTTATTTTTTGTAGAGACACAGTTTCACCATGTTGCCCAGGCTGGTCTTGAACTTCTGAACAAGGGATCTGCCCACCTCGGCCTCACAAAGTCTGGGATTACAGGTGTGAGTCACTGGGCCCAGCCTTTTTTAAAATTTAAAATTAAATTAAAATTAATTATTTCAGTAGAGATAGGGTCTTGCTATGTTACCCAGGCCAGTCTTGAACTCCTGGGCTCAAATGATCCTCCTACCTTGGCGTCCCAAAGTGCTGGGATTATAGGTATGAGCCACCACACAAAGCTGCATGTGGATTCTTAAGTGCAACTGTCAGCAGTAATCTCACATCGGCTAGCAAAGACTTGCTATAGTTACGATGCCGCCTTCTCCCCTGAACACATACTCTACTTGTTGAGATATACTTAAGTAGACACTGTATTTATACAGTTCTGAAAGCAGATTACATTAAATGAAGCTACATTTGTCTAATAAATACTATGCTTAGATTTGACTATTTTTTTTTTTTTTTTTGAGACAGAGTCTTACTTTGTTGCCCAAACTGACTGCTGTGTGGCACAATCACGGCTCACTACAGCCTTGACTTCCTAGGCTCAAGCAGTTCTCCCTCAGCCTCCTGGGTAGCTGAGACTATAGGCGCACACTACCATGTCCAGCTAATTTTTGATTATTTGCAGAGACAGGGTCTCACTATGTTGCCCAGGCTGGTCTTGAACTCCTGGAGCCAAGCAATCTTCCTGCCTCAGCCTCACAAAGTGCTGGGATTACAGGTACGAGCTACCCTGGCTGGCCCCAGCTTTGACTTTCTACATAAATTCTGACTTCTGAAGATGAGTCAACACAGCATCAAAAGCTATATATGTGGCCAGGCACGGTGGCTCATGCCTGTAATCCCAGAACTTTGGGAGGCTGAGGCAGGTGGATCACAAAGTCAGGAGTTCAAGTACAGCCTGGACAAGATGGTGAAATGCTATTTCTACTAAAAATACAAAAATTAGCTGGGCGTGATGGCGGGCACCTGTAATCCCAGCTACTCAGGAGGCAGAGGCAGAGAACTGCTTGAACATGAGAGGTGGAGGTTGCAGAGAGCCGAGATTATGCCACTGCATTCCAGCCTGAGCAACAGAGCGGAACTCTATCTCAAAAAAAAAGCTACATATGTATATAAACTATCACTATTTATAATAGATATGTCCAGTGCCTAATATATAGCTGGTCACAAAAGGGCCAGAGTATTTATTTATTTATATCCCACTCCATCAACTAAGGATTTTTGTTGGCTTTTAGGAAACACGTGTAACAAAACAATAAAATATAAATTAAAATCAGAGTCAAGCAAACTACAACAGGAAGTCACTATCAAAGTTAAAAAAAAAGGAAAACTCAGCAGGAAATAAGGATCTATATAGCTGCTGTGATTCTATGACTTTCTGTTTTTTGAGACACAGTCTTGCTGTGTCACCCAGGCTGGCACGATCTTGGATCACTGCAACCTCTGCCTTCTGGGTTCAAGCGATTCTTCTGCCACAGCCTGCCGAGTAGTTGGGACTATAGGTGTGCACCACCACGCCCAGCTAATTTTTACATTTTTTGTAGAGATGGGATTTTGCCATGTTGGCCAGGCTGGTCTCGAACTCCTGGCTTCAACTGATCCACCCACCTTGGTCTCCCGAAGTGTTGGGATTACAGGCGTGAGCCACTGGGCACAGCCTGTGTGACATATTTGGCTTTAAGTTTCCCAAAGGCCAATATAAAAATGGAGACAAAGTCAGTTGCATAGTTCTTGTTGTCCACAAGGAAAACACACAGCAATTACTCAGAGAAGCAAAGCTTCTCCAACTACTTGGCTCTATAAAATTTCTCACGTGAGGCCGGGCGCAGTGGCTCACACCTGGAAGCCCAACACTTTGGGAGGCTGAGGTGGGCAGATCAAACCTGAGGTCAGGAGTTCGAGACCAGCCTGACCAACATGGAGCAACCCCATCTCCAGTAAAAATACAAAATTAGCTGGGCGTGGTGGCGCATGCCTATAATCCCAGCTACTCAGGAGGCTGAGGCAGATGAATCACTTGAACCCAGGAGGCGGAGGTTGCGGTGAGCCGAGATCGTGCCATTGCACTCCAGCCTAGGCAACAAGAGCGAAATTCTGTGTCAAAACAAACAAACAAAAAACTCACATGAAACTTCTTAAGGCAACACTAAGTGATGTAGGACAGTATCAGAATCTCCACAGACGTGACTCCCAACTGGCAACTGCGGAGTTACCAGGAGGATCTGTAAGTACTAGGGGCACCAAGCATTTCCTAGAATGAATGTCAGAGGTCTTGCATATGTATGTACTATCATTTTTCAAATACATGTAGATGACGTAATTAATAAAATTCAAATCTATTAAAAATTGTTAATAAAATTTTATGTGTATTTTACCACAGTGAAAAAAATTTGAAGAAAAATATTACTGAATTCACAATAGCTTTTTTTGTTTGTATACGTGTTCTCAAGTAACCAACATAAAAATTATAATGATATGAAAATTCAGGAAATTTACACTTGAAAAGTATGGAACCACAGCTCAGTAGCCTGGCTACTGGTTTAATCTCTTCACAGGTAACAAATCCTTGTGAACTGAAGCGCATTGCTGAAAAGTTATTCCAAAAGTTAAATTCGTTATAAAAGTTCTAGTTCTTTATCTATAATACTCCAACAAAGAAATTAGCAATGAAAAAAGTAAGCTTCATTTCTACTTAATAAAAAGATGGAGATGCAAGGCTCAGAGAGAAGAAGAATGATTTTTACAAAGAAAAAGGATAGAACATTGAACTGCAGTATATTTAATATATAAATAGGCTCATTCATACATACATGTTATAGGGGAATAAGACATAGTCCCTGCCTTCAGGTAACTTACAGGCAACTGGAAAGAGAGAGATGTATTCAAATTTACATTATTTAAGTGCAGACTCCGGCACGAAGAAAGGCAGCATAATGTACAAAGCTTGGAGCTCATGTTCCAGGAGGCCTGGATTAGTGTCTCAGTTCCACTCTCTTGCAAAACCTAGATAACTTACTTTTCCCTCCTCAAATCTTAGTTTTCTCTTTTGTGATATGACACATCTTTCTTACCTCATGGACTGGTTGTGAAAATTAAATAAAGGAACAGATTCTAAAGCACTTTGGTTGATTATAAAGCACTATTTGGGCAACAGTATGTCACAGGATAAACAGAAACAGGGTAAAATAAAGTAGGACGGGTATTCAGAGGCATAAGATCACTTCAGAGGTGCAGAGGAACTGATAGAGGCTGAGGACAACAAAAGCCCCAGTTAAGTTCTGGGATGGCCAGGAACTATTTAACACACTGTAGGGAGGAAGCAGTAGCAAATAAGGCTAAAAAGGCTAGGAGTAGATGTGGAAGACCTTGAACACTTGGATAAAAGATTGGGGCTTCATCCAGCTGTCAATGGGAGGTGTGGGTATGTGCATGCAACTATCATTAAAAGGTTTTGTGTGTGTGTATACGGTGGGGGAGTAGTAGGGAGTGTTCTTACACGACCCAGAGTTGGGGGTAGTAAAATGAGAAAGGAAGTGACTTCTGCTTACGAGAATCCAAGAGCTCTATCACAAAGTTGATGACTGGCTGAACGTAGAAGTACAGGAGAATTAAAAAATGCCTTCGATTTTGAACCAGAGAAAAGAAGTGCTGCCATCACAAAGATGAACTGATCTCAGGAGGACACAATGGCTGGAGGACAGACAAGACCTTGCAAACCATAAAAAGCAGCCTGGAATGTTCAATGCCCAGATTGGATCTGACCCTGAGTGACACAGTACTCTACCAGGTGTCCTCAGAAAACCAGAGGTTGAGACTCCATGGTAACCAATGGCTAGGTGCCATGATGAATAGTTCTAATCTGCCAACCACTTTAAAAATCAACATAGGGGCTGGGCGCGGTGGCTCAAGCCTGTAATCCCAGCACTTTGGGAGGCCGAGACGGGTGGATCACGAGGTCAGGAGATTGAAACCATCCTGGCTAACACGGTGAAA
>NW_012114511.1:3637180-3640011 GCF_000951035.1 Colobus angolensis palliatus | reverse complement strand
TAGTTTTTTGTATTTTTTTTAGTAGAGACGGGGTTTCACCATGTTAGCCAGGATGGTCTCAATCTCCTGATCTCGTGATCCGCCCGTCTCCGCCTCCCAAAGTGCTGGGATTACAGGCTTGAGCCACCGCACCCGGCCTTGTGCATTTGAATATCTTTAGGCAGCATGTGCACTCTCTAGCAGCTGCCAATGCCCATTATGCCTTTTGGTCTGTCACCCAGCTGTTTCTCACAAGTCTGGTTCCTCCCTAGACCTATCTGAGCTTATATTGCCTCTACAGGCCTTGAAGGAGCACTGACAGTTTTAAAGGTGGTGGGGAGACCTAGTAAACTATAGAAAGATAATGGGGTCCAGGAATGGTGGCTGATGCCTGTAATCCCCAACACCTTGGGAGGCTGAGGTGGGAGGATCACTTGAGCCTAGGAGTTCGAGACCACCCTGGGTAACATAGATGAGACCTGTCTCTACAAAAATAAAAAATTAGCTGGGCATAGTGGTGTGTACCTATAAGTCTCAGCCACTTGGAAGGCTGAGGTAGGAGGACTGCTTGAGCCCATGAAGTCAGGGCTACAGTAAACTATGATCATGCCACTGCACGCCAGCCTGGACAACAGTGAGACCTTGTCTCAAAAAAAAAAAAAAAAAGGAAAGAAAGAAGGAAAGAAAAAAGAAAGACAATGGGGGGAAGTTCTCAAAACTTAGTTTAAAAAGGAAATCAAAATGGAAATTATAAAGCATTTTATAATTAGGTGAATAACTAAAATACAACTTATACTATGGAATAATAGGAGCTTTTAAACATGAGATCTATCTAATAGACTAACGTGGAAAGATCACTGAGATACATTATGTGAGGGAAAAAAGCAAAGTTGCAGATTATCTGAGGGGAGGGGATTGTGAGTGGGAGGGCTGGGATGAGACAGTGAACAGTATTTTAGCCTCATCAGTAGATGTTTCCTTTTTTTAGAAAGAATTTACTTATTTATTTATTTGTTTGAGACAATATCACTAGGCTCACCGCAATCTCCGCCTCCCGGGTTCAAGGCATTCTGTGCCTCAGACTCTCTCGAGTAGCTGGGATTATAGGCAAAGCACCACCATGCCTGGCTAATTTTTGTATTTTTTGTAGAGACGGGGTTTCACCATGTTGGCCAGGCTGGTCTTGAACTCTTGACTTCAAGTGATCTGGCCGCCTTGGCCTCCCAAAGTGCTGGGATTACAGGTGTAAGCCACTGTGCCTGGCCTAAAAGAATGTATTTATAATTAACTTATTTTTTAAAAAGAGGAAAGAATTGCCTTTGGGGTCAGGTTGGAAGATATGGATGGAAGAAATCGGAAGCAGGGAGACCAATTACAAAGCAATAATAACCCAGTTAAAAGACCTAACCCAGTAAGAATACTGTATGGGCCGTGCGTGGTGGCTCATGACTGTAATCCCAGCACTTTGGGAGGCCAAGGTGGGCGGATCACCTGAGGTCAGGAGTTCGAGACCAGCCTGGCCAACAGGGTGAAACTTCATCTCTACCAAAAATACAACAATAGCCGGGTGTGATGGCAGGCACCTGTAACCCCAGCTACTCAAAAGGCTGAGGCAGGAGAATCGCTTGAATCCGGGAGGTTGCAGTGAGTGGAGATTGCCCCATCGTACTCCAGCCTGGGGGACAAGAGCAAGACTTTGTCTCAAAAAAAAAAGAAAAAGAATACTGGATAAATGTAAAGTATATTTGAGAAATTAGAGATAAAAATAACAGGATATGGCGTTGATTGTGAGATGGTAAAGGAAATCAAAGATAACTTTCCAAGGCTCCTAAATTTTCCAGTTTTCCTACCTATACTCCAGACAAAATGTGAACTCTGTTAAAAATAATGTTACACAACTGTGGGATATCTTGTCAAGGTGGGAGTAGATGCATGAGTTGAATACCTCTGTTTTCAAATAAAAAATAATTTTCTCTTTACAGTTTCTTTGACTCTCAGGAGATAGCTTTCTACCAAATATCCCCCAATTTTTCTACTTTCTAACATCCTGAATAAATTAAATGTGAAGTACATGGGAACAATGGAAATAACCTGGATAAAAACTCCAGCACATATAGTGCTTTCAGGGGTTGTGGAATGACAGATACGGATTTGCATCCCACCTCTCCCATTTCTTAACTGTGTAGCCTGAAGCAAGTTACTTTAGCCTCTTTGAGCCTCACTTCCTTTGCCTATAAATAGGGACAATAAAGACCTCAAAGGATTGCCTGTAGGATTACAAGAAATAAAGACTTTAAATGCGTAGCAGAATATGGGCTCCAGATAAATGCTTATTCCATAAGCAAACTCAGGTCAGAGTAAAAACTGGCATGACTTTTTTTTTTTAATTGCTATATATCAAGAATCTTAAACATGTACATACTCAGTGTCTATCATACCACTTCGGACCATAATCCTGGTAAATAACTCTAAACACTGAAAAGGTTTTATTCACAAAAATGCTCACCATGGCATTATAGATGAAGCCTAAAATCTGAAACAATTTTAATATCCAATGAAAGGGGAAGAGTTAAATTACTCAGCCAAAAAAAATTACGTTCATAAGATCACGTTCAAATTCCTTGCACAGCATTTATTATTTTCTTTTGGGTTATAAAAGCAATACATGAATTACCAGTGGAAAATACAGAAAAGCACTAAGAAAATTAAAATCATCCATAAAATGAATAATTTTTAGTAAAAAAGGAAAATAACAGGCTGAGTGTGGTGACTTGCACCTGTAATCCCAGCACTCTGGGAGGCTGAGGCAGGCAGATTATTTATGGTCAGGAGTTTGAGAACAACCTGGTCAA
>NW_012114511.1:3633152-3635647 GCF_000951035.1 Colobus angolensis palliatus | reverse complement strand
GTGATCCGCCCGTCTTGGCCTCCCAAAGTGCTGGGATTACAGGCTTGAGCCACCGCGCCCGGCCTATAAACTACATTTCTATATTTCTCATAGGCAACTTAGAGGAGAGTAAACCACATACATTATTCATTTATTTAAGATAGTGTGTGTGTGTGTGTGTGTGTGTATACAAAAAAATCCTGGGCCCAAGTGATCTTCTCTATAGGTCCGCACCACTGAACCTGGCTTAACCTGGATTTTTTTGGGAAAAAAATCAATGGGCCCTCAGAAGAACAGGTGACAGCTAAAGTTGCCTGTCTGCATGCGGTATAGACCTCCAGTCTCATCTCCTGTGATAGGAATTAATCTGCCCTGGTTGATAAGGTTAGCAGGGAAGAGATTCATGACAATAGCGTTCCTTCTTTTTTTTTTTTCTGTTTCTTTCAGGCTGGAGTGCAGTGATGCAATCTTGGCTCACTGCAACCTCTGCCTCCCAGGTTCAAGCCATTCTTGTGCCTCCGAGTAGCAGGGATTACATGCGCCACCACGCCTGGCTAATTTTTGTAATTTTTAGCAGATGGGGTTTTGTCATGTCGGCCAGATTGGTCTCGAACTCCTGGCTTCAAGTGATCTGCCCACCTCAGCCTCCCTAAGTGTTGGGATTACGGGCGTGAGCCACAGTGCCCGGCCTAGAGTTCCTTTTGGAGGATGTGTCTTTAGGTAGATGAAGTAAGTTCACAGACATGCCTCCATCTGCTGCTCCCCAAGTGCCTTCAGTTTGAGATCCAAAGCAACATATTTTGGGGTGGCATTTCCTGAACGTCTTCACAAGCTATACATCTTGCTACACATATCTCTAACAAGAAAAACTACAATAAATATTCCAAAAAGTGGTATCCACAAAGTGCTAAAGGAACAAAGAATAAAAACAACATGCTGGGGAATCAGAAAGGCTTTATAGGGTTTGTAGCTCCTAGGATGCATGAGTCTGAAGGATAAGCATGTTTTCTTTTCTCTGTATAGGATTTCAATGGATGACAGCATTAAAAGAAAAGGTTAAAGAGGGAACAAAGCAATGAAAGCCAGAAAATACTAGAAAAGTGAAAGATCACCAAAATCAAGGCTGCTTGCTTTAAACAGCCTTTTGGCAACACCCAATTTCCCTTGTCCAATTCTTTGCACATCGAAGACCCTTCTTATCAGTAATTTGGTCTCTACAGCAGAGCAGGAAGGGGCTCTGTGCAGATCTCTGGGTAGGTATACCTCCCATTGTAAATTAATAACCTTGCATATGGATTTACAATTCAGTCTCCAGAGTTTGGTAAGAGAGAATCAGTCCCCTAGAGCCTGATTACCTCTGAAGTCATGAAAAAAGGAAAAAAAAAAAAAAAAAAGGAGTTTCGGCCCTTGCAAAACTCAAAGAGGTCACACTATCTGAGTTACTACTAATCAGGCAGGTTTTACCCACCTAGAGATCAACAGCAAAAGATGATGCTTTCGCACCAGAGGCAGTAGGGATGGTACTAGTGGAAAGGGCTTAAAAACCACTAACCTGTCAAAGGCAGTGGAAAACTGAGAAGCAACAACAGGTGTTGCGTCCCCCAGGCCCTGTGGAAGCAAAGCCTATAGAACCCACCCCAGCTGTTGCAAAGAAAATCACAACAGAAAATGTCATGTTTCTTACCCACCATTTTGAGTCTGTTGGTGGAGGGGGAACTAAACAAATAAACTAGAACAAGTTGGAGAAGAGACCCAGGAAGCTGTGTATTAAAAAAAAAGAGAATGAACTCTTGGCAGGTGGGGAGTTAGTGAAGCAAGTCCCTTAGAAACAAATGGGAAATTAATGGCTGGGCGTAGTGGCTCACACCTGTAATCTAAGCACTTTGGGAGGCCAAGGCAGGCAGATTACTTGCGGTCAGGAGTTCAAGACCAGCCTGGCCAACATGGTGAAACCCTGTCTCTACTAAAAATGCAAAAATTAGCTGGGTGTGGTGGCAGGTTCCCAGCTACTCGCCTGTAATCCCAGCTACTCGAGAGGCTGAGGCAGGAGAATCACTTGAACCCGGGGGGCGGAGGTTGCAGTGAGCCAAGACTGTGCCACTGCACTCCAGCTTGGGTGGAAGAGGGAGACTCCGTCTCAAAAAAAAAAAAAAGAAATAGAACTATTAAGATTCACACACACAATCTTTTTTAAAAAAATCAACTATACAAAGCGCTTGAGAGTCTGAAAAACTCAACCATGGCTCAGTGTTTCAAAAACAGACCTGCTGCTGTAAGGGGAGAGTTAAGGCAATGAGTGTGTTTAGAGGGGCTCACAATTAAACAGTATATACTCAATGTCAAAAACTACAATGTCATTTTTTTTTTTTTTTTTTGAGGCGGAGTCTCGCTCTGTCGCCCGGACTGGAGTGCAGTGGCCGGATCTCACTGCAAGCTCCGCCTCCCGGGTTTACGCCATTCTCCTGCCTCAGCCTCCGGAGTAGCTGGGACTACAGGCGCCCGCCACCTCGCCCGGC
>NW_012114511.1:3625856-3632647 GCF_000951035.1 Colobus angolensis palliatus | reverse complement strand
GGCTAGTTTTTTGTATTTTTAGTAGAGACGGGGTTTCACCGTGTTAGCCAGGATGGTCTCGAACTCCTGACGTCATGATCCACCCTTCTCGGCCTCCCAAAGTGCTGGGATTACAGGCTTGAGCCACCGCGCCTGGCCAGGACACAAACATTTTAAAAGCCACAAACTCCCATTTCAACTAGGGCTGAAATTCTACGTTTGACCACAGGTAGCAAATTGTACACTGGAAATACGGTAAATATAATACTATCCTGGACCTGACTATAATTATTACATTATTTAGAAACAAAATAGGTATTTTAGAGTTACCTACCCCACCCTGAGACAGAGGAAAGGTTGGGTGGGGAGGTGTAAAAACAGAAGGCAGATACACTTTCACTCCTCCTGGAAGACTCTCAGATAGAAGACACATAGTACTAGCCTAGACATTGCTACAATTATTACATTATCTCTAATCAAAGGAAAGGAGTATTTTAGAATCTGTCTTTCCTTGAAATAGAGATGAAAGATTAAGGGACTAAAAAAAATAGGGCATATATGCTTTCACTTCTCTGGTAACTTCTGGATACATGAGATAACTATGATACACATTCAAAACCAAGTGATACTACATTTACAGCATCATTTAATTATACCTATAGAAAGAAAAAGAATGGTTTACCTAAAAAAATTAGTGTCGCCACAATTGGTCACTCAGCAGAAAAAAAATTAGGTCCCTCATCTCACTCGCCGATTACAAAAATATTCCAGGCCAAGTGCACTGGCTCATGCCTGTAATCCTAGCACTTTGGGAGGCTGAGCTGGGTAGATCACTTAAGGCTAGGAGTTTGAAACCAGCCTGGGCAAAACTGTGAGACCCAACCAATCTCTACCAAAAAAAAAAAAAAAAAAAAGCACGGGGGCACGGTGGCTCACACCTGTAATCCCAGCACTTTGGGAGGCTGAGATAGGCAGATCAGCTGAGGTCAGGAGTTCAAGACCAGCCTGGCCAACATGGTGAAACCCTGTTTCTACTAAAAATACAAAAATTAGCCAGACATGGTGGCACATGCCTGTAATCCCAACTACTCAGGAGACTAAGGCAGGAGAATATCTTGAACTCTGGAGGTGGAGGTTGCAGTGAGCCAAGACCACACCACTGCACACCAGCCTGGGTGACACAGTAAGACTGTGTCTCAAAAAAAAAAAAAAACAAAAAGCTGAGAATGGTGCTGTGTACCTGTAGTCCCAGCTACTCAGGAAGCTGAGGCAGGAGGACAAACTGAGCCCACAAATTTGAGGCTGCAGTGAGCTACGACTGCACCATTGTACTCCAGCCTGGGTGACAGATAAAACCATTAAAATAAAAAAAAGGGCTGGGCGCAGTGGCTCATGACTGTAATCCCAGCAGTTTGGGAGGCCAAGGCGGGTGGATCACCAGCCTGGCCAACATGGCTAAATCCTGTCTCTACTAAAAAATAAAAAATATTAGCTGGGTATGGTGGCGCACGCCTGTAATCCTAGTTACTGGGACTGCAGGCAGGAGAATCGCTTGAATCTGGAAGGCAGTGGTTGCAGCAGTGAGCTGAGATCGTGCCACTGCACTCCAGCCTAGACAACAGAACAAAACTCCGTCTCAAAAAAAAAAAAAAAAATTCCTGCCGGGCACAGTGGCTCAGACCTGTAATCCCAGCACTTGGAAGGCCGGGGCAGGCAGATCACCTGAGGTCAGGAGTTCGAGACCAGCCTGGCCAACATGGTAAAATTACATGGTGGTGGGCGCCTGTAATCCCAGCTACCTGGGGAGGCTGAGGCAGGAGAATCGCTTGAACCCAGGAGGCAGAGGTTGCAGTGAGCCGAGATCACACCATTGCACTCCAGCCTGGGTGATAAGAATGAAATTCTGTCTCTAAATAAATAAATAAATAAATAATTACAGGCCAGGCACGGTGCCTCACACTTGTAATCCCAGCACTTTGGGAGGCCGAGGTGGGTGGATCACCTGAGGTCAGGACTTTGAGACAAGCCTGGCCAACATGGCGAAACCTGATCTCGTGCATGCCTGTAGTCCCAGCTACTTGGGAGGCTGAGGCAGAAGAATTGGTTGAACCTAGGAGGCAGAGGTTGCAGTGAGCCAATATCGCGCCAGTGTACTCCAGCCTGGGCAACAGAGTGAGACTCCGTCTCAAAATAAATAAATAAATAAAAATAAAAAGTAAATTCCAGATAGACCAAAATCCTAAAGGTAAAAATAAACAAAAATGTTGGCTGGGCATAGTGGCTCACGCCTGTAATCCCAATACTTTAGGGGGCCGAGTCAGGCAGATTACTTGAACCCAGGAGTTCAAGACCTGCCTGGGCAACATGGCAAAACCTATCTCTATACAAAATATAAACATTAGCCAGATGTGGTAGTGTGCATCTGCGGTTCCAGCTACTTGGGAGGCTGAGGCGGGAGTATCACCTGAGCCCAGGGAGGTCGAAGCTGCAGTGTGTTCTGATTGTGTCATTGTACTCCAGCTTGGGCAACAGAAAGACCCTGTCTCAAAAAAAAAAAAAAAAAAAAAAGTTTTTTAAAGTATATTTATACAGGTTCAAGATAGGGATTCCTTCCCAGTCAAGTAATCCTAAACTATTAAGAAAAGTCAGGCCAGGCGCAGTGGCTCATGTTTGGAATCCCAGCACTTTGGGAGGCTGAGGCAGGCAACTGCTTGAGCCCAGGAGTTTCAGACCAGCCTGGGCAACATGGTGAAACCCCATTTCTACAACAAATACAAAAGTTAGCCAGGCCTGGTGGCGCGTGCCTGTAGTCCCTGGGAGGATCGCTCAAGCCCAGGAGTGAGCGGTAATCATGCCGCTGCACTCTAGCCTAGGAGACGGAGCAAGACTCTGTCTCAAAAACAAAACAAAGAAACAAAAAGAGGCCCGATAATTCTGATAACATAAAATTCTTATTTTTCTATATGGCAAAGCAACCCATTAAAAAAGTCAAGCTGGGCCCGGTGGCTCACGCCTGTAAACCCAGCACTTTGGGAGGTCGAGGTGGGCAGATCACAAGGTCAGGAGATAGTGACCATCTTGGCCAATATGGTGAAACCCCGTCTCTACTAAAAATACAAAAAATTAGCTGGGCGTGGTGGCATGTGCCTGTAGTCCCAACTACTCGGGAGGCTGAGGCAGGAGAATCGCTTGAACCTAGGAGGCAGAGGCTGCAGTGAGCTGAGATGGAGCCACTGCACTCCAGCCTGGGTGACACAGTGAGACTCTGTCTCAAAACAAAAAAAAAACGTCAAGAGACAAATGAAACAAAATACAACCCATTGAGCAGGTGAAGGAGTTAATATGCATGCACAGAACTTGCAGAGAGTGATAAGACAACTCCTATTTTTCTCAAATGAGCAAAAGATATCCATAAGTAACAAATAAATGAAAAAGCCAGTACACATGGAAAAAAGGACAAATAGTCATGAAAATCACGGATACTGTTTTTCACCCATCAGATTGGCAAAAACAAAAAAGATTGATGACACCAGTGATGGCAAGGGTAAAGAGAAACAAGCACTTTGAGTACTGTTGGTGGGAGTAGGAAATGCTATACACCTACTGGAAAATAACCTGGCATTATGTAATAAAATAAAAAATACATATACTTCTTAACAGAACAATTTCAGTCCTGGATTCCTAAACTACAGAAATAAAACCTAGATTACCTAAAAATATGTATGCAAGTATATTAATGACAGCACTGTCTATACTGCCAAAAAAACTTTAGATAACCTGAATGTCCATTAACAGGAGGAATAACTGAATAAATTATGGTACATCCATTCTATGGAATATAAGGTAGTTACCAAAAATGATGAGTAAAATCTGTAAGTATTGATCCCCATGGTATACTGTCAAATGAAAGAAAAAAAGGCAGGATGCAAATATTGTGCAGTATGACACCATTTGCTAAAAAAAGGAAACTCTTTGTATACGGTTGAATGTTTTCATGTTTTTGTATTAGTATTAAGAAAGATGAGCAAAGAGATTGCTGGTTTTTCCTGTGTAAACCTTTGTTTGACATTTTGCAAATTACAAGCTTTGCTTTTGTAACAAAAAAAGGAAAATCCATGGGTTTCTTTTTTCTATTTTTTGGTCTGTTTTATCTACAATACACACATATGTGACGGTCCCAAGGTCTCTGCAACTTACATGAACCAATAATGACTTAGGAACACAAAGAGGACACCAGATTAGGAAAGAAGAGCCAGAGATAAATGTATAAAAACCCAATGAACTACTCTAAAAAAAAAAAAGGCCCATTTTAAAACACAAATAAAACTACTATTCCATGAGAAAGGGGGAAAAAGCTGTTTTCATGCCTTGGCTAAATATCTGAATAATTTGTCAGCATGGCTTTTGCTGGTGAAGATGTCCACCTATGAGACCCTTACCAACAAAACTCTCAATCAACAGGATCCTGACTCCTTTTTTTCGTATCTCATCTTAAGGTAGCACTTAGCTTTGTTACTGTTTTCCAAAAAAGGTTTCATTAAATGGATCAGTACTATATTTTATAGGCTATCTGAATCAAAAAGTATTTAGAAAGAGTATATTCGTGGAGTCTAAAATTGAGAAGTGTGTTTTCAATCACTTCAGAAACTCATTCATCCAACCCTCAATTACTCATCCTTAAAAGGGGGCGCCCTGCTAGGCATTACTCAAAACCAAGCATGCCTGAAAACATCTTAAACATAACTGAATGAAAATCTGCCCAATCACAGGCCAGCTGCTTGCAAACTCCACCCTTGAGTACGGGAAGAACACTTTTGATTGGAAGACAGTTATGTTTACTACCGTGTGTGGTGCAAATTGGAAAGGTCCACCCGCCCACGGTCCAAAGGAAATCTCTTTTAATGAGAAAGAAAAACAAAACGGCCCATTCTCATCCTACACTGGTCATTGTCATTGATAGAACCTCAACAAAACAGTAATTCTTGAACAATTTTGCAAGCTGGTGAAAAAATCTAAAGGCTCTGAGTTTTGGTCTGGCTGTTTTATCATCTATGTCCCTGGATATACATGTAAGACGAGCATAAATGTATTCTCAAAATACAAACCTGCCTTTGCTTCTGTATTCACACAGCCCCATGCAAGACCTCAACACAGTTGTAATGTTCTTTGCTTTAATTTCCAAGAATCACTGCAACTTTTTACTTGGTTTGAGAACCTAGTTCCGTGGGCTCAGTAGTAAAATTATTCAGTATTTAGCTTAGTGGGTGTCCAGAAAGGAAGTGAGCTTCAAAAACCTCTGCCCTTAGGGAGCACAGCAAACAACAAAGTGAATGGGGAGCCATTTCAGGTGCAGAGCTCATTAGCAATTCATCTGATGGAGGAAACGAGACGACCATTGCAAGAACCAGAAAAAAATCCCAATGAATATCTAGGGCAAAGTAGGCCTTAGGTCAAAGTATGTTTTGCCCCCAAGGGAGTAGAATGAATCTGAAATGGACACTTCTTTTCCCATCTCAGTCATCTTTTAAAGAAAGCGCAGAGGAATCCAAATCCCAGTCTTAATCATCATTCCATCCCCTTATATTTCTGATATCTCTTTGCAAATTTGCCCCACTGAGGCCTCATAAGTGTCCTAACAGCGTTTCTTATACAGCATGAAGAAAGATCAAAGCAAATGAACCCAAGTAGCAGAAGCAAAGCCTAAGCCATCCACAAAAAAATCCATAAAGCTTGTATATTAGTGAAAAAGGACAGTCTAACACCGTTGATCAATAGGAAGAAAAATGAACATCGGAAGCCTACAACATTACTTCCAAATCTCACAAACTGCGTTACCGTTTATATCTGCAGAAGCAAGTTCATCAAGAAAATTTACTTTCTGCTTGCTGATTTATTACATTCCAAAAGACCACCCCCTGCCCCAACACGCACACACACCATTTTTCACAGCCTTATCTCAACAGAGAAGCTAGGGCCCCTATCAAAATGAGGAAATAAAGTGGCTTGCCAAAACTCAAACACTGTATTTTACCGCCACATTAACGAGAATAACACATCAAGATCCCGAATGCTAGTTAAGTTGTATGACTGAACAACTTTAATCACGAAACTCACCAAGGCATTCAAAAGGGGCCAAGCCCAAACACAAAGTTTCAAAACAAAACCTCTCCCGGGTTGGGGGAGTAGCTGAGCTGGGAGCAAAAAGTACTACCCAGCAGCCCCGTTCGGCTACTAAGAAAGATCTCAAACTTATCAAAAACAGCCACAATGCACAGTTCCTGTCACCCAGAAGCGTAAGGAGAGGAGGGCTCGAGACAGTGCCGAGAGGTGGCCTTTCTGGAGACAGCCAGGCTGAGCCCAGCTCAGACGAGGAAGTAACTGCCAGATAAAAAAGCCCCGACCAGCTCCAACTGCAGTCTCCGTGCCTCCCATAACTGCCCACATTCCCGCCCCACTTGGGGCTTTGGGAGAAAAGGAACAGGGCGCAGGTCTCCTGGGAGAGGCTGGGGACCACAGGTTCGCGTCTTCGAGAGGGCAGCGGCAACACTGGCCGAACTGTGAGGCTCCCGGGAGCTCAAGATTCGAGAGTCTGCTCCGAAGGCGTGTTGGGGGGAACGCCGAGAAAGGGTCGCCCAGGAGGCGGGGCCTGCCGGCTGCAAGCAGCAGCTCCGGGCACCCTGGCCGCCCCCCGGGGGAAACAGGGGCGCATACCCCGACGCGGAAGCCATGCCGGCAAGAGCTCGGGGTGCCGAGGTGCCGGCGGGGGGCGCTAAGGAGATGCGGGGGCACGGAAATGGGTCACCCCCATCCCA
>NW_012114511.1:3600335-3625396 GCF_000951035.1 Colobus angolensis palliatus | reverse complement strand
CCCGCGCTCTGGAGCGGGGCGGCAGCTCCTGGCCCCTCGCAGCGCTCCGCCCCAATCTCCCCGGGGCCTGCAGTGCCCCCTGCGGTCGGGAGGGGAATTGCAGGTTCGGCCGGGGTAGGGAAGTGGGCGGTTCCTTCAGCTTCCCCCTGGCACCATCCCTGGTCTCAATCTTCCTTTAGGGAGTCCTACATATGAGAGGGCTTTAGCTTGCTCTCCTCGGATGCCAAAGACATTTATGGGGTAAGAGGATGAGGGGCAAGGTACCTAGAGAGTGGATGTTTTAAGCTCTTTAGTGTCTCCAATACCCCCACTGATTTCCTATCCTGAAAAGATGAGCCACCCAACCTGCTGTCTTGCGGGAAATGTTCTCCCCATTGGTCCATGAGACACAGTATCTTCCTTCTCATTGGCCCATAACAGCACCATTCTATACTGCCAGTATTTCTTAGGTTCCTTTACAATTGGCCAATGTATTACTTCCATTGGGTGTATAACACCACTCTTTCCACTGACTGAAGGCCAACGTGCCCCCCTACATCTTGGTGTTTTTCCTAAAACCGACCTAACTTCTTCCCCTTCCTAGTCTACCAATGTTATTAAGTCTACGTGTTTCTCCATTCAACTCTTAGGGGAACTGGAAATAGACCAGCAGTAAAGGGGTTCTCTTAGTAGCACCCCATCTTACCATGGAATTAGTGGGGCTGGAGGCAAAGAAAATTCTGTAACTCTTATCTGAATGCATTTAATACAGGTGTGGGAGACTGGTAGCTCCTGATTAGAAAAGGAGCCTGTAGAGAAAGTGAGATGCTGAGATTTTTGGCTAGATTGTTACCCATGATAAGCAACAAGAAATTGCCTCAATCATGTAAAGTTGGCAATATCAGGGATTAGCACGTTCCATGGTCTCATGGATGCAGAGACTGAGTATACACAAAACGGATACAAAAGATAAAGGGTCTAGTAATAACCCATGACTGTTGCTCTAAAAGTGACTTTTCTTCATTGATTTTCCCTACAGACAGGAAAGAGCAGTAGGTTCTGTGCCTACCCAGCTATCTCCTGTCCATAACCTTGTCTACACCCTTGACCTACTTTTCTTGTAACAAAAGGCTTGGGGAGAGGGGTAACCAACTATTGACTTTATACTTTTACTAAAGTATAAAACATATAGGAAAATCATTCTAGAACCAACCCTGTGGAGCACCAAGGAAACATTCCTCCCTCCACTTCTTTTTAACTTCCATCTCCCAGAGCCAACCTGAGGCCTAACTCAGAATGTTTTTCTGGGCTGAGAGCCACCTCTTAAAGCACATGGCCCATAAGCTGTAGTTGGTAGGAGGGGAACAAGGGTGAATCCATACAAGATCTATCTGCCTTGCAACTTTTCTATCAAAATTAACTGCTGGGATCTTCTCCCATACAGAGATTTAACTACTGCCCCAATGTCCAAGGCTGATTTCTCAGCAGAGAGACAGAAATGTACCTAAGTTCAGGGATGGGAAAGGCAAAAAGGGAAATGCTTTCAACAAATGTGGCCGGCACTTTTCATGTGCCAGGAACTTCCCAAAGTGTTGGGGACACAATATTGAATAAAACAAAACTCTTGCCCTCATGGAGTTTACATTCTTTCCTATATTAACAAGACTTCAGGAATGAAAAATGAAATCACAGAAAATAAACAGCAGAAAAATCCAACAAAAATAAACTCAAAAGAAAAAAAGGGGGAGACAAAGTCATTTTAGATGTTCAAACTTTACCCCTGCTGAAGCAGTAGGTGAAATGAAACATCAGTTTTAAACAAAAACAAATGTAATTCTAAGCTGCTTTAACCACATGCCACTGCCCTCCACTTCCCAAAAGCCCTTCCTTTGTTTCCAGTGCAGATAACAACTCTGACTTTTTCTAGGGTGTATTTGCAGCCCTGCAAAGATTCCTGCTCCAGGTAGTCAAGTCAATCCTGTCCTGCTGAGCACACTTCATTGGTATTCAATGATGAGTGCCACCAATTTGAAGCAGGAAACCAGGACATAGGCTAAGCAACTTGACTCTTCTTGCTGCCTGGCAAATTAGCACCACAACTGGTAAAGAAAGGCTAAGCCTTAGGGACAGAAGCTCCTGCCTGGATCTCTGAGCAACTACACTTCACCCACACACATCGGAAGAATGTCAACATAGAGAGAAGAAAGCGTGGAATAGAAAGGTCTAAAGAAAGAGTGAACCACATAGCTTCTTTCCGCAAACCAACACTCCAAAAGGAAACATTAGGGAAAATACTGTCTTCTACAACAAAAGAGAAGCTTTGCAGCGAGGATAATTTTCCAAAAGCAGTATTTTTAGGATGGAAAAATTGCCTAGGTCTTTGGAATCTGAATTCTGATGACTAAACCTCTATCTCTCCAGGATGTAACATGTGAAAACTTAAGAAAGATCCCTGGCTGTCTCCCACTCTGCCTTCTCCCTACTTCCCAAAGCCTACAAACCAATCTAGACAAGTTCCTGACTGTACCATAAACCATTTCTCAGGGAGCTGGAATGCATTAATACTTGACTTCAACTTGCTGGAAGTGAGAGTGACAGCAGGCAGGAGGAGACAAGTATAAGTGCCAGGGAAAGAGAGACCAAACCAGACTGCCAAAAATAACCAAGGCCTTAGCAGAAGCCTGGGCCACAGTTTAACATCCTGCCATGGCCGGCAAAGGGCCTAGGGTCCAAATACTGCCCCTTTATGAAAGGTTGACCCACATCTTAGAGGAAGGGGCTGAAAGAGTTAGGTGGCCTGCTTCTTCCTTGTCTGTCTTTGTGGGGAAGGGAAGAAGACACTGTAGTACACAAGGTTGCTTGGGAAAATGGATTATTCTAATAAAACTTTATTTTTTCAAACACAGCCACAGAGGCAGAACCTCATGTTTAACACACACAGACTTATGGATTTTTTTTTAATATAAAACAAAGTTTACGAAAATTTTTTTTTCCACTTTTTGTATTTGTAATCCCATTAGCACAGGGACTTTGGCAGCAGGTGGGAGTGAAGGGCAGCTGGGCTGCCACTGGGCAGTCACTGGGCACAGGAAGAGAGCACCAGCCTGGGGAGTGGCTTCACTCACACACATAGGGATACTCACCTACTGGCCAACCA
The DNA here is from genome assembly GCF_000951035.1 of Colobus angolensis palliatus. Classification (NCBI taxonomy): domain Eukaryota; kingdom Metazoa; phylum Chordata; class Mammalia; order Primates; family Cercopithecidae; genus Colobus; species Colobus angolensis. The sequence continues at coordinate 3,622,260 of NW_012114511.1, read as the reverse complement.
CACCACACACACAGCACAGATGCAGACATCTACCCAGTGTCAGCCACATGCCCTGGAGGTGTGCTCCACTCTGGGTAAGCCCAATATGTGAAAATTCAAATAGTCAAAACAGTTAAAGTGGAGGGAGGTTGCTTGCTTTACAAAAAGAAGCAATCATAGGCTGCTTTTAAATGGTCAGCAGTCCAAATGCATTGAAAAACAGCATTTGGTTTACACAGAACTGTTGACACAGATCTACTGTGTAAAGCAAAATGAACCACTTCTTGAAGTGTTCCAGGGCCACAGGTTCTTAGATTGGGAAGCAAGATGATAGTTCTGACTAGCTTAGTTTTCCAGACTGAAAGTAATGGAATTAAAATAATGATAACTGTAGACCTTCTCCCCTAAGGATGGTGCCCTGGGGCTTTGGGGAAACCAGGATGGAGGCAGAATCACCGCCTCACTTCTTCAGCTTAGGGCCTGCAGAAACTCACTGGTATTGCCAGTGACCTGTGGGAAGCTGGCACAGCCAATCTGCAGCAGAGAGCCCAGGGATGAGGATACCCCAGGAGGAAAAGAAGTTGGCACCAGGAAAATTATGGCCTGAAGAGGGAGAAGAGCCAGGGGAGGAATGAAACCATAGATGGACAACTCCCGGGCTCACGGTTTCCCTGGATTCTCCAGAGGGCCTCTCTCAAGCCCCTAGAGACCTGGTAGCCCAGTGGTAACTAGCCAGGAGATAGAGAGGAGCTTCTGAGGGCCAGAGGCTTAAGAATACATGGCCACCTCCCCTCTGGAGTGGAGACGAGGAGGCTGAAGCCTCACTGATGCTCCTGACATGCAGGAGATCCAGAAAATGTCAGGTTCGATTCCATGAGGAAGAAAACACAAAGACCTTGGTCTTCTTCCCTTACAAGAGGAACTGGGTCCTAGGAAACCCTGGAAATTGAAGAGAAAAATGCCCTTCTTGCCATAAAGAAGAAGGGCAGGTCCAATTTGGTCATGTAGGATCTAACCAAAGCTGGACAAAACCTCACAAGCTACTGTGGGGTCAGCTTCAGTATGTGTTTCCACTGGTGCCAGCCCTACCAAGGTACTTAAACCCATCACTGTGGCCACTGGGACCAGCTGTCCTGGCTCAAGTTGCGGGTGAGAAACAAAAAAGTAAATTCAATCCAATGACAACCAAACTCCCAACTGCTTCTCACAGCCTTTGCTTTATGCATCCTCAGCCAATCCCTCAGTGAGCCCCAACCTCCCTATGGTCTCTCAGGGCCAATTAAAGGCAAATAAACACTTCCTGGCATGAGTGGAAGACAAGCAAACTATTAAATGCCAACCACCCCTTCCTCCTTCTCAAGCAGGTCGAAAAGGCTGGGCCTGGATCTTGTAAGAATTGGTTTACCTGCAGTCACCTTCCCAACAGCAGTGCTGGGGTAAGCTCACTCATGTCTGCTGAGGACTGAATGCCACTTCTGTTGCAGGTCTGCCTCAGTAGATGCTGCAGACCAATATAGGGCCTACCTACCTAGTCTATGACCTAGAAGGGCAGAGGGTGAGGGAAAAGGGTCCCATCAGCAGAGGCAGAGAGAGACAGAGAGAGAGCCCCTCAACCCTGCCTCAGTTGCCCGTGTGCTGTGTGCAACTCTATTCAAGAGGGCAAAAGAGGCAGGTGGTATATAGCCTAGACAATCTAATGAGAAAAAAAGACCAGCTCAGAAAAAATATGGTGACACCCCCCACCTGCATTCCCCAATATACTAGATCGAGCTAGTGGGGAGGGGATGGGGCTGAGGAAAAGATCATTAGCTGAAGTCACAGCACTTAAAACACCCTGCTGTGCCCCAAAATGAAATCCTTTGCAGAGTCGGTGATGCTATGGATTACAAGCCTGGTTCCAGAGCTATTTAGAAAAAGGAAAACTTCGCGCCCTCCTCTTGACTCCTTGAGCAAACCCAACATCCTGTAAAATACTCAAGATCCCGGGGGTATCATGATACTCTGCTGTTAAGGAGCAATTGCCTTCCTTCCCTAAGGCTACGCAAACACACCGTTCCACAAGTACACTCCCATGCACGCACACACACTCACGCAGTTTCTCTGAGGAGGCTGACTCAACCCCCCACCCTGGCCAAATTCTAAGACACAAGTGCCCTTTGAAGCAAAGGGGCTAGTGAAATTCCCCGAGCTGGGGTCGGCAGACCCATTCCTTCCCTGCCCATTGCTCTCTTCGTGGCAGGGATACTCACACTCAGGGCCGCCATGGGAAGGGTCTGCTCTGGGGCTGTCCCTCCCGCCACCAGCTCCGTTTATCTTGTCCCGGCCAGTCTCTCGGCATGGTCGAGCTTGCTGGAGCGAGAAGATTTCCGGCTGCCCTGAGTCGGAGCCCTCCACTCACCCCCATTCCCAGGCTTGGCCCCCAGTCTTGGGGCCTCAACACTTGTTAGTAGCCATGAGAGAGTCAGTCTGTGTGGCCCCAGGAAGTAGCCTCTCAGTTTTAGTTCTCCTCAATCAAATTCAAGTCCAGGTCCCCAAAGTCCTGCTGGCACAGTGTCCGCTTGCTCAGCGCCTGCCGACCCCACCGCACAGCCCCCTCCTCCTCCTCTTCGCTTTCACTCAGCACCTGGGAGGAACCCCCAGTGGGGCTGCAGGAGGCAGAGAGGGGTGGGGGGCTACAGGCCATGAACCACGGTGGAGAGATGCTGCTGCCTTCCCGGGCTGTTTCTTGGAGACAGAGACCTCCTGAGTATGGTTTCTGTCAAACAAACAAAGAAGACAGTTACACCTGAAGGCAAGAATTCTAAGGCTTTAGGGTAAGGTTTGTAAACACTCTTTTTTTTTTTTTTTTTTGAGACGGAGTCTCGCTTTGTCACCCAGGCTGGAGTGCAGTGGCACGATCTTGGCTCACTGCAAGCTTTGCCTCCTGGGTTCACGCCATTCTCCTGCCTCAGCCTCCTGAGTAGCTGGGACTACAGGCACCTGCCACCATGCCCAGCTAACTTTTTTGTATTTTTAGTAGAGACGGGGTTTCACCGTGTTAACCAGGATGGTCTCGATCTCCTGATTTCAAAATCTGCCCACCTCGGCCTCCCAAAGTGCTGGGATTACAGATGTGAGCCACGGCACCCGGCGTTTGTAAACTTTCTGACAAAATTTGGAGCCCATTGTTTCCATTGGATTCAAGAATAGAAGCTCCGTGAGGGCAGGAACACCATCTGCAGTGTTTCACTACTCTGTACTGCCAGTGCCTAGTCAGAGTCAGTAAATATTTGCAGATGGGATGGACGACTCTATGAAAAAGTTAAATCAATTCTTAAAGAGGTTTGTAACCCAATGGTCTAGAAAGAATAATATGAAAAAAGTGAGCAAGTGACTGTACTCAAACCAGGAAGTCAAAAAACATTCGTCTAACAGATGAATACACTGTAGCAGCCCATCTTGCTTCAGCCCTCACAGAACCACTTTGAAGCAGTGACAGGCAAGTGGCAAAACCAGCTTTGGGCACAAGGAGTAGGTACTGATGATGAAATTTTTTGCAGCTTATGCATTCTCGGAAAGGAGGGAAAGTACCTCTTGCAAGACAATTTGGGATCCCTGTTGGAAGGTTTAACATGGGTCTCATCCCAGTTTCTCTAACTCCCAGGATTAAGGCATTTCACAGGATGGGGGGACTTTCAGTACTAAAACCAGGACAGTCTCAGGCAAGCTGGGATGGTAGGTCACCCTGAGAGCTAAAGGAGGTGCTGTTGGTGGCGGGGGGGTGAGGGGGGGTGGCAGGGTAATGAAGCTAGGGGCTAGCTCAAAAGCGGAAACAGAACAGAGTCCGCACACTCCCATCCAAGCTCCCCTAGTCTTGCTGGTCCCACCTGATTCATCTTGTCAAAGTCCAAGGAAGGCCGCAGACGCCGGGGGTCCTCCTCGTGGCGCCGCTTGACCCCAGTTTTGCGGGCATCCAGATCACAAGGCTGTGAGCGGCTTCGGGGAAGGTTGCGGAGACCTCGAGGTCGCCACGGCAGCTCTGGGGAGGATGCAGGAGAGCTCCGGGCAGAGGGCAAGAAGCGGCTTGCCTGCGGGCCCAGGCTGGGTGACAAGGAGAAGCGGCGCTGAGGTGGGCAAGGTGATAAGGACTCAGCATCACTCTCCCAGGAGCCACTTTGAGGGGAGGTGGCACAGGGTCGAGAGGAATCTTGGGCCAGGGCCAGGCTGAAGAAAGGAGGGCTGTAGGGTCTGTGGGCTGGGGCACATTGAGAAGAGGCACTGGGAGCTTGGAGGAACCTGAGGCTGGAGACCCGCTTCGGGGGGCTCTGGTGAGGCACCTGCGGCCCACCCCCTCCACCACTGCTCCGGTGCTTGATGGGAGTCCACAGCTTGGAGGGGGCGGGCCGCCACACCGGCTGCCAGCGAGACAGGTCCACGGGCACTGAGAGTGAGCGGCAGTGCCTCTTGGATGGAGGGGCAGGGGGCACAGGAAGCTTCTCTGGGTCTGGGGGCTCAGGTCTTAGGACTTGGGAGAGGGGCTGCTCCTTGGGGGAGCTTCCCCGACTGGGTGGTCTGAGGTGCAGGCTCAGGCCTGAGGGATGGTAGCTGAAGTTGATGCTGTCCTGGAACTCAGCACAGGAACAGTGGGGCAGGCCTCTCCAGGAAGCACCTTCTGGAAGGCATTTGTAATAAAAATAATATTAATGATAGCTTACATTTTTTAAGAACTTACCACGTGCCACACAATATATGGAGCATTTTATGTGAAAATTTCCAAAAACCTTATGAGGTAGGTGGTATCATTATCATTATCTCCACTTCACAGATAAGAGAAATTCAGTAACTTTCCCAAAATCACATAGCAATCAAAAGACCAAAGGAGGATTCAAATCCAGGTCTGTCTGATGCGAAGGCCAGGTTTTTAAACCACTATGCTCTATTGCCTCCATTGTGACCAACTACCTGGAATCAAAAACATTTCATATGCTGCCTGCCACTCCCTCTGAAAGGTAAAAGAAGTCAAGAGAAACAAACACGATTGTGTGTGTCCTGCTCATCCCTCCCCCACCCCTCCCCCACGCTTGCTCTAGATGCTGAAAAGCAGGCCTATGCTATCCTTCCTTGGCCTTTCCTCTTCTCATATGTCAATAGCACCAAGTCAGGAGTTAGGACTGCCAAAAAGTAAGAGGTAATCAGGCAGGTAAGAGATCACTTCTATTCCTAGGGAGGGCAAACAGGGTGGGGAAGGCCTTTGACAGTGAAACCTGGGCTTGGGAAACCCTAAGACTTTGTGCTGCTCATCTTCCTTTGTGTCTGGCCACCCACATATTCCGATTCCCTTCCCCTAGGCCTTCTCTTGAATCCAAACAGATGGAGGGACCAAGAGAAGGAAGGGAAAATGGACTAAAAGAAACAATCCTCACTCACTATATTCCAACCAAAATTGTGACTTTTGGGAGATGGCTCATTAAGGGACAAAGGGCCTAGTCCAAACTCCTCTGGAGTCCAAGCTGGCTGGAATTCTGCAGGGGCTGGATATTTGGGGCAAATGACAAGCATTAAGAAGTCAGACTTGATGGTGGCAAAATTCATACTGAGTGTATTTGGTCTATAGTTCTTCCCTCTACTAACCACTATGAGGGCAGGGACCATGAGTTCCTGCTCTATACTTATGACACAATACCTGGCTTTCTGCAAGTCTTTGATAAACAGGAGGAAGAGAGTGAATGAACATGTTTTTGCCAACTCACTTCCCTTGCTAGGTATCCTAGAAAAGAAAATGAGATGCAGAACAGCTGAGCAGCATGAGGACAATCAGAAGGCGTTCTGATTGTCCACCAGTGATGCCTCCATCTAAATGTCCCTACGATCAGGGGCCCTTTAACTGACTAATTAATAATCTAGGAATTTATACCTCAGAAATATTTTCACATGTGAAAAAATGACATATGTACAAGATTATTCACTACAGTTTCTTTTTCCTTTCTTTTTTTTTTGAGATGGCGTCTCGCTCTATCGCCCAGGCTAGAGTGCAGTGGGCACGATCTGGGCTCACTGCAACCTCCACCTCCTGGGTTCAGACAACTCTCCTGCCTCAGCCTCCCGAGTAGCTGGGAATACAGGCACCTGCCACCATGCCCGGCTAATTTTTGTATTTTTAGTAGAGACGGGGTTTCACCATGATGGCCAGGCTGGTCTCAAACCCCTGGCCTCAAGCTATCTGCCCACCTCGGCCTCTCAAAGTGCTGGGATTACAGGCATGAGTCACCACATCTGGCCCACTACAGTTTTATGTACTGAAACAAGATTGGAAATAACCTAAATGTACATCAATAGAAGATTCATTAAATAAGCCACTGTACATCTATGCAGTGTAATAATATGCAGCTATATATAACAAGGGAATGCTCAGCATTCTGATACGGAAAGATCTCCTAGCTATATTAAAGTTTGTTTTTTTTTTTCTTTTTTTGAGATGAGTCTTGCTTTGTTGCCCAGGCTGGAGTACAGTGGCATAATCTGCGCTCACCACAACCTCCGCCTCCCGGGTTCAAGTGATTCTTCTGCCTTGCCCTCCCGAGTAGCTGGGATTACAGATGTGCACTACCATGCCAGGCTAATTTTTGTATTTTTAGTAGAGACAGGGTTTCACTGTGTTGGCCAGGCTGGTCTCGAACTCCTGACCTCATGATCAGCCCACCTCGGCCTCCCAAAGTGCTAGGATTACAGGCATAAGCCACTGTGCCCAGTGATTTTTTTTTTTTTTTGAGATGGAGTTTCGCTCTTGTTGCCCAGGCTGGAGTGCAATGGCACAGTCTTGGCTCACCGCAACCTCCACCTCCTGGGTTCAAGCGATTCTCCTGCCTCAGCCTCCCGAGTAGCTGGAATTACAGGCATGAGCCACCCCACACCCAGCTAATTTTATATTTTTAGTAGAGATGGGGTTTCTCCATGTTGGTCAGGCTGGTCTCAAACTCCTGACCTCAGGTGATCTCCCTGCCTCAGCCTCCCAAAGTGCTGGGATTATAGGCGTGAGCCACCAGGCCCGGTCCCATTTTTTTTTTTAAGGTACAAAATAATATATAGTATGCAACCTTTTGTGTTAAAAATGTGGAAATAAAATACGTGCAGCAAACCACCACGGCACATGTATACCTATGTAACAAACCTGCACGTTCTGCACATGTAGCCCAGAACTTAAAAAAAAAAAAAAGGAAATATACACATTTGCTTTTTTTTTTTTTTTTCTCTGAGACGGAGTCTTGCTCTGTCGCCCAGGCTGGAGCACAGTGGCCGGATCTCAGCTCACTGCAAGCTCCGCCTCCCGGGTTCCCGCCATTCTCCTGCCTCAGCCTCCCGAGTAGCTGGGACTATAGGCACCCGCCACCTCGCCCGGCTAGTTTTTTTGTATTTTTTAGTAGAGACGGGGTTTCACTGTGTTAGCCAGGATGGTCTCGATCTCTTGACCTCATGATCCGCCCGTCTCGGCCTCCCAAAGTGCTGGGATTACAGGCTTGAGCCACCGCACCCGGCCTGCTTCTTTTTATATACAGAAATTCTAGTCACACGTACTGTGTAAGAAACTAATATGTTTAGGGAGGTGGTAGAAGCTGAGTAGATAGGGAACAGGAGAGTAACACTTTTCTCAGCATAACCTTTTTGTTGTTATTTTTAAATTTTGAACCATGTGAATGTATTACCTATTCAAAAAAATAGATTATACAAGTCTCCACAAAGCTAGAATAAGAGCAAACCAACCAGATAACTTTCATGCTAGAACATGAAAGACAACTGCCAATCTCAGAAGTTGACCCTAGCAAGAAAGTTCTAGAGGTAGGCTTGCTAGCCCTGTTCACTGGAAACCAATGATAGAAATGTGTGGAGAGAGGAATGGGTATATACACATACACAAACACACATGATGCCTTACCAGACACAAGCTGGAAAGGGTTTCCACAGTTGGAGATGTCTGCATGATCAGGCAAAGGCTAAGAAAGAGAGAACATCCATCATGATTTGGATTCAGGACACACTGACAGATTTCTAGGAAGCCCTCTTCAGTTCTCCTCTGCAATTCATGAGCTATAGGGATGTTAGGGACATTAAGTGTTCTTCCTCTTGTCTTCCCAAAGTTAGTAAGTCAAACAATCCACATCTTCCAACATCTCAAACCCTTCTCCACCCAAGTTTTGTTGTCCCTTCTCTATCGGTGGAAAAATCCCTGCCCCCTTCCTTTTGGGCTGGGTTTTGAGCCATTAGTGGGCTCTTCAGGTTAAGTACCATGATTCATACAGCACAGGACAAGAGTAAAGTAGTAGCAACAATCAGCCTCAGAAAAAAGGGGGAGGGGGTCGTGGAGAAGCAGGAAGACTGGTCTTTTACCAGACTGATGCTGAAGCGTGTGCATTTCAGCTCATCCAGAGTCTGCTTCTGTAGCTGCTCAGTGATCAGGGTTATCATGATTCTCCCCAGGATCTGACTTGCACACTTTGGAGCAAATGATGGATGTCTTCCCTGTTGTTCTTCCAGACCTCACTCGTAAGCCGTCTTCTGCCACTGCAGCACCATTCTAGCACCATTGGGACTTCCCTCTCCAGTCATGCCTGCTGAGTCTGCCAATTAGAGGGACCAGCCCCAAGTGATATTAGAGATGCACCTGGTCCAGAGATGGAAAATGCATGGCACACATACCACAGCACCCCTAAGCCAGGCCTCTGGCAGACATCAATTGATCACAGCTCTTTCTAGCTAAGCCTAAACACAGCTTCAGAAATTATGAACTGGCAGTCCAGATATGAAATAAAATAGAGTTGGCAATCAAGTTGAAACTTACTTGCCACCCTTAACCTGGTTCATGTTCTGTTGTTTCTAACTGGAATACCAGCACCACTTAGAAAACAGCTGCTCACATGAGAGAAGGGGATGCCCAAATGATTATTTCCCTCGAGATCAGCCCAGTATTTTATCTTCTAGTCAAACGTGAAAAGAGGTACCCTTCTCCTAAACTATAGAAATAGTAATAAGAGAACAAGGAAGAACAGTGGTTGTAGGCAAGACTTTCTGCTTCAGACCTGAGTACATAGGATTTTATGTCCTCCCACAGCCTAAACATTTGATATATTATTGTTTTCTCATAGATACGGTGTTTGTTTTCTTATCAAATGGGAAGAGGATAAGGAAATGGTCAGGGTAATTCCAATACATTTCAACTCTACAGACGTTATAAACAATTCCAATGACTTTATTCAACTAAGTTTTTAGCCTGATCTGATGCAAAGTCCATGGATATAGTTAACCAAGATTCTTTCTCATGGTCAACTTCTGATAGAAGCAAACTAACTGTATCAGAGAATAGGCTTCAAGCCCACACAATTACCTGAGGGGCCTTGCTCAAGGGAAAAGGGGAGGTTAAGCCAGTATCTTGATTTTATTCTGTCCATTCCCGGAAATGACCAGCAAGCTGACAGCTTACCAGAGAATGTGTGTAGCATTAGCTAGTCAAGAGAACAAATCATCAAGAAATCTAATTATTAATCCAATTTGCTAAGAGTTTTGACAAATCATTTAATACTCCCTGGCCTCAGTTTACCAATATGTAAAGTGGGCAGAATAATCTTAACCTGTCACAGGAACAATATAACATATTAAAATGTACAAAATGTACCATCTGGCCTATAAAAATCAGGAGTCCACATAGACTACCATTTCTTGTTCCCGTTTGTGAATCTTCAAGGCCTCAGAATGTCAGAGGTAATGAAATCAGTAAGATGAAGAAGGCAATAGGGTCTATCTCTCTGGCTGAATACCATCCTCCCTCACCTGTACACTAAGAAAAGCCCAAGAGGGCTGTTCCTTCTGTGACCTTGGGGGCAGATCACTCTACAAAGAAGAGGAAATTATCTCCACCCCACTCACACCTCAGAAGGAGGCCACAAGGAAGAGCAGAGAGATAAACCTGTATGTATTTGGAGTTCTTTAGAAGAAAGGTGCAAGAGAAGTCAATCATCGTTATAGTTAACTATCATTTTCATGCATAATTATTACCACCCTGAACAAAATTCTAGCTTCCGGGGAGCTCTCTTCAGCTGCTTCCCCTATATTCTTACGGGAGAAGCTAAAGCTTATATTACTTCTGCTCCTGGTTTCTTAACTCTGCTGCCCTCAAAGATCAACCAGAGTGGGAACCTAAGTGCAGGATTTTACCCCCGAGACCCCAGGCCTCAGGCTAACCAGCTATGAGGAGCAGGGAGTGAAGCAAACTCTCTAGCTTTTCATGAGGCATTTGGACAAACAGTAAACTCCCAGCCATCTCTAGGATCAAGTCAAGAGAGTGAATTTGTGTTTTTCTGCATTTTAATTGTTGGGATGTGGCCACACACAGCAGTAATTGGAACAATGCAACTACCACCACGCAACTGATACTCTCAGCCTGAGTTTCCTAAAACAGGCCAGGCTGAGAGGGGGAACAGAACGGAAGCCATAAGGAATCAAACCAGGACACAAAAGAAGGCAAACCAGCTCCGCGAGGGGCCTCCTCTTTCTCAAGCAGGCATTGAAAAAAGTGTAAGAAGCCCTCTCTTGCCGCCTTCCTTCCCCTTCCATTTTGTGTATCTGAAGGGTAGAGAACAGTCCTGAACAGTCACTAAACAAGTTAAAACTTCTCAGTTTAACAACTGGCACGGGGCTCAGCCCTTCAGAGAGCAGCAGGCCGCTAGGCCCTCTCAGCAACCCCACCAGGCCTAACTCTCAGTTCAGGCTTTCCCTCCACCAGCAGCCCCCAAAAATAAAGATCAGACCCCCACCCCATCTCCTATTGGATGGCAGTAACCCCTGACACTCCTGTTTCAGGGATGCTGAGGTTGTGCTGAACCTAGACAAGGTAGGATCAGGTCAGGCCAACAGGGAGGAGAGTCACAAATCCCTTGGGGACCTTCCCCCCAGGTCTCGGCCCCACACCTCTTGGGGAGACTGAAGGAAAACATGAGGAAGGCAGGGAGGTGCATGAACAGGTAGGTGGAGACCTGCCTGCTCTTCTTCCATATGGTTCTGCTGGGGAAAGGGGTGACAAGTGGGGAACACCCCTCCCCCCACCCCCATGAAGAAGCAAAAGGCTAGGCCCCTCCAACCTTCAACCTCTCTTTCTGTTGCCCTGCCTGTCCCCGCGGGGTGGGGCATGGGGCGTCCGCTGGTCCCCGGAGGTGGGGGGGCGCCAGGGCTCGCTCAGGGGGGGGCTGTCGTTCGCCTCTTCCCACTAGGTTCCATCATCTGGCCGCGGGAAGCGAACTCAGGACGCAAGGGATGGGGAGGGTCTGGGACTTAGCACTCCGCCACCCCATCCCCCACCGGGTCCCGTGCTCTCCCCGCGGAGGCGGCCTGCGAGGCCCGGCCGCGCGGGCGGTCGGGCTGGGGGAGGGGAAAGAGGGAAGGAGGGAGGGACAGTTGAGGTGCCCGCCCCGAGGCCCCAGCGCCACCTGCCCTCCGCCACCTACCGCAGCTCCTCCAGCTCCCAGGGCCGCGGCCGGAGCAGCTCTGAGCGCTCCGTTCGCCCCACGGTGTCCTTAAAAGGCGCTGGCGCGAACCAACGAGTCCCTGAGGAGAGTAGTGGGACAGCTCTGGCTCGCAGAATTCCCCCCGAGCCACCCACGGAGAGGGCAGCTTCGTGCCGTGTCTCTCTCAAAGTCTCTCTCGGACAGCGCTGTCGAGAACGAACCTGGCGCTTTGATTTAGGGATGGGGGTGGTTTCCTCACTAACGAGTCACCCCCTCCAAAATATCGCAGAAAGTGGACGGTCCCAGTTGGAGGTACATCTTGAAACCCGCGGGGGAGGCCATGTCGGAAGAAGGTAAACAAAGGCATCGCCCCTGCCCTCCCTCCCTCCATCGGCCCAACTGCAGCCGCCCACTCGGTTCGGCCCGCGTCCAGCAATTAGCCACAGTGCCCCTCACCTGCTCGGCTGCCCCGCCCTCCACGATCACCTCTTCGAAGGAAGCCCCCTTCCCCCAGCAAAGGACCCGTCCGCGGCGTGAAGGCTGCTGGGAAGTGTGGTCCAAACGCCGATTAGGGCCTGCTCGGAGTCCCAGGAGCCGTTCTTGCAGCTGCCGGATCGGCCTGAACCTTAAAAACCCACAACTTACAATGGTTGCGGGGACGTTTCCACTTGGTTCTGTAATTTGCACTCACCCAGAACACTTTGTAAAGCTCAGGATAGCCCAGGGCTGTTCACTCCCTCTCCTCTCTCTCCGCCCCCCCTCAGCAGGATGAGGTAATGGGATTGTGATTATGACATCATAGGCGGTTCAGTTGCTTGCGTTTGTTGGGGGAGGTGCGGGGAGGTGGGGAGAAGTACCGTGGTTACACTTTCCTTAAACAGAAAGGGAAGGAGGAAACAGGCAGATGGGGAAAAGATGTTGACGGTGCTATATTTCCACTTCAGGAAGACGAAACCACCTTTTATTAAGTCTCCACCACTACCATCACCTCCCACATGAGCCAAAGTTTAAGTCGTTTTTAAAGAGACGGAATGTAGACGTTAGTGTGTGAAGAGACTGGGTTGATGGTTTCTGGCTCTTATGTAAATTCGAGTCTCAGCTAGCATCACAGATGGTTTAGGGAGACAAGCAAAAAAGTGGATAAAGGAGAGGCTTTAAACTGCGTTAGTGTTGTGATTTCTTTGTAATACAAAGTTTTCTATTTCTTTTTTTTAATTGATTGGAAAGTAGCAGTAATGCAAGTAATCTTCACTATTACACTTAGCAGCAAGTCCTCTGAAAGACGTGTGTTTTCTGTAAATATTTTTGCCTTACTCAAGACTGGGACAGGTAAATAGCTGTGATCAGCTGGAAAGTAGAGCCAGTGGCAGGGATCTTCCTCACTGAGCCAGGGAGGGGAGGAGGCAGGAGCCACCAAGTCTGCAAAATGAAAAAGAGTAGAGGAAAAGTGAGGTACAGTACTAACTGAGAAAATAGGGGTGGAGAGATTTACCTTGCACTGCCTATTTCCCCTTGGCAAAAGGAGCAGAGTTAGGGGCCATGAAGTATGGGACACATGGTTTCCAAGAATTGCTCTTATGTGCCAGACATCATGTTTTTTTTTTTGTTTGTTTTGTTTTTTAGAAACGGGGTTTTGCTGTTGCTCAGGCTGGAATGCAGTGGATCATAGCTCACTGCAGCCTTGAACTTCTGGGCTCAAGCAATCCTTCCCATCTCAGTCTCCTGAGTAGCTAGAACTACAGGAGTGTGCCACCATGTCCAGCATATTTATTTCTATTTTTGTAGAGAGAGGCATCTTGCTATGTTGCCCAGGGTAGTCTCAAATGCCTGGCCTCAGTCTTCCCACCTTGGCCTCACAAAGTGCTGGGATTGGCGTGGTGTCTCACACCTGTAATCCTAGCACTTTGGGAGGCTGAGGCAGGCGGATCACCTGAGGTCAGGTGTTCGAGACCAGCCTGGCCAACATGGTGAAACCCCATCTCTACTAAAAAATACAAAAATTAGCTGGGCATTGTGGTGCCCACCTGTAATCCCAGCTACTCAGGAGACTGAGGCAGGAGAATCGCTTGAACTAGGGAGGCAGAGATTGCAGTGAGCCGAGATTGTGCCACTGCACCCCAGCCTGGGCAACAGAATGAGACTCTTATCTCAAAAACAAACAAACAAAAAACAAACTGCTGGGATTCCAGGTGTGAACCACCACACTTGGACTACATACTTTGATATATATTCTCATTTTTTCTTACAATCATCAAATGAAACAAAACCTTCTCTTTGACAAATGAAACAGCCCAAGAGGTTAAGTGACTGCCCACATGGTAGGCAAAGGTACTATCAAAAAGCAGTCTAAAAGCCCTTGCTTTTCACCACTAAGCTGTTCCCCTTTTTATTATTAACCAAGCTTACTAATTAAATGGTTGAGTTAAAAGTAGGCATTGGCTCATTTGCAAAACATTGAAAGAAACTTAGACCCAAAACAAAACAAAAACAACAACAAAAAACCCTGCAAGTCAAGTTTCAGGCCTCATTTCAAAGGAAGGTTACATCCCCTTTCATCATCTATGAAATCATCTATGTTGCCTCCCAGTGCAGCCCAACAGTCCTACCCATAATTAAATCTCCTTATTCCACTTTTAGTTCCCAAGGATTTTTTACTCATGTCCTGCTCTTTTTCCCTGCTGCCCCCTTTTTATTCTTTTGTTCTTGAGCCACTGCTTTGAACTGCATCTTAATTGTGCCCTCACGGGCCAAACCCCATCTGTAACCCTGCTCCAGTGGGTTTCAGCAAAGGATACTCTCCATCCGTATTCTGAAGGTTCCAGGGCCTGGAGCCAGTCATCCAGGAGGTCATCCAAAGGAGTGGAATCCATTGGCTCTAAGAGACTCTCCATTCCCTGCCTAGGAAGGAACAGCCAAGTGGGAGGAACATGCACTCGATTCAGACCTTCCCTTTTCACACAGTGAAAGCTAAACCTCTGCAAAGTGGGGAGAAGTAGGGCTAGGCCTACCAGTCATAAAAAGAACCAGGAATAGAAAACACATCCCTCAGCCTTTCTGCCCTGCAGAGGCTGGCTGGGAGGGTCCCAGGAATGTAGGGCTCTTCTCCACTGCCTGATATGGGCATCCCAGGAGTGATGGCTGAACCTCCCGTTCTTGTTTGGTGTTTCAGGGTGAAGCCCAGGCTGCCGCAGTGCCCTGGCCACAACAAGTATGGGTCAGACTGAGGTCAAGGTGAAGGAACACAGCTCACTGCTTATCACAGTGAATCAAGAGCCTAGATAGGGATTCCCCAAGGATGACACAGGATCAATGCCCTCAATCCAACAGAAAAAGTAAATCTTCAAATCAGATTAAACACCAAACTTCCCACCTCCCTAATATTCTTTCTTCTGGGAAGGATAACTTAGATATATTCTTAAATCTCAGAATCAAGATATAAATCAAGATATAAAAGACAATATTTGACTTCCCTTTAAAATAATTCTACCATTTCAGTTTGTATGTATGCATGTAAACTTACATGTAATTAGCTAAGTATGTTGCAATTAGCTAAGCCAGCTGGAATCATGAGGAGATAGTAAAAATGTTTGCTAGGAAAACAATCTCATTAGGAAATGTAGAACTTTTAAGAGTTTTGTTGGCCAGGCATGGTGGCTTACGCCTAATAACTCCAGCACTTTGGGAAGCCGAGGCGGGTGGATTACCTGAGGTCAGGAGTTTGAGATGAGCCTGGCCAACATGGTGAAACCCTGTCTCAACTAAAAATACAAAAATCAACTGGGTGTGGTGGTGGGCACCTGTAGTCCCAGCTATTTGGGAGGCTGAGGCAGGAGAATCGCTTGAACCCGGGAGGCAGAGGTTGCAGTGGGCCAAGATCACGCCACTGTACTCCAGCCTGGGAGAGAGTGAGACTCTGTCTCAAAACAAAAAAACAACCCCCCCCCCCAAAAAAAAAAACACTCTTAAGGGCTAGGTATATAACTTCTATTTGAGAAAAGCCTCAGAAACTTATTTTGGGGCTAGATTTTTAGAGAATTTGTTTTAGGAATGCTGCAACTTTGTCAGAGTGCTCAGATTCTAGTATATTTCTATCATCTGACATTGAACTAAAGTCACTTGGTTGACATCTTTGTTGTGACCACCCACAACTGCACTTACTTGAGGACCTAGTGCAGAAAGCACTGGTAGCCAGGTGTGCACTTGCCATAATCTATCTGCTTTTGCCACCGCTGGAGAATAACTTCGTCTGTCTCTACTTCCCACCTGCAGGGAAGTATACAGTTTCCCACAAAGTGTGATTATACTGTAGTCGTCAAAGCAGATAACAACTCATCCCACACTCCCTTAATCCCCAGCCTGATTTTCAAACTCACCTGGCATAGCAAGGCTCTGTGCTAACTCCCACACTCACTGTCTGTATCCTAGAGGACCAAGACTCTTCACACATCTCCTTTCTGGCGAAGCAGTTTCTGCAGATGAAAAGGGTATTGGAATAAAAACCAGCTGGCTACACTGTGCCTCTCAGCCACTACCACCACCAAAATCCTGACATCAGACACAAGTTGCATTTTGACTTTTGTTTCTCAAAGCTTGATCTGCAAGCTGTCTGCATGGGTAGCACCGGGGGGCCTTGATAATGACCCCACTTTAGACCTATTGAATTATCGTTTCTGGAGCCTACATGTTAAAGAGCTTCCAAGGTTATTTTGAACATTTTTATTATGGAAATTTTTCAAATATACACTGAAGTAAGGAGTATGGGGTAATACCTTACCGCTCAAAGTATGGTCCTAGGACCAGCTACCTCACCATCAGCTGGGGGCTTGTTAGACAGGCAGAATCTCAGGCCGCAACCGCAATCCAGACCCCCCGAATCAGAATCTGCATTTAACAGGTCCTCAGGTGGTTAGTGTGCAAATTGAACGTTGAGATGCACAGATATGATGGACCTTCCTGCCCCCTATCACTCAACACTCAGGGTCAATCTTGTATCATCAATACCCTCCCCCAGCACAGGATTATTTAAAAGCAAATCCCTAACATTAGGAATGTCTTTTTGTTTGTTTCACTCTAATGCCCAGGCTGGAGTGCAGTGGCGCAACCTCTGTCTCCCGGGTTCAAGCAATTATCATGCCTCAGCCTCCCAAGTAGCTGGGATTACAGGTGTGTGCCACCACACCCAGCTAATTTTTGTATTTTTAGTAGAGACGGGGTTTCATCATGTTGGCCAGGCTGGTTTTGAACCCCTGACCTCATGTAATCCGCCCACCTCGGCCTCCCAAAGTGCTGGGATTACAGGTGTGAGCCACCACGCCCGGCCAGTAATTTCTAAATATCACCTCGTCAATGTTCAAATTTCCATTAATAACCAATCTTTGAGGTCCTCTGGATTGCGATAAGGATTATACCAAGATGATTTAATTCCTCCACTTTCCCTGCAACGGAATTTCTTTTTACCTACGTAAACTAGTGTCTCTGAGATGCTGCACACTAAAAGAAACACCAAACAAAGAAAGCTCTTGGAAGGGGCTAATGCCTCTTAGCATAAACACACACACCTGTCTCCCCCCAACACCTGCCACACCGGCAGCAAACGCTCCATCTCCCGTGGAAGGC
Source organism: Colobus angolensis palliatus (assembly GCF_000951035.1). Lineage (NCBI taxonomy): Eukaryota > Metazoa > Chordata > Mammalia > Primates > Cercopithecidae > Colobus > Colobus angolensis. Next base: position 3,605,197 of record NW_012114511.1, on the reverse strand, counting down.
CAGCAAAACTCAGAAGAAAACGTCCGCGAAAACAGCACGAGAAAGAAGCAAGGAAAATGAAACGCTTACAACACCCTCTAGCCAAAAGAATCTCTCCTAGTATTATCCTAGCGAATGGTCATCACTAGTAAGGCGCGATTTAAATCTCCCGGGGTTCGTGGGGCTGAGGAAAAGAAGAAAACAGAAAGGGTGTGGCGATTGGTGAGAGGGAGAGCCAATGATGCGGCAGGCTCCCCGTGAGGCGGAGCTTACCCCGCAGCCTGCCTAACGCTGTGGGCCAGTCACTATCCTGCTCTGGCTGTGGGGCGGGGCAAGTCTTACCACTTCCAGAGCAAGCACACGCCGGGTAATATGCGAGCCCAACGATAGGTCGTGAGGGTCTGGGCGCGCGCGCGGAGATTGGCTGACGCAGCTTAGAGGCGAGCGGGGATAGGTTACTGGGCGGGCGGAAGGTTTGAATGGTCAACGCTTGCGGCTGTTGATATTCTTGCTCGGAGGCTATAATTTTGGCCTTCTGCGCGAGGAAGACGCTGAGTCCGACGTTGGCCTACCCAGTCGGGAGGCAGAGTTGCAGTCTGGTTAACTGCCTCCTTTCCCCCAGATTTTCTTTCATTCTGCTCGAGTCTTCGCCTGTGTCCGATCCCTATCCACTTTCCCTCTTCTGGTAGGCAAGCCTCAGACTCCAGGCTTGAGGTAAGTCCGCAGCTGTCTCCGCCACGGAATCACGGAGACCCCATTGTCCCCTTAGGGTCCAGTCGGCCCACACAAACAGAGATTGGGAGGGCCGAATGGGCACTGTCGCGAGTTACGACCTGGGTTCTTTCTGGTCAGGAGTCTCGAGCTGTGTGGCGTGGAACAAGTCAAGACTCCCTCTTCATTCCATCTTTAAGGTCCTAAGGTTGCTTCTCGTCGGTGAATTCAGGTTCTAACCTGGAGCCAGGCTGTGAATCATCCTTCGGGAATGCCCCTCTTCCAATGCTGATCCGCCTGGCTGGAAAGGGTGGAGTTTGGGAAAGCTGAGGGAACTGTGACGTACCGATATAGATGACGTTTTCCTCCTAGCTAGGTTTATGTTTTTCTCCTGGTGAGAATTCGAAGACCATGTCTACGGAACTCTTCTCATCCACAAGAGAGGAAGGAAGCTCTGGCTCAGGACCCAGTTTTAGGTCTAATCAAAGGAAAATGTTAAACCTGCTCCTGGAGAGAGACACTTCCTTTACTGTCTGTCCAGATGTCCCTAGCACTCCTGTGGGCAAATTTATTGGTGATTCTGCAAACCTAAGCATTTTGTCTGGGTAAATATACTTTTATTTTTACACTTTATTGCCTTTGCTATTTCCAAACAATTGGGTTTGTTTGTTGGTTTGTTTTCATTTATCCTGGCTCAAAGGTCAGGGTTTAAGTCTCAGCTCTGCCCTTGACTGTGTAACCCTTTTGAGTTCTTTTCTGTGACAAGAAATTATAGTCTCAGCCAGGCGAGTTGGCTCATGCCTGTAATCTCCGCACTTTGGGAGGCTAAGGAGGGCGGATCGCCTGAGTCCAGGAGTTCAAGACCAACCTGGGCAACATGGCAAGACCCCGTCTCTACAAGAAATATTAAAAATTAGCTGAGTGTGGGGATGTGCGCCTATAGTCCCAGCTACTCGGGAGGCTGAGGTGGGAGGATTGCTTGAGCCCGGGAGCTGGAGGCTCCAGTTAGCCAAGATCGCCTCACTGCACTTCAGTTTGGGACACAGAGTGAGACTCTATCTCAAAAAGAAAAGAAAAGACAAGAAATAAATAATAATCTCTTCCTATCTTACTAGGATCTTGTGAGAATCAAATGATGTGATATCTGGGAAAAGTCTTTGAAAACCACTGCATTACGAGTCGATCACTTTATTAGTATTACTATTAGCGTTATTGCAGTTGTACTTTGAATTCTGATCATACCATGTCTCAACTAGCAAACGAAGAGAAGTAGTACCTGAGAAAAACTAGGGACTCCAGGGAGAAATCAAGCCTGTGTTCATGGTGCTCAGGACAGGGAATGTGGAGTCAAGATCCTCCTTGGCCAATAAACTCTGGGCCTCAAAAAAAAAAAAAAGTATCTGTTTCAATATGTTGGTAAGGAGAAAATGAGGTACAGATGATGGTAGTGGGAGACTTTTCTCAGCCCAGTCTGAGATATTTCCAAAAAGCAATTAGATTTATTTGGACACTGTTCAGATAATCTGATAGTCATTAAGGGGTGTTTCAAATGAAGAGGATTGGCCGGGTGCTGTGGCTCACACCTGTAATCCCAGCACTTTGGGAGGCTGAGGTGTGCAGATCACCTGAGGTTAGGAGTTCAAGACCAGCCTGGCTGACATGGTGAAGCCCCATCTCTACTACAAATAGCTGGGCGTGGTGGCAGGTGCCTGTGATCCCAGCTATTTGGGAGGCTGAGGCAGGAGAATCGCTTGAACCCAGGAGGCGGAGGTTGCAGTGAGCCAAGATTGTGCCACTGCACTTGAGCCGGGGAGACAGAGCAAGACTCCATCGCAAAAAAAAAAAAAAAAAAAAAAAAAAGAAGAGGATGACATGGTCTTTGACTTTTAAGGATATAACAATCTAATGGAAATTTCGATGTACTATTATGTCTCAACAGAGGAACCCCAAAGCGTTGCCTCGATCTTTCGAATCTTAGCAGTGGGGAGATAACTGCCACTCAGCTTACCACTTCTGCAGACCTTGATGAAACTGGTAGGGAGAAGGGAGATAAAGGCCTCGAAGGGAAGAATAACTTTTAAGGGAGAAAACAGGGAAGTAGGATAGAGACAGAAGGTGGTGAAAGTATGAAAAGAGTCTGCCTAGAGAGATGGAATTTTGTGGGTAACTAGAGAATTTTTGAGAATGATTAAGCCAATGGGAAGAGAACGATAATAACACTAATAGGAGCTACTTTGCATTTGAAAATGTTAGACATGTAGGAACATACTTTGTTGACTGATTAACGGTGAGAATGAAAGTATAGTCATTAGGATATGAGAAGTTTTGTGCCTTAGTCTAATCTCAGCAGAGGCAAAGAAACCAGCATAAAGAAATATGTTGTTGGCCAGGTGCAGTGGCTCATGTCTGTAATCCTAACACTTTGGGAGGCCAAGGTGGGCAGATCACGAGGTCAAGAGATCGAGACCATCCTGGCCAACATGGTGAAACCCCATCTCTACTAAAAAAACAAAAATTAGCTTGGCGTGGTGGCACGTGCCTGTAGTCCCAGCTATTCAGGAGGCGGAGGCAGGAGAATTGGTTGAACCCGGGAGGCGGAGGTTGCAGTGAGCCAAGATAGCACCAATGCACTCCCGCCTGCTGACAGAGCGAGACTGCATCTCAAAGAAAAAGAAATACGTTGTCAACTAATTCTTATATGTTTTATATAAAGTATTCCAAAAGGAATGTTTCATAAGTTAACCTTCCAGAATTCTAATTTCAGATTTTCTGAGTGATAACCTTTCTTTTCTACTCATAAAAAAAAAAACAAAAAACTCCATAGGTAGCAAAGTGCAGTGTTTCCCAGCACTTCTTCTTTCAGTGACACATATAAAACCTTAAGTTTCTATGAAATTGTACCTTGTACTGTGAAATGGGTATCAATAGAGAGGCTTTGTATTCAAAAGCTCAGTCCTTGAAATTAATATGGCTTACTGGTAATGAAAATCTGAAGGAAAAACAGGATGCATGGATACAAATAACTCCTTTTACTGATTCTTTATATTTGATTGCAGGTCACCTGGATTCTTCAGGACTTCAGGAAGTGCATTTAGCTGGGATGTAAGTTCTGTTGCTAAATGAACCCCATGCAAAAGCTTTTTAGCACTGGTCATAGAGATTTTATCCTGTGCAGACTCTGCAGAGTGCAAAACCTTTCATATTGGGTATAAGTGGGCTTTGAGGCCTAGTTCCTTACCTTGAACAGTTTCTACGTTTTCCAGATCTAAATAGTGTTGTGAAAATGAAGGCTATTCATTTTAACTATCATAATCAGAAGTATCTATAAGGAAATGAAGGAAAATGGTGTACTAAACTTATATAGGCTTTTATTTGAATGTGAAAAGTGCTGTATCTTAGTAATTCAAAGTACAGAGTGGCCGGGCGCGGTGGCTTACATCTGTAGTAATCCCAGCACTTTGGGAGGCCAAGGCAGGCGGATCAGTTGAGGTCAGGAGTTCAAGACCAACCTGCCCATCATGCAGAAACCCCGTCTCTATTAAAAATACAGAAATTAGCCGGGTGTGGTGGCACATGCCTGTAATCGCAGCTACTTGGGAGGTTGAGGCAGGAGAATTGCTTGAGCCCAGGAGGTGGAGGTTGCAGTGAGTGGAGATTACACCACTGCCCTCCAGCCTGGGCGACAGAGCGAGACTGCGTCTTAAAAAGATAAAAGAAAGTACAGAGCGTAGGCTCTGGAATCAGTGTCTGGATTCCTGGCTTACTACTTCATTCACCAGTTGTGACTCTGACAAGTTTTTTTAACTTCATTAGACCTTAATTTTTTTTATTTGTAACATGGAGACAATAATAGCACTTCTCATAAAGTAGCTATTGTAAGGATTAAATAAACTGTGTATCTAACACATACCAAGCATTTTATTTATGTATTTATTTTTATTTTTGAGATGGAGTCTGGCTCTGTTGCCAAGGATGGAGTACAGTGGCGCCATCTTGACTCACTGCAACCTCTGCCTCCCTGGGTTCAAGCGATTCAAGCAATTCTCCTGCCTCAGCTTCCTGAGTAGCTGGGATTACAGGCGTCTGCCACCATGCCTGGCTAATTTTTGTATTTTTAGTAGAGACGAGGCTTCACCATGTTGGCCAGGCTGGTCTTGAACTCCTGACCTCAA
>NW_012114511.1:3595886-3598722 GCF_000951035.1 Colobus angolensis palliatus | reverse complement strand
TAAAACTCATTCATCTTTGGTACATGTTTATTTATATAGTTATACAGGCAAAATGAGGGTCTTATCCCCAAGATATCACTTGAGTCTTGATATTTACCACAGAGAATACCCTATGTATTGTTGTTGGAAGAGACATATCAACTGGGAATAGGGCTCCTAGAATGAAAATTTTAAAATGTTGGGATGCACCAAATCCACTGAAGAATAATCAAACAGTATTTGGGGCTAACATGACAGGCAGTTTGTTTTAATCTGCAGGAATCATCACCAGCACCTAATGAAATGTAGCCCAGTGAGTAGCCTCTCTTTTTTGGGTTTGAGTTTGCTTTTCAGGTGGGAGGCAGAGGGTTTCCATTGCACCTGTGACTTGATGCGGGACGTTCTCAGCAAACTCTTTTTTAGGCACAGCTTCTTTGTAGCACTCCGAATGGTTTGGACCGTGGCCATAGAAAGAGAGATGCAATGTGTAGCTCATCTGCAAATAAAGAAAATGTGAGTGTTTAATGGAAACCTAGATATATTGGCAGTTTTATTTTTATGAGTGAAGAAACTTGTTGGTATCATAGTGAGACATAGAACTGTTTATACCTCGTATGCTAGACAAGCAAACTGTATTACTATAGGGGAGAAAAATTGTTTGTTTTTGCTTTCTTTTTCTTTTTTTTTTTTTTTGAGACGGAGTCTTGCTCTGTCGCCCAGGCTGGAGTGCAGTGGTGGGATCTCAGCTCACTGCAAGCTCCGCCTCCCGGGTTTACGCCATTCTCCTGCCTCAGCCTCACAAGTAGCTGGGACTACAAGCGCCCGCCACCTCGCCCAGCTAGTTTTTTGCATTTTTTAGTAGAGACGGGGTTTCACCATGTTAGCCAGGATGGTCTCGATCTCCTGACCTTGTGATCCGCCCATCTCGGCCTCCCAAAGTGCTGGGATTACAGGCTTGAGCCACCGTGCCCGGCCTTGTTTTTTCTTATTAACGTTTGGCCCTAGGTCAGACACCCAGCTCCAAGTTCTCCACAGTAGGTCATCATTATTTCTCATGTTCAGTTGATCATTTTGAGGATAAAAATTATCCTTACTATAGTGTAAGGGATTTAGGAGTTTTGTTTGTAGGGTTAACTTGGATAACTTGTTCACAGATTTTTTTTTTCCACCACTTTACATGCAAGTGTAGATTTATTAATTTCTTATTTCCCCCTTAGTCTGGCTATTAAGCCCTTATTCTGAGGAAGCCATGGTACTTTTTATCTAAACCTTAGGTTATCCTTTGTTCCAAGTTAAAACTAGCCTCTTCAGAACCACCTAATCACTAAGATAATTCTGTATCTAATCCCTTCAACTAATCCTCTTTTCTAGACATCTTTTTTTCTTCCCTGCCTCCCATCCATTTCCCCAGATCATTACCCATAAAAGATAGCTGCTGTTCTTTTCTTACATTGACTTAAGATAGACTCATGTTTTTGGCTGTTCTAATCAGTTTTTTCTTGATTTAATACTGTCCTTCTAATCTCCATTTATAATCACTTTTTATTCATTTATTTTTGAAACTGAGTCTCACTCTATCGCCCAGGCTGGAGTGCAGTGGCACGATCTCGGCTCATTACAACCTCTGCCTCCCAGGTTCAAGTGATTCTTGTGCCTCAACCTGCCAAATAGCTGGGACTGTAGGCACATGCCACCATGGCCTGGCTAATTTTTGTATTTTTAGTAGAGACAGGGTTTTGCCTTATTGGCCAAGCAGGTCTCCTGACCTCAAGTGATCCGCCCACCTCGGCCTCTCAAAAGGCTGAGATTACAGGTATGAGCCACTGCCTGGCCTATAATCACTGTTTAAAATCTCACTGAGATTTTAAAAAGAGAATAGAGAATAGAGAAACAGGCCGGGCGCGGTGGCTCAAGCCTGTAATCCCAGCACTTTGGGAGGCCGGGACGGGCGGATCACGAGGTCAGGAGATCGAGACCATCCTGGCTAACACGGTGAAACCCCGTCTCTACTAAAAACTACAAAAAACTAGCCGGGCGAGGTGGCGGGCGCCTGTAGTCCCAGCTACCCGGGAGGCTGAGGCAGGAGAATGGCGTGAACCCGGGAGGCGGAGCTTGCAGTGAGCTGAGATCCGGCCACAGCACTCCAGCCTGGGTGACAGAGCGAGACTCAAAAAAATAAAAATAAAATAAAATCTCACTGTCCCTTCCCCAGGCAGGCTCCCTATGCTTACCCCATCCCTTTTACTTGTGACCAAAAATTAGTATCTTCCAAAGCAAATCTGCATGCCTTATATCAAATCCACATCATAATTTGCATCTTCAAATACGAGGTTATATAGGGTCAAGATATAGGGTCAACTTTGATTACATGAAATGTGTTTTGTGAGGGTTATTCATGGCTTCATCAGATGAAATGTTTTTATCAGGGCCAGCTGACACTTCTCTTCCCCAACTAATACAGTTTTTCTTATGCAGGAAAACGGCACTTTGAAGCCCTTGGAGTGTCAGGCACCCAGGAACCTGAGGTTTCAAAAGAGACCAGGGGAACCTTATGTGTCTCCTCTTTCTCTGCTGGTAAGTCATTGAACATCATTATTAAGGATCAGTTGAAGTGTTATAGGCAACAGGATGGCAGCTCTGGATTTATGAACCTTTGAATTTTTTTAAACCGGCATCACCAAGCCAAATTTAGGTGAGAAAAAGGGCGTTGGAGAAATAAAGTTTGAGCAGGAAAACAGAGGAACAATATGTCCTATGATCTTCTTGTTTAAGTTTAAGGAGGAAAAAATATGACTTGGGCTTTTTTTTTTTTTTTGAGATGGAGTCTTGCTCTGTTGCCCAAGCTGGAGTACAATGG
>NW_012114511.1:3592245-3594669 GCF_000951035.1 Colobus angolensis palliatus | reverse complement strand
GTTCAGGCAATCCTCCTGCCTCAGGGTCCCGAGTAGCTGGGACTGCAGGTGTGTTCCACCATACCCAGCTAATTTTTGTATTTTTAGTAGAGATGAGATTTCACCACATTGGCCATGCTGGTCTTCGAACTCCTGATGCCAAGCAGTCTGCTTGCCTTAGCCTCCCAAAGTGCTGGGATTGCAGGTGTGAGTGAGCCACTGCATCTGTCTTAGGTATAAATTTTTAATCTGCTCATCTTGTCAGTATGACATAAAGTTTTTATTTTATTTTATTTTATTTATATATTTTTTTTAAGATTGATTCTTGCTCTGTCACAAGGCTGGAGTGCAGTGGTGTGATCTCAGCTTACTGCAATATCTGCCTCCTGGGTTCAAGTGACTCTCTTGCCTCAGCCTCCTGAGTAGCTGGGATTATAGGTGCATGCCACCACATCCAGCTAATTTTTGTATTTTTAGTGGAGACAGGGTTTCACCATGTTGACCAGGATGGTCTCGATCTCCTGACCTTGTAATCCGCCTGCCTCTGCCTCCCAAAGTGCTGGGATTACAGGCGTGAGCCACCATGCCCGACAGTATCAATATTTTTAAAGTTTTTTTTTCTTTCTTTCTTTTTTGTTTTCTCCTCTCCCTAGAAATAGGGGTCTCACTGTGTTGCCTAGGCCAATCATGAACTCCTGTGCTCAAGCTTTAAGGTTTGATACTTTCTCTGATTTTTTTCTTAAAAAGTTATAAGAATTTACATTTTCATTAGCAATCCATATCTCATAGAATTAATTAATGTATTTATTTATTTTGAGACAGAGTCTCACTCTGTCGCCCAGGCTGGAGTGCAGTGGCATGATCTCAATTCACTGCAACCTCCGCCTCCCTGGTTCAAGCAATTCTCCTGCCTCAGCCTCCCGAATAGCTGGAACTACAGGCACATGCTGCCGCGCCCAGCTAATTTTTTATATTTCAGTAGAGATGGGGTTTCACCATCTTGCCCAGGCTGGTCTTGAACTTCTGAGCTCAGGCAATCCACTTGCCTCAGCCTCCCAAAGTGCTAGGATTACAGGTGTGAGCCACCCCACCCAGCCTTCTCATGGAATTTTTTTTTTTTTTTTGAGATAGAGTCTTGCTCTATCGTCCAGGCTGGAGTGCAGTGGGACAATCTCAGCTCACTGCAACCTCCACCTCCCGGGTTCAAGTGATTCTCCTGCCTCAGCCTCCTAAGCAGCTGGGACTACAGGCGCGTGCTACCATGCCCAGCTAATTTTTGTATTTTTAGTAAAGACGGGGTTTCACCATATTGGCCAGGCTGGTTTGAACTCCTGACCTTGTGATCCACCCACCTTGGCCTCCCAAAGTGCTGGGATTATAGGCATGAGCCACCACGCCCAGACTTCTCATGGAATTTTTTTAAAAATTACTTTCTGCTGAGCAGTCTAGGGTGGGGGAAAATGCTAATTAGGCCAGATGTTGTGGCTCATCCCTGTAATCCCAGCACTCTGGGAGGCCAAGGCGAGAGGATTGCTTGAGTCCAGGAGTTTGAGTTCCCTAACTGGGGAACACAACAAGACCACATCTCTACCACACCCCCATTCCCCCCCAAAAAAGGCTGGGACTTGGTGGTACATGCCTGTAGTCTCAGGTACTCTGGAGGCCAAGGCAGGAGGATAGCCTCAGCCCAAGAGTCTGAGGCTTTAGTGAGTTATAATTGGGAGGATTGCTTAAGCACAGGAGTCTGAGGCTGCAGTCAGCTGAGATGGAGACTCAGCCTCAAATAAATAATACACACATAGATACATACATGGTAAAATCATTTTATATTAAAAATAATTAGCAGTCCATGCATGGTGGTTCATGCCTGTAATCCCACCACTTTGGGAGGCTGAGGTGGGTAGATCACCTGAGGCCAGGAGTTTGAGACCAGCCTGGCCAACATGGCGAAACCCTGTCTCTACTAAAAATACAAAAATTAGCCAGATGTGGTGGCGCCTGGCTGAGAAACAAGAATGGCTTGAACCTGGGAGGTGGAGGTTGCAATGAGCTGAGATCACACCACTGCACTTCAGTGCAGTGATTGGACAGGTGACAAAGTGAGACTGTCTCAAAAAAAAAAGTAAAATAAATAAATAAATAAAATAAAAATAATTAGTAGTGGCCGCGTGCAGTGGCCCACACCTGTAATCCCAGCACTTGAGGAGGCTGAGGCAGGCTGATCACTTGAGGTCAGGAGTTCCAGACCAGCCTGGGCAACATGGTGAAACCCCATCTCTACTGAAAAAAAAATATGAAAATTAGCTAGGGCCGGGCGCAGTGGCTCATGCCTGTAATCCCAGCACTTTGGGAGGCTGAGGTGGGTGGATCACAAGGTCAGGAGATCGAGACCATCCTGGCTAACACGGTGAAACCCCGTCTCTACTAAAATTACAAAAAAATTAA
>NW_012114511.1:3585098-3590349 GCF_000951035.1 Colobus angolensis palliatus | reverse complement strand
GCTAATTTTTGTATTTTTAGTAGAGATGGGGTTTCAACATGTTGGCCAGGCTGCTCTCGAACTCCTGACCTCGTGATCCGCCCGCCTCGACCTCCCAAAGTACTAGGATTATAAGCGTGAGCTGCTGCACCTGGCTCCTGTTTTTAAATCTTTTGGGTATATGTTCAGAAGTAGAATTGCTTGATTACATGATAATTCTATGTTTAATTTTTTGAGGAACTAGCATGCTAGTATCCATAAAGTGCCTCTGCACCCTTTTACATTCCCACCAGCAATGCACAAACACTTGTTATTTCTTATAATGGCCATCCTAATGGGTATAAAGTAGTATTTCATTGCAATTTTGATATGCATTTCCATAATGATTACTTATGTTGAGCATCTTTTGATGTGCTTATGGGCCATTTGTATATCTTCTTTCGAGAAATGTCTATTCATGTCCCTTTTGATTGTTACTGTTTTTGTTACTGAGTTGTAGGAGTTCCTTATATATTCTGATATTAATCCCTCATCAAATATAAGACTTGCAAATATTTTCTCCCATTTTGTGGGTTGCCTTTTCATTCCCTTAATGGTGTTCTTTGATGCACAAACGTTTTTCATTTTGATGAAGACCAATTTATCTATTTTTTTCTTTCATTACCTGTGCTTTCAGTAGCATTATCCAAATCCAATGTCATGAATTTTTTATCTTATGTTTTCTTCTAAGAGTTTTATAGTTTTAGCTCTTACATTTAGGACTTTGATATATTTTGAATAGTTTTTAATGTTGTCAATATACTTGATAGGACAATGGAAACTTGGTGGACAGTGAAATGAAATATCTGGGCAGTCCTATTACTGCTATTCCAAAGTTGGATAAAAATCCAAACCTAGGAGAAGACCAGGCAGAAGAGATTTCAAATGAATTAATGGAGTTTTCCCTGGAAGATCAAGAAGCAAAGGTAAAGTATTCTGTGGTAGTATCTTTGCATTCTTCATATTCCTTCATTCTGTTAAAAGAAAAACTTGAGACAAATTAAACTTAGGAGAGTTTATTTGAGCAAAAAATAACTAGTGAATCCAGCAACCCTCATAGCCAGAACATATTCAGTAAAACTCCAGTTTGCCATGTGGTCAGGCAGTATTATGGACAGAAAATGGAAATGAAGTACAGAAAACAGAAGTGAGGTACAGAGACAGCCCAGTTGGTTATAGCCTTGAGTCTGCCTCATTTGAACATGGTTTAAACAGTTGATTGCTTGTGGTTGACTGAAGCTCAGCTGCTGTGCTTTCCTGAGACTCAGCTTTTTGATACAAAAGTATACTTCTAAATTAGGCTTTCAGTTGAAGTACTAAGTTAGGTTGCAACTTGGTCTGTAAAGACTCAAGTACAGAGGCATCCTCAGGCCAAATTTAGTTTAATTAACAATTCATTCTTTTTTTTTTTTTTTTTTGAGACAGATTCTCGCTCTGTTGCCTAGGCTGCAGTGCAGTGGTGCCATCTTAGCTCACAGCAACCTCCTCTTCCCAGGTTCAAGCGATTCTCCCGCCTCAGCCACTCGAGTAGCACACCGCCACACCAGGGTAATTTTTAGTATTTTTAGTAGAGACAGGGTTTCACCATGTTGGCCAGGCTGGTCTTGAACTCCTGGCCTCAGGTGATCCACCCGCCTCAGCCTTCCAAAGTGCTGGGATTATTAGCGTGAGCCACCATGCCCAGCCAACAATTCATTCTTGAATAAACAATATTTTATGCCTAATACGTAGGAGTCACTTTACTAAATGCTAGAGCTACAGAGATCAACAAGATGTGATAACCTGTCTTTATTTATTTATTTTTTGAGATGGAGTCTTGCTGTGTCACCTAGGCTGGAGTGCAATGGTGTTATCTTGGCTCACTGCAACCTCTGTCTTCCCAGGTTTAAGCAATTCTCTTGCCTCAGCCTCCCAAAGCACGCCACCATGCCTGGCTAATGTTTTATGATTTTAGTAGAGACAGGGTTTTGACATGTTGGCCAGACAGGTCTCAAACTCCTGACCTCAAGTGATCTGCCCGCCTTGGCCTCCCAAAGAGCTGGGATTACAGGCATGAGCCACTGTGCCTGGCCTAACCTATCTTTAGACTGTAGGGCTATCTGACTGATAGGTTATCAGGTTACTACAGGAATCTTCTTACTGCTGGTGAACAGGTTCCAGTCAATAGTTTGAGTGGATCACCATCAAAGTAATCTAGTGTAAGTAATGTCTCCAGGATAGTAGTAATGTATAGAATATACCTAACATGACTTTTTAGGTATTTTATAATACAGTCTTTTGTTTCCTTTTATCTTTCCCATATCACCGATAGATATACCTGAAGCGTGTGGGTTATAGCCTATATGTTGATATGCCAAAGATAGTTTCTGAGGCATTTAGCTTTTTTTTTTTTTTTTTTGAGATAGGGTCTTGCTCTGCAGCCCAGGCTGGGTTACAGTGGCACAATTAAAGCTCACTGCAGCCTTAGTCTCCCCAGGCTCAGGCAGTCCTCCCACTTCAGCCTCTGAGTAGCTGGGACTATAGGCACATGCCACCATACCTGGCTAATTTTTTGTATTTTTTTGTAGAGACGTGGTTTCACAGTATTGTCCAGGCTAGTCTCAAACTCCTGGGCTCAAGTGATTCACACACCTTGGCCTCCCAAAGTGCTGGGATTACAGGTGTGAGCCACCATGCCAGTCCTGTATTTAGCATTTCTAAATCAACTTTGTTGCTTTGACACAGGTAGAGCTATGAGTTTGTCTTTAAAATTTATTCATTTCACAAGGCCAATATGGTATAGTGGAGTTAGAACAGTTGCATTCTAGTCCTCATGCTTTTATTTTTTTAATTATTTAATTAATTAGATAGAGTCTTGCTCTGCTCTATTACCCAGACTGGAGTGCAGTGTTGAACTCCTGGGCTCAAGCAATCCTCCCACCTCAGCCTCCTGAGTAGCTAGGACTATAGGTGCATACCACCATGCCCAGCTAATTTTAAAAATTTTTTGTGGAGATGGGGTCTTGATGAGGTTGCAGTGAGCCAAGATAACACCATTGCACTCCAGCCTAGGTGACACAGCAAGACTCCATCTCAAGCTGGTTTGGAACTCCTGGGCTCCGGCAATCCTCTTGCCTTTGTTGTGGGATCTTTAGGGTGTTGCTTTTCTGGCTAGAGACCTCTGTGGCCAGTGGTGCCTTTGCCCAAGTTCTTGTCCTGCATTGAGGTACACAGACAAGTGGAGGGTGAGCAAGACAAAGAGAAGCTCTATTGAGTGTTAGAACAGCTCAGAGGAGACTCACAGGGGGCAGCTCTTCTCTGTAGGCAGTCTGTCTTATCCGGTATTCAGCTCTCAGCAGAGAGGAGGCCCTGGAGTGGGTGGCTCCTCTCCTCAGGCAGGTCCTACCTGTTGACTTCCCAGCTCTCAGCAGAGAGCATAGCTCCTCTCTCCTCTCTGGCTATCTGATCTTTTCTCCATCCTCTATCCTGTTCTGGCTGAGCCTGGGGCTTTTATGGACCTCAGAGGGGAGACAGTGCTTCCTGATTGGTTTGTGGACTGCGGGGGGGGGGGGGGGAAGGCAGCAGAGAGCCCGATCTGGTGGGCGGGACTGGCAGCCCAGCCCCCAGCCTTTAAGCCCTCCCTGTCCTGAAGGTGGGGATTTACGGGAACCTCCCTTCCACCCAGGAGCCTGTCTGTCTCTCTCAGCAGTCCATGGCACCAGGCTGCTCACACCAAGTTGCACCTAAAGGCCAGCACTGACCACCCTCAGTCCCCACTTGGCTTCCCCTCTGTGCCCCTGGAGGGGGCCAAGGTGGCAGGGTGTTGCCCTGAGGGTGCGCACACACATTCACCCCCGGACTGTAACAGCACCTGGGCTTGTCCCAACCCCACTCCGAGATTGGAGTGGGTGCCAGGAGCAGAGAGAAGCGGGGGTGGGGGTGGGGGGCAGGCCTTCCTGGGTCTCCAAGGGTGCAGGCTGCAGAGACTATTAGGTCCTGCACCTGGGAGGGTGGCTGCAGCTGCGCCCAGGAGGCCAGGGATCCTGCCTGCTCCCAGCCCCCACAAGAGCACAGGAAGGCTCGGATCTGCAACCCCACCCAGCAGGGCAAGGCTTCTGCCTGCTCTGTGGAACAGGAGGCCCAGGTTAACAGCTGCAGTGTGTGTAGCTCCGGCAGCACCAGGGGAGCTCCTGCCCCAACTCAGAAGGGGAAGGGCTCCTGCTAGCTCCACGGATCATGCAGCCCTATCCATGCCTCTGCTGCAGCCAATGTGATGATAGCAGCAAGCCCTCTGTAGTCGCAGCTGCCAACACATTGGCCTGTCAAAGTGCTGGAATTACAAGTATGAGCCACAATATCCAGCCTTATTCTTTTATTCACTTAGTGTTACCACTGTTCACAAGACAACCACCTGACCTCAGTTTTTAATTTATAAAATGGACAGCATGATAAAAAACTACCTCCTTAACAGGCTTGTTGTGAATAAAATATTAAAAGCAGTTTGTGTCCTCGTCACGTACACACAAATGGTAACTGTGTGATGAAGGATGTTAATGAATTTCATTGTAGTAATCCTTACATAATATATACATAAATCATTATATTGTACTTAAGTATATACAAAGTTTATCATTTATACCTCAATAAAATGGAAAAGAAATTAAAAGAGCAATTTGTATTACAGTAGCCCCCATTATCCACAGGGAATACATTCTGAGACCCCGAGTGGATGCCTAAAATTGCAGACAGTACTGAACCCTATATATACTATGCTTTTCCTTATGCATAAGTACCTGTGGTGGAGTTTTTTACTCAGGCATAGTAAGAGATTAACAGTAATAACTAATAATAAAATAGAACAATTACAACAACATACTGTAATAAAAATTATATGAGGCTGGGCACGGTGGCTCATGCCCGTAATCCCAGTATACTGGGAGGCCAAAGCGGGTGGATCACTTGAGGTCAGGAGTTCGAGAGCTGCCTGGCCAACGTGGTGAAACCCCATTTCTAGTAAAATTACAAAAATTAGCCAGGTGTGGTGGCGAGCGTCTGTAACCCCAGCTACTCGGGTGGCTGAGGCAGTAGGATTGCTTGAACTTGAACCCAGGTGGCAGAGGCTTCAGTGAGCTGAGATCGCACCACTGCACTCCAGCCTGGGCAACAGAGTGGGACTCTTTCTCAAAAAAAAAAAAAAGTGCTGGCTGGGCATGGTGAGTCACGCCTGTAATCCCAACGCTTTAGGAGTTTGAGA
>NW_012114511.1:3583631-3584243 GCF_000951035.1 Colobus angolensis palliatus | reverse complement strand
TATTAAGTGCCTTCATTTTATTGTGGGTACTTACCCATTTCTAGGATTTTTTTATTACCCCAAGCAGAAATGCTTTTTTTTTGAGATATAGTCTTGCTCTGTTGCCCAAGCTGAAGTGCAGTGGTGCGGTTTTGGCTCACTCACCTCCACCTCCTGGGTTCAAGTGACTCTCCTGCCTCAGCCCCCCGAGTAGCTGGGATTCCAGGCACACCTCACCATGGCCGGCTAATTTTTTTGTATTTTTAGTAGTGACAAGGTTTCACCATGTTGGCCAGGCTGGTCTTGAACACCTGACCTCAGGTGGTCTGCCCTCCTTGGCCCCTCAAAGTGCTGAGACTATAAGTGAGCCACTGTGCCTGGCCCCCAAAGAGAAATACTGTACCCCGTAAACAATAACTTCCCATCTTCTCCCCCTTCCCCAGCCCCTAGTAACCACTATTCTATTTTCTGCCCTCTATGAATTTGACTGCTCTAGGTACCTCATATAAAGGGAAGCATACAATATTTGTCCTTTTGTCTCTGGCATATATCTCATACTGTAATGTTTTCATTGGTAATCAGTGTGGTAGCATGTATCAGAATTTCATTCTCTTTGAAAAAAAATCGGTTTTA
>NW_012114511.1:3577388-3582861 GCF_000951035.1 Colobus angolensis palliatus | reverse complement strand
GTGTTAGCTAGGATGGTCTCGATCTCCTGACCTCGTAATCCACCTGCCTCAGCCTCCTAAAGTGCTGGGATTACAGGCGTGAGCCACCGCGCCTGGCCTCCAGAACTCTTTTAATTTTGGAAAACTGACACTCTGTGCCCATAAAACAACTTCCCATTTTCCCCTTTTCCCAGCCTCTGGCAACCACCATTGTACTTTCTATAAATTTGATTATTCTAGATATCTCAGATAAGTGGAATGATACAGGGTTTTTTTGTTTTATAACTCTCTTATTTCAATTAGCATAATGTCCTCAAGCTTTATCTATGTTGTAGCATGTATCATAATTTCATTCCTTTTTATGACAGAATAATATTCCATTGTATGTATATACCATATTTTGTGACATTTGGGTTTCTACCTTTTGGCAATTGTGAATATTGTTGCTATGAAAATTGGTTTACAAATATCTGTTTGTGTCTTTGCTTTCAGTTCTTTTACTTTTTTGGAGACAGGGTCTCACTCAGTTGCCCAGGCTGCAGTGCAGTGATGTGATCATGGCTGACTGCAGCCTTGAACTCTTTGGCTCAAGCAGTCCTCCCATCTCCGCCTTCCAAGTAACTCAAGTAACTGGGATTACAGGTGTGAGCCACCACACCTGGCCCTGCTTTCAGTTCTTTTTTTTTTTTGAGACAGAGTCTCACTCTGTCACCCAGGCTGGAGTACAGGTGATCTCGGCTCACTGCAAGCTTGGCCTCCTGGGTTTACGCCATTCTCCTTCCTCAGCCTCCAGAGTAGCTGGGACTACAGGCACCCACCACCACACCCGGCTAATTTTTCGTATTTTTAGTAGAGACAGGCTTTCACCGTGTTAGCCAGGATGGTCTCGATCTCCTGACCTCGTGATCCGTCTGCCTCGGCCTCCCAAAGTGCTGGGATTACAGGCATAAGCCACTGCACCTGTCCTCTGCTTTCAGTCATTTAGGGTATATGCCCAGAAGTGAAATTGCTGGGTCATACGGTTATTCTGTGTTTAATTTTTTAAGGAACTTTTATACTGTTTTCACAGCAACCGTTCCATTTTACATTCCCACCAGCAATGCACAGGGGTCCCAATTTCTTCATATCATAGCCAACACTTGTTGTTTTCTGATTTTGATAATATCCATCCTGATGACTATGAAATGGTATCTCATTGTAATTTTAATTTACATTTCCCTAATGATCAGTGATGTTGAGCACCATTTCATATGCTTCCTGGCCATTTGTATATCTTCTTTGAAGAAGTGTCTATTTAAGTCCTTTGCCTATTTTTTAATTGAGTTATTTCTTTTGTTGTTGTTAAGTTGTAGTTCTTTATATATTCTGGATATCAATCCCTTATCAGATAAATAATTTGCAAATATTTTTTCCTATTCTGTTGGTTGCCTATTCATTCACTCTGTTGATTGTGCCCTTTGTTGCAAAAAAGTTTTAAATTTTGATGAAGTCTAATTTATCCACTTTTTTTGTTGCTTGTGCTTTTGGTGTCATATCTGAGAAATCATTGCCAAATTCAATGTCATGTGCCTCTCCCAACCCCCTCCCCTTTTTTAAAAAAAATAGTAGGGACAGGGTCTCACCCAGGCTGGAGTACAGTGATGCAGTCACATAGCTCACTGTAACTTCAAACTCCTGCCCTCAAGGGATCCTCCCATCTCAGTGTCCATAGTAGCTAGTACTACAGGCATGTACTGCCACACCTGGCTAATTTATTTTTTGTAGAGATGGGGGTCTTGCCTTGTTACTCTGCTGTTCTCAAAATTCTGGCCTCAAGCGATCCTCTTGCTTGAGCCTCCCAAAGTGCTGCAATTACAGGTGTGAGTCATTGGGCTCGGCTCCCTATGTTTTCTTTAAAGAGTTTTATAGTTATAGATCTTAAGTTTAGGTCTTTGATTCATTTTGAGTTCAAAAATCATTTTAACTGTATATGCAAGAGTTTATTTCTTGGCTCTATTCCATTCCACTGGTCTATATGTCTGTCTTTATGCCAGTGCCACACTGTTTACTGTAGCTTTGTAGTAAGTCATTTTATACATTTTTAATTTCACACGTCATCCTTGAATATATTCTCCTTTATGGAAAAGTTAAAACATAACCGCTAAGGATAACTGACCCTGTCTGACAACCGTTCAAAGTCCCTATTGAAGGAAAGGGCTCAGTGGGAGAAGTTAAGAGCATGTGAGTCAGTGGAGCGTGGTGGTCTGAGAAGTAGCCTCTGGAACCAGACTGCCTGGATTCATAGCTTGACTCTGCCACTTTTAGATATATGACTGTAGGTGAGTCATATGGTTTCCTTGTGTTAATTTCTTGGGTTGTTGTGAGGATTGAATGAGTTAATTACACATAAAGCATGTAGAACAATACTTATCAATTAATAGTACTTAACTATTATGGTGTAGTGTAAGTGCTTAATTATTGTAGTATACGACTAAACTATGTGGAGTTATGAAGAAGGCTGATGGGTGAGGGGATGCTCAATGACTTTGATGTCCTCTGCCAAGTAAAAATTGAAATAATCTGGTGATTCAGAGGAGTGTGTGAGGTGAGAGTCTTAAAAGTGTGTGAAGAAGGTTATAATTGACTTTTGGAGACTGTAGAATTACTGAAAGGCTAGTAAGATGATATTTGTAAGGTCCTATGAGGGCATTATCAGATAGACATGCATGGAACTTGTTGCAAGTGTCTTCCTACAAGAATGTTCTGGCCTGGAAGCGAGATTGGAGACTTTGGAATTCCAGGGATGATAGTAAGGGTTGAAGATTGCCAGTGGTGGATGAACAAGGGGTTGAGGAAGAATAGGTGGTGGTGAAGGCACCAGAAAAGTCAGTGATGATTCAAAGCCTGGCTAAAGAGCCAGATATCATTAGGTGGACTCAGTAAAGCAAAACAAGAGCAGTAATGTGATTGAAAGTTGCTGAGAAGGTATAAAGTGGCTGGTTTAGAAAGTTTTGAGAGCTGGGCCGGGCGCAGTGGCTCACACCTGTAATCCTAACACTTTGGGAGGCTGAGATAGGTGGATTACTGGAGGTCAGGAGTTCAAGACCAGCCTGGCCAACATGGTGAAACCTCATCTCTACTAAAAATACAAAAATTAGCCGGGCTTGGTGGCAGGTGCCTGTAATCCCAGCTACTCGGGAGGCTGAGGCAGGAGAATTGCTTGAACCTGAGAGGTGGAGGTTGCAGATCACACCACTGCACTCCAGCCTGGGTGACAGAGCGAGACTTCATCTCAAAAAAAACAAAAAAAAAAACAAAAAAATTTGAGAGCTAGGGGAGGTTTTACTTAGTTTGAGGGCTTGCTGTGTTTGAGCTCTTGGTAGTATAATAGATGATGTTTGCAGTTGTTTTTGTTTTTTTTTTTATTTTGTTTATTTAAATTCCCCTCACCTCCCTGCCTCGCCGCCCTTTTATTTTGGGATGGAGTTTCACTCTTGTTGCCCAGGCTGGAGTGTGATGGCGTGATCTTGGCTCACTGCAACTTCTGCCTCCCAAGTTCAAGAGATTCTCCTGCCTCAGCCTCCCGGGTAGGATTTCAGGTGCCCACCACCACCCCTGGCTAATTTTTTGTATTTTTAGTAGATGGCCAGGCTGGTCTTGAACTCCTGACCTCAGGTGATCCACCTGCCTCAGCCTCTCAAAGTACTGGGATTATAGGTGTGAGCCACCGCATCCAGCCACATTTCCTGTTTTAAGAATGAAATATTTTTATTTTTTTATTTTTTTTAAATACCAGTTTGTTGAGAGCCTGATGTAGAGTTCTAGAGAAGCTTAGTGGAAGTATTGTGAAGTCATGCTCTCCAAAGTGTTGTCAGTGGACATTGTAAGAATGTGGAAAATACAATGGGTTTTAGTACTGAAGATAGTTCAGAGACTAGAATGGAAAGGAAAAATGAGAGCCAGGCAATAACAAGAGCTCCCATTTATTGACTACTTAGAATATACTAGGCACTGTGTGCTAAGCAGTATACATCCATACTCACATTTCATTCTCATATCAACCCTGAAAGATAACTATTGTCTCCTTTTGAGGGGAAGCCATTGGGTCATGAGGTAAGGTATGATACCCAAGGTTACATAGTTAGAAGCAGCAGAGCCAGGGTTTAAACTAAGATCTACCTTACCCCGGAGCCTGTTTTCAGCAATTCTCCCAGGTAATTCTGATACACACTAAATTTTGAGAGTTACGTTCTATAACATAGTATTAAATCCTATTTTATTTTTAATTTCATTGGTTTGTGGGAAAACAGAACCAAGATACAATCTGAAGAAGGCAGGATGGGTGTTGGGAGATTTGACAGTGACCTTCCTAAAACATAAAGCAGTTTTGAGAACTTGCTGATAATGGACAGTAGATCTATAGAAAAACAGCAAGTTAGGAATAGTCGGCATGGGGAAAAGGTTTCTAGGGCTTCTGAAAAAAAGAGCAATGTAAAATGAACATTTAGGATCACTTTTACAAATATGTTAGTCTTCACATTTGCAGAATGTTGTAATTAATATAGTTAAGTTTCAACTGGTATTAACTTAGCAAATTGAATTTAATGTTAATTTTAAATATCCTTTAATTTTCTATTTCATTGTTGAAAACTTGTCTAAGTTGTGTTGATCTGCTTTTATGAATTAAGTACAGTACAGTGAACATAATTGAATCTTTCTCTGGTGATTGAAGATCTTTCAATCACCAGAATTATCATTCTGAATTGCATAATGTAGACAGTATAGAAGCATGGACTTAAAATAGATTGACCCCAGGAAATATTCTGGAACAGGTTTTCCCAACCCCTGGGCCATGGATCAGTACAGGTCCATGATCTGTTAGGAACCAGGCTGCACAGTAGGAAGTGAGGGGTGGGCCAGCGAGCATTAACACCTAAGCTCTGCCTCGTGTCAGATCAGTGGCAGCATTAGATTCTCATAGGAGGCAAACTCTTTTGTGAACTGTGCATGCGAGGGATCCAGGTTGCCCGTTCCTTATGATAATCTGAGAATCTAACTAATGCCTGATGATCTGAGGTGAAAGTTTCATCCTGAAACCATATTCCCACCCAGATCTATGGAAAAAATGTCTTCCATAAAACTGGTCCCCAGTACTAAAAAGGTTGGGGACCACTGCTCTGAAAGTTTTGTTTAGGTGGAAGAGCGGCATAGGGCAATGAGGGATTTATTTGACTTTTTTTTTTTTTTAAGAGACAGGGTCTTCTGTTGTCCAGGCTGATCTCAAACTTTCGAGCTCAGATGTTCCCGTTGTCTTGGCCTCACAACGTGCATTTTGATGGTCTGAAAAATATTTGGACAATAGAGCCTTAACAGAAAATTTAAATAATTAAGTAAAAAAAAATTTTTTTAATTGTCCCTTTATGGACTCATTTTCTTAGACTGTAACTCTTACACAGTCATTTTCTCTTTCTTTTTTTCCTTCTTTCTCTTTTTCTTTTTCTTTTTTTTTTTTTTT
>NW_012114511.1:3576299-3577123 GCF_000951035.1 Colobus angolensis palliatus | reverse complement strand
ACCAGCCTGGCCAACATGGCGAAACCCCGTCTCTACTAAAAATACAAAAATTAGCCAGGCATGGTGGCGTGCACCTGTAGTCCCAGCTACTAAAGAGCCCAAGGAAGGAAAATCACTTGAACCTAAGAAGCAGAGATTGCAGTGAGCCGAGATCGTGCCGCTGAACTCCAGCCTGGGCAACAGAGAGAGACTCTGTCTCAAAAAGAAAAAAAAAAAAGGGGGGGGGGATAGGGACTTTTTTTGTTACTGTTTTACTTCTTTGATGTTAAATGAAAAAAAAAAATAGGCCAGGTACGTTGGCTCATGCCTGAAATCCCAGCACTTTGGGAGGCTGAGGTGGGCAGATCACCTGAGGTCAGGAATTTGAGACCAGCCTGGCTAACGTGATGAAACCCCATCTCTACTAAAAATACACAGATTAGCTGGGCGTGGTGGTATACTCCTGTAATCTCAGTTACTTGGGAGGCTGAGGCAGGAGAATTGCTTGAACCCTGGAGGTGGAGGTTGCAGGGAGCCGAGATCGTACCACTGCACTCCTGCCTAGGTGACAGAGTGAGACCCTGTCTCAAAATACAATAATAATTATAATAATAAATGGAAATAAATAGATACTTGTATAAAGCAGTGACCTCCTTGGAGATTGTTGTAACCTTAGTGATTTTTCATTCATTTGTTTATTTAAAAAATATTTATTGAGTACCTGTTACATGTTGGGAAGTGTAGTAGGCACTGGTGATACAATGGTGAACAAAACAGACTAGAATTTATACTCTTGTCAGGGATGCATCAAAACAACAAAAATTTTTGTTTTTGTTTTTGTTTTT
>NW_012114511.1:3572582-3576059 GCF_000951035.1 Colobus angolensis palliatus | reverse complement strand
GGCCAACAACAAAAATTTTTATCAAGTTAATAGATATTCTAGTTAGAGTTCTTGGTTGCAGATAATAGAAACTGATTCTAGTTTCCTCAAGCGGAAAAGGGATTTTTCTGGAGGGTATTGAGGAACTCAGAATTACAAGAAGCCTGGAAAACAAAGTAAGGCCCAGCCAAAATACTATTCCAGGAACATTGCACTCAGGATGCCTCCACTTGTTGGCTGGACACTCAGTGCCACCATTACCGGCACCCTGCAATGGAACATGATCAGGCTTGCTGCTAGATAGACCATGTTGCTCATGGATATTTGCTACCACCTACTATATTCTCTACTGTGATGCAGCAACCATAAAAAGTCTGGACCAACCCTTTGCTTTTTGAGCTTCTTTAAGGTTCAAAATCCCAGGCAGGAATATCTAGTTGGTCACGAGGGCATAGAAAAGGGAATATCTGTCCCCCGTTGGCCTCCTCATCAGGAGGCAGGACTGCCTCTCTAACTTGAGATTTTACTAAAACAGTATGTTGGGCAGCCAAATTGTAAATGTCTGCCATAACAGACAAAATAATTTAGCTTTTGGCTGGGTGTGGTGGCTCACACTTGTAATCCCAACATTTTGGGAAGCTGAGGCAGGAGGTTACTTTGAGGTGACAAGTTTGAGACCAACCTAGGCAAATAGTAAGCCGCCATCACTACAAAAAATAAAAATTAGCCAGTCATGGTGGTGTGCACCTGTAGTCCCAGCTACTCCAGAGGCTGAGGTGGGAGGACTGTTTGAGTCCAGCAGTTCAAGGCTACAGAGAGCTATGATCATGCCTGGGCAATCCAGCCTGGGTGACAGAGCAAGACCTCATCTCTAATAATAATAATAATTTAGTAATTGCAAATAGTCCAAGTATAATGATGGAAACAAAATGGGGTCTGAAATAGAGACTAATAGAAGGAAATCTTTAAATGGAGAATAATGAGGGAAGACCTCCACAAGTGGGAGATAGTTGGTTAAGAATTGGGTGATGAACTCTCCCAGTTTGCCTGGGACTGGAATGTTCTAGGATGTAGGGCTTCCATTGCTAAAACTGGGAAAGTTTTACACAATGAAGTTGGGGCCACTCTAATTGTGAAGGAACCATACAGGACAAGAGTAGAGGCAGGAGCATTTCATGAAGAAGGAATGTTGCAGGTACAGCGGCCCCAGGTGGAAAAGGTCTTCACATGTTGGAGGAACTGAGAAGTCAGTGTTAATGAGAGGAGTGTTATGTGAGCTGGGAAAGAATAATTAGTTAGGAGGTAGATCATGCAGGGCCTTTAGGCTATGGTGAGTATTTGTATTTTATTCTAAGTACAATGAGTTGCTACTGAAGGGAGGGCTTTAGGCAGGGGAATAATATGATCTGATTTGTTTTGTGAAGACCACTCTTGTTGATGGATGGGGAACAGATTAGAAGGAATTAAGAGTTGGAAGTCAGCGGGTGGCTTGGCTCACACCTGTAATCCTGTCACTCTGAGAGGCTGAGGCAGGAGAGTTGCTTGAGCTCAGGAGTTTGAGACCAGTCTGAGCAATATAGTGAAACCTCATCTCTACTAAAAATAAAAAAATGTTAGTTGCATGTGGTGGCGCATGCCTGTAGTCCCAGCCCAGCCACTAGGGAGGCAGAGGCGGTAGGATTGCCTGAGCCCAGGAGGTCAAGGCTGCAGTGAGCCATGGTCGTGCCACTGCACTCCAGCCTGGGCAACAAAGGAAGACCCTGCCTCAAAAAAAAAAAAAAGAGTTGGAAGCAGGTAAGAGTAGGAACCTATTGCGTTAGTCCCAGCTAGAGTTGGTGGTAGCCTGAACTAAGGTGTTGGCTATGGAGACAGAGAAATGGATGCATTCAAAATATATTTTGCCTGCCTGCCTCAGCAACATGTCTCTACAAAGAAAAAAAAATTAGCCAGGCATGGTGTGTATGCCTGTAGTCCCAGCTACTCAGGAGGCTGAGGTGGGAGAATGGCTTAAGCCCAGGGGTTTGAGGCTGCAGTGAACCGTGATCACACCACTGCTCTCCAGCCTGGGCGACAGAGCAAGACCCTGTCTCAAAAAAAATTAAAAAGTGAAAAGATACATAGATATATATATTTTGGATACAGAATCAACAGGACTTGGAGAGTTGGATGCAGGCTGTGAAGGAAGGATGAGATCAAGGATGACTTTAGTCATATGCAGTTTGAAGTGTTTCGTTGTGAAGAGAAAACAGATGCTATCAGAAGAAAATACTGCCTTCTTTTCTCACCAGATACAGCAACCACTCTCCTTTTATACCTATATAATCTGCAGTTGCTCTTGCCGCGGAGCATGAAGTGTCCCTGCTCCTATCTAAAGCCCTCCCTTCACACTGTGTCCTATTCATTCATTCATTCATTCACTAATGCCAGAGACACAGTAGTTAACACAATGCAACAAAGTCCTGCTCTTACAGAGCTTACATTCTAGTCATGAGGAGACAGACAGACAAATACATTTGTAATATGGCAGATGGTAAAAATACTATGGTGAAAAAGCAGAAGGAGACTATAGGGAGTCCCTGGATTGGAGGGGGGCAGGGTGAGAGTTATTATTTTTGATAGGTTGCGTAGGTCAGAGGAGACTTTGAGAGTAACATTTGAGCAGACATCTGAAAGAGCGAGGAAGCCAAACAAGCAGATGTCAGGAGGAATGAGTCATTCCCGGCAGAAGGCAAAGCGAGTGCAATGCCCCTGAGGTGAGTATGCTTGGCGTGTTCACGGGACAGCAAGAAGGCCAGTGTGGCTGAAGTGGAAGGAGCAAGTGGAGAGGGGTAGGAAATGAGGGGAGAGAGGAGTTAGCAGGAGGATAGATTGTGTAGGGCCTTGTAGGCATTTGTAAAGTCTGCAAAAACCGAGTCAGACGGAAGCATCTCCTCGTGTGTACTACTGCAGTATCTCCCCTCTCCTATATTATCAATTTTCCTTCTCCTAGAATAATAGTTCTGAAATTTTTTGGTCTTAGGACTCCTTTGTAATCTTAAAAATTACTTAGAACCTCTTGCCTTATACCTGACCTTAGGAGAAAAGCGTTCAGCTTTTTATACATTGAGTATGATGTTAGCTATACATTTCTTAAGAAGCCCATCATCAGGTTGAGGAAGTTCCCTTCTATTCCTAGTTTGCTGGGAGATTTTAGCAGGAACAGGGTTTTTTTTGCTTTTGTTTTTAAAGAGATGCGGTCTCACTCTCTTTCTCAGGCTGGAGTGCAGTGGCACAATCACAGCTCACCCCATCCTCAAACTCCTGGACTCAAGAGATCCTCTTGCCTATGTCTCCCCAAGTAGCTGGGACTACAGGCAAGCACCATCACCCCTGGCTAATTCTTTTTTTTTTTTCTTTTTCCCAGTAGAAATGGGGGTCTCATCATTTTGTCCAGGCTGGTCTTGAACTCCTGGGCTCAGGCAACCCCCCTGCCTCAGCCTCCCAAAGTGCTGGGATTAC
>NW_012114511.1:3564082-3566917 GCF_000951035.1 Colobus angolensis palliatus | reverse complement strand
ACTTAGCCGGGCATGGTGGCAGGCGCCTGTAGTCCTAGCTGCTCGGGAGGCTGAGGTAGGAGAATGCTGTGAACCCGGGAGGCGGAGCTTGCAGTGCTTGCAGTGAGCGGAGATCGCGCCACTGTATTCCAGCCTGCAGCCTGGGCGACAGAGCGAAACTCCATCTCAAAAAAAAAAAAAAATTTCTTACTAGCTTTTTAGTGTCTGTAGAATCCATAGTGATGTCTGTCTTTCCTCATGTTGGTTATATGTGCCCTCTGTCTTATTCCTGATAAGTCTGGGTGGAGATTTATCAATACTGATCTTTTAAAAAAAAATCATCTTTTGGTTTCATTGACTTTCTCCATTGTTTTTCTGTTTTCTATTCCATTGATTTTGCACTCTAATCTTTGGATACTTTGAGTTTAATTTGATCTTCATTTTTTAGTTTGTTAAGGTTGAAGCTAAGGTCATTGATTTGAGACCTTTTTAAATAAGGATATTTAGTGCTTTAGCTGCATCTCACAAATTTTGATATGTTGCATTTTCAGTTTTATTCAGTTCAAAATACTTTCCAATTTCCTTTTTTGGTTTCTTTTTTGATGTAGGGGTTACTTAGAAGCTTGTTATTTAGTTATTTGCAAATATTTGAGGACTTTTTGAGGACCTAATATTTGAGGACCTTTCTGTTATTGATTTCTAACTTAATTTGATTGTCAAGAATATATTTTATATGACTTAAATCCTTTTAGGCACATTGAGATTGGTTTTTATGGTCCAGGATATGTCCCAGAACATCTTGGTAAATGTTTAGTGTAACTTAGAAAATGTATAGTCTGCTATTCTTGAATAGAACATTCTATACATGTCAAGTAGGTCTGGTTGATTTATATTGTTGAACACTTATCTATATACTTATTAATTTTCTGTCTATTAATCTATCACTTTTTTTTTTTTTTTTTTGAGATAGAGTCTCACTCTGTTGCCCAGAACGGACTGCAGTGGCACAATCACAGCTCACTGCAGCCTCAACCTCCTGAGCACAAACAATTCTCCTGCCTCAGCCTCCCAAGTAGCTGGGACTACAGGCAAGCACCACCGTACCCAGCTAATTTTTGTATTTTTAGTAGAGACAGGTGTTTCACCATGTTGGCCAGGCTGGTCTTGAACTCCTGGGCTCAGGCAACCCCCCTGCCTCAGCCTCCCAAAGTGCTGGGATTACAGGCATAAGCTACCCTACCCAGCCCTTTCCTCTGTATCTGTTGAGATAAGCAAGTGAGTTTTTTTTTTTTTAATCTGTTAATATGATGAATTACTTTTTTTTTTTGAAACAGTTTCGCTCTTGTTGCTCAGGCTGGAGTGCAATGGCGCGATCTTGGCTCACCGCAACCTCTGCCTCTTGGGTTCAAGAGATTCTCCTGCCCCAGCCTCCCGAGTAGCTGGGATTACAGGTATATGTCACCATTCCTTGCTAATTTTGTATCTTTAGTAGGGACAGGGTTTCTCTATGTTGGTCAGGCTGGTCTCAAACTCCCGACCTTAGGTGATCTGCCCACCTCGGCCTCCCAAAGTGCTGGGATTACAGGCATGAGCCACTGTGCCTGGCCTACATTTTTGAATGTTAAACAACCTTGCATTCCTGTGATAACCTCACTTGGTTGTGACATATGATCCTTCTTATATATTGTTGGATTTCATTGCTAACATTTTGTTGATAATTTTTACATCAGCTGAGCACTGTGGCTCATGCCTATAATCCCAGCACTTTGGGAGGCTGAGGCAGGTGGGTCACTTGAGTTCAGGAGATCGAGACCAGCCTGGCCAACATGGTGGAACCCCGTCTCTACAAAAAAATACAAAAACTAGCCAGGCATGGTGGTGTACACCTGTAGTACCAGCTACTCAAGAGGCTGAGGCAGGAGAATTGCTTGAATCAGGGAGGCAGAGGTTGCGGTGAGTTGAGATTGTGCCACTGCACTCCATCCTGGGAGACAGAGTGAGACTCCATCTCAACAAAAAGGCCACACACAGTGGCTCACACCTGTAATCCCAGCACTTTGGGAGGCCAAGGCAGGTGGATCACCTGAGGTCAGGAGTTCGAGGCTAGCTTAGCCAACATGGTGAGACCCTATCAGTACCAAAAATACAAAAATTAGCCAGGTATGGTGGCGCACACCTGTAATTCCAGCTACTTGGGATGCTGAGGCAGGAGAAACGCTTGAACCCAGGAGGCAGAGGTTGCAGTGAGCTGAGATAGCACCACTGCACTCCAGCCTGGGCAACAGAGCAAGACTCCATCACAAAAAAAAAAAAAAATTTTTTTTTTGTGTGTGTGTGTGTGTGTACCTCTGTGTTCATGAGAGATATTCATCTTCAGTGTTTTGGCTTTTCATGGTGGTGTTTTGGTATTGGTATCAGTGTAATGCTAGCATCATGAAATGATTTGCAAATAATTCCCTCTTTTTTTCAATTTTGTGGAAGAATTTATATAGAATTGGTTTTATTTCTCTTTTAGATGTTTGGTACGATTCGCCAGTGAAGCCACCTGGGCCTAGAGTTTTCTCTGTGGGAATGTTTTTAACAAATTCAACTTACTTTATAGATATGAACTACTCAGGTTATCCATTTCTTTTTGAGTGAGTTTGGTAGTTTGTGTCTTTGAAGGAATTTGCCCATTTTAATTAGGTTGTCAAATATAGTGGCATAAAGTTGTTAAAAATACTTCCTGGCCAGGCCCAGTGGCTCACGCCTGTAATCCCAGCACTTTGGGAGGCCGAGGCAGGTGGATCACGAGGTCAGGAGATCGAGACCATCCTGGCTAACACAGTGAAACCCCGTCTCTACTAAAAATACAAA
>NW_012114511.1:3558025-3559059 GCF_000951035.1 Colobus angolensis palliatus | reverse complement strand
AATAATAATAATAATAATAATAAGATAAAAATACAAAATTAGCCAGGCATGATGGTGCATGTTTGTGATCCCAGCTACTCAGGAGGCTGAGACAGAATCATTTGAACCAGGCAAGCGGAGGTTGCAGTGAGCTGAGATCACACCATAGAGCTCTAGACTGGGCAACAGAGCCAGACTCTGTCTCAAAAAAATAAATAAAAATACAAAAATTAGCTGGGAGTGGTGGTGCACGCCTGTAATCCCAACTACTTGAGAGGCTGAGGCAGGGGAATCGCTTGAACTCAGGAAGTGGAGGTTGCAGTGAGCTGAGATCATGCTACTGTACTCCATCCTGGGTTCCAGAGGGAGACTCCATCTCAAAAATAAATAAATAAATAAATAAATATAACTAAAAGAGTAGGAGGTGCCATTGAAGCCAACAAAAATGGAGTAGCCAACTTAATGGAAGCTGACATGAGGTTCAGAAAGATAATGTGGCTGGAGAAGTGACTGTCAGATGCTGAAACATGAAGGCTGTTGATAGCCTTGACAAGAGCGGAAGAGTGGTGCAGACAGAAGCTGGACTGGCTTACTGTACTCAAGAATGTGTAGGCCAGTTTATAAAATAATCATTCAATTTAGTTTATAAAATAATAATTATTCAATCAAGTCTTTTAATAGAATCTGCAAATTGAATCTAGTAAGTTTCCCTCCCTTCTTTTTGGCTTTCTCAGTGTTTAAAAACTCCCATATTGGAAACGCTCTAGTAATTCCTTAAAGATTGAAAATGGGTGGTTATTGAATGCTATCTAAGCCAGATGATCCTGGGATCTTCCCACACCAGCTTCTGGGAACTGAGAAACTTCCAACTAGCTAGACAGAACTAAAGTACCATCTTCATCATCTCTCCATGACCTAGCACTTACATTCTTTGCAATCAGTTGACATTTATTTTCATATAAGTGTGTAGGAAAGAAGTACCTTGCTCTTTTTTAGAAAAGACAGGGTTTCGGCTGGGCGCGGTGGCTCAACCCTGTAATCCCAGCACTTTGGGG
>NW_012114511.1:3544775-3552339 GCF_000951035.1 Colobus angolensis palliatus | reverse complement strand
TATTGTTGTTAGAGACAGGGTTTCACACTATCACCCAGGCTGGAATGCAATGGCACGATCACAGCTCACTGCAGCCTCGACCTCCTGGGCTCGACTGATCCTTCCACTTCAGCCTCCCAAGTAGCTGGGACTATAGGCGCACGCTACCACATCTGGCTAATTGTTTTTTTTTTGTAGAGACAAGGTTTCACCATGTTGCCCAAGCTGGTTTTGAACTACTGGACTCAAACGATTCAGAATCACCTTGGCCTCTCAAAGTGCTGGGATTACAGGTGTGAGCTACCAAGCCCGGCCGCTGAAGTAGCTGTTTCTATTTGTGAAAGTAGTTTTCTGCTGTCATTTATTTTTGACATCTTGTCCTTGGACTATATGAAGATGTTAATCACCTTAATTATCCCTATAATAGCTACTAGAAACCTAAAACATTGGCACAAGAGAATAGAGATTTGAGAAATAGACATATGCATATATGTAATTGGTAATTCAGCCAAGATAAAAAATAATCAAATTGAGAAAGCATAGTCTTTTTAACAAATTGTGCGGGAGCAATTGGAAATCCATATGTTAAAAGATAAAAGTTCTTTAACCCATGCTCTACATCATATATTAAAATTAACACAAAATGGATCATAGCTCCAAATCTAAAACTTTAAACCATAAACCATCTGAAGAAAGGCCTGGCACGGTGGTTCACGCCTCTAAATCCCAGCACTTTGGGAGGTCGAGGCCGGTGGATCACCTGAGGTCAAGAGTTTGAGACCAGCCTGATCAACATGGTGAAACCCCATCTCTACTAAATATATGAAAATTAGCTGGGCATGGTGGCGGGTGCCTGTAATGCCAGCTACTCAGGAGGCTGAGGCAGGAGAATTGCTTGAACCTGGGAGGCAGAGGTTGCAGTGAGCCAAGATCGCGCCACTGCACTCCAGCCTGAGTGACAGAGCAAGACTCTGTCTCAAAAAAAAAAAAAAAAAAAAATTTAGCTGAGTGGTTGGGCATGGTGGCTCACACTTGTAATCCCAGCACTTTGGGAGTCCAAGGTGGGTGGATCACGAGGTCAGGAGTTCGAGACCAGCCTGGCCAACACAGTGAAACCCCGTCTCTACTAAAAATACGAAAATTAGCTGGGCGTGGTGGCGGGTGCCTGTGATCCCAGCTACTCAGGAGGCTGAGGCAGGAGAATCGCTGAAACCTGGGAGGTGAAAGTTGCAGTGAGCCAAGTTCGTGCCACTGCACTCCAGCCTGGGCGACAGAGGTAGACTCCATCTCACCAAAAAAAAAGTTAGCCAAGCATGGTGGCCAGCACCTGTAATGCCAGCTAGTCAGGAGGCTGAGGCAAGGAGAATCACTTGAGCCTGGGAGGCGGAGGTTGCAGTGAACTGAGATCATGCCACTGCACCCCAGCCTGGGCGACAGAGTAAGACTCTGTCTCAAAAAAAAAAGAAAAAAAAATTCCAAAGAAAACAGGGGACAATTTTTGTGACCTTGAGTTGGGCAAAAATTTATTAGATACAATGCTTAAAAATGGATACAGACCAGGCGTGGTGGCTCATGCCTGTAAACCCAGCACTTTGGGAGGCTGAGGCAGATGGATCACTTAAGCCCAGGAGTTCGAGACCAGCCTGGGCAACATGGTAACACCCTGTCTCTACAAAAAGTACAGAAATTAGCTGGGGATGGTGATGCACACCTGTAGTCCCGGTTACTCAGGAGGCTGAGTTGGGAGGATCGCTTCAGCCTGAGAGGCAGAGGTTGCAGTGAGCTAAGATTGTGCCACTGCACTCCAACCAGGGTGACAGAGTGAGACCCTACCTCAACAACAACAACAACAAAGATAAGTTTCAATTAGCTAATTAATTCCAAACTCTTAATAATATGGCTCTTAGCATAATTATTATGGTGTGTTCTAGAGAAATCCCTTCTGAAAACGTCATCTAGCTTTCCCCTGCCTTCTCAGGGGAAAGTTGAAGTTATATGAAGTCCTGTCTGTCATGGAGACCAGGCACCCAACTCCTCAGTGCCTCACCACGTCTCCTTTCCTCCCCTACCTTTGGTTGATCCATTCATGCATCACTGGCTTTGTGACTTTGACTGTATCTCTTGGCTTCTTCCTTTTGGGCTTTGGCTCCTGTTACTGCCTAATTATTTTTCCATCTTCCAAGTTAGGCTACCAAGAGAGGGAACCTGATTGGCCTAGATTATTTTTCTTTATTCTAGACCACTAAATAGATGTGTTCAACCAGCAATATGGTCCAGTCATCAGTGACTGGGGGGTAGGGTGGATGGGGACATAGGGCAATGTTTGGAAGGAGTCTAAGGGGAAAGGTATAGAATGTTGCTGCGTATAATGTGGACTGTACCATCAGCTGGTACCATGAGCAAGAGATAGGACCATGTGTGATAAAATCATAATATCCATAGTTGTCATAAAGCAAAATGTTGTTATTCTTATTTTCTTCTTCCAGAAACCATTGATCATCAAACTGCCTTCCAGTTATGGCTCTCTTATTATTGTATAGCCGCCCATCCTAAATCAGTCCATAACAGGTAGTATGATAAGTGTTTAGAGAAGGAGCTTTTGCCTGTTCTCTAGGTGAGAGGTAGAGATCTCAAAGTATGTGGCAACAGGATAGAATTGTGGATTAATTGGAAGGTGTTATCAGAGGTCATTTGATAAGACCCTCTTGACTCTGAATATAGCACCCAAACCATGCCTTTCAAATAAACAACAGTCCATCTTCTTATACTTTAGTCTGTTCCTGTGTAAGCAATTCTCAAGGCTAGTTCTTCATGACATTTGAGCCATTTTTTTTCCATGATGGGTTTCATAGTATCCATCCTATAATGGTCATCATGCTATTTGATTTTAGTGTGTCCTTTTTCTTGCATGATGCTTCTTTTGCTATTTTTCTTCTTGGCTTTTCATCTTTAGGTTTGTTGAGGTCCTTAAATCCTGATTGTCAATATCCTAGGATCCCAGAGACAAAATGGACTTATTATTATTATTATTATTATTATTTTGTCACATAACTGGAGGGACTGAACTTATGTTTGCTTTCTGTTGGAAGAACTAGTGCATCTAAGACAGTCAGCAGCAGAATTTGGTTTGGCTAGTTAAGACGTCCATGGAGATGGAATATCATGCAGTCCAGGTAGAAAGATGTTAATGGGCCTGTGAAGACAGGTTGCCTACCCAGGGCTTCTCAAACTTGAGAAATCACCTGGGCATCTTGTTAAAATGCAGATTTTAATTCAGTAGGTTTGGGGTGTGGCCTCACATCTGGAAATCTGCATTTCAAAGAAGCTCCCAGGATATGTTGATGCTGCAGGTCTGCAGACACACTTGGAGGCATAAGAACTAAGGGGTTTAATATTCCCAAACAGGCATCAGTGAACAGAAGCTGCCTATATCGCTCCCCCTCAATGCCAGATAACTTGAATAGGCCAAGACTAAAGAAGATGGAAAAATTCAAGGACAACACAATACCAGACAAAGTTAAAAAAAAGTATTTTTCTGGCCAAGGAAAACTCAGAAAGGTAAGAACTTTTTAAGATGGAAATCTTATTCATCTTCTCTCTCATGTCTTTGCTTTTCTGGTATGAGGATTGTTTTATTATGCCTTTTTTGTCTTCTTCTTTACTTTTACTTTCTCCTCTTTGTTCTTTCCATCTTTCTGTCTTTTCTACATCTGTATCCACATGTGAAATATATATACATAAAATATTTGTATAACATAGATATATAAAGTATATCTATATTGTACTTTTAGAAATGTTGTCATCGGCCGGGCACAGTGGCTCACGCCTATAATCCTAGCACTTTGGGAGGCCGAGGCGGGCAGATTGCCTGAGCTCAGGAGTTTAAGACCAGACTGGGTAACACGGTGAAACCCCGTCTCTACTAAAATACAAAAACTCAGCTGGGCATGGCAGCATGTGCCTGTAGTCCTGGCTACTAGGAAGGCTGAGGCAGAAGAATCGCTTGAACCCGGGAGGCGGAGGTTGTAGTGAGCCAAGACTGCGCCACTGCACTCCAGCCTGGGCGACAGAGCAAGACTCTGTCTCAAAAAAAGAAATGTTGTCTTCATACTGTCTTCCCCACCCTTTTTCTTAAGATCTGAATGAATACAAGGGAACTTTGGTATGGATATTTCACTGCTGTTTTACATGTGGTCTGACAAACAACATCATATAGCAGATTGGTTTTGTGGAAAGCAACTTCTGAAAAACTTAGCCTCTGTCCTTTACCCTCCCCAACTTTTAAAAATTCTAAATAGATGGGAGTATCACTTAAGGCCAGAAGTTCAAGACCAGCCTGGTCAACATAGCATGACCCCCATCTGTAATAAAAAATAATAATAAAAGAAAAAATTAAAATTCTAAATATATTTGGATATTTTATAAAATCAACTTATTTATTTATTTATTTTCCCCTGAGATGGGGTCTCACTCTGTCACCCAGGCTGGAGTGGAGTGGCATGATCTCGACTCACTGCAAACTCAATATTTATTTATTATTAAAAATCATAATTAAATAAATGGGGTCTCACTCTGTCTCCCAGGCTAGAGTGCAGTGGTATGATCATAGCTCACTGCAGCCTTGGCCTCTTGGGCCTAAGCGATCCTCCTACCTCAGCCTTCCAAGTAGCTAGGATCACAGATGTGCGCCACCATGACCCACTCCATCCACTGGTTTTTTTTTTTTTTGAGACAGAGTCTCGCTCTGTCGCCCAGGCTGGAGTGCAGTGGCCGGATCTCAGCTCACTGCAAGCTCCGCCTCCTGGGTTTATGCCATTCTCCTGCCTCAGCCTCCCTAGTAGCTGGGACTACAGGCGCCTGCCACCTTGCCCGGCTAGTTTTTTGTATTTTTTTAGTAGAGATGGGGTTTCACCGTATTAGCCAGGATGGTCTCGATCTCTTGACCTCGTGATCCGCCCGTCTCGGCTTCCCAAAGTGCTGAGATTACAGACTTGAGCCACCGCGCCCGGCCATCCACTGGTTTTTAAACCTTTAACATGAGGGTTGGGTGTGGGGTGGGAATCTTGTCATCTTCAGGGCTTACATTTAAAGAAGACAGTCTCTCTGTGTGACATTAATATCACTCAGATGCTGGAGGAAGATTCTAACCAGGGGCACCTGATTGGTGATTTTTCCAAGGTGAGTTTGGCTACACCCATCCTGTATTTCAGTGAGTCATTTGGATCTGAATCTTCTCTGTTTGCAGAGAATGCCTGGTGTAAATATGCATCTTCACCAAATACTCTTTGATAACCTGACAGTACTGTAGTGGTAGATCCAGGCCCTAAGCCTTTCCAGAAAGAAAGTATTTCTTATTCTTCTGGGAAGATCCAGAGCACAGGGGAAAGTATGAGACTTTTTACTTTTTTTCTGTTTAAAAACATGTTTTAAAATTATGAAAATAATAGTTGGTTGTTACAGAAAAAGTAGAAAATGAAGAAATTTATCCCAAACTTTATTAACCAGGGTAATATTGCTTAGTATATATTCTTTTTTCCCCCCTACTCTCTGTATAATTGCAGAAGGTATATATTCTTACAGATTTTTTTTGTGTATTTTCACAAACACATATACAAATACAGTTTTTGCTTTTCTACAAAAATATATTGTTTTGTTATCTGTTGAGTTTTTCCTCTCATTTAATAATTATATCAGGAGCACCTTTTTTCCTATTACTAAGCAGTTATGCTTCATTCTTTCTTTCTTTTAAGATTCAAGGTCTCGCTCTGTTACCCAGGCTGGAGTACATTGGCATGATCATAGCTCACTTCAGCCTCGAGCTCCTGGCCTCAAGAAATTCCCTCTCTCCTTGGCTTCCCAAAGCACTGAGGTTACAGGCATGAGCCACCATGCCCAGCCCATTTCATTTTAATAGCTCCATATTATTTCTTTTTTTTTTTTTGGCTGCTCATAATTTCTTCATAAATCCCTTCTTGTAAGATATTTAGTTTTACAATTTTTTCTTATGAATGATACCAAGATGAATATATTTGTAGAGAAATCTAAAACTTCGTACAGATCCTTGATTTGTTCTTTAGGATCAGTTCTTAGAAATGGACTTGGCCGGGTGCAGTGGCTCAAGCCTGTAATCCCAGCACTTTGGGAGGCTGAGACGGGCGGATCACGAGGTCAGGAGATCGAGACCATCCTGGCTAACACGGTGAAACCCCGCCCCGTCTCTACTAAAAATACAAAAACTAGCCGGGCGAGGTGGCGGGCGCCTGTAGTCCCAGCTATTCGGGAGGCTGAGGCAGGAGAATGGCGTAAACCCAGGAGGCGGAGCTTGCAGTGAGCTGAGATCTGGCCACTGCA
The DNA here is from genome assembly GCF_000951035.1 of Colobus angolensis palliatus. Classification (NCBI taxonomy): domain Eukaryota; kingdom Metazoa; phylum Chordata; class Mammalia; order Primates; family Cercopithecidae; genus Colobus; species Colobus angolensis. The sequence continues at coordinate 3,546,009 of NW_012114511.1, read as the reverse complement.
CTCCAGTCTGAGCGACAGAGCGAGACTCCGCCTCAAAAAAAAAAAGAAATGGACTTGATGTATATGCACTTTATAGAGACATTGATTTTTTTGAAGGCCTCTGGGGTTTTAAGGGTCACTTGGAAAGAAGGACAAAATAAGGGTCTTTGATCTCAAACTTGGGTGTGGAATACTCGCTTTTATTTCAGCTCTTGTGTATTTCTAGGTATGTGTGCTGCCAACCGTGTCAGGGAAACACCAAGATCTGAAGTATGTCAACCCAGAAACAGTAAGCAGATTTCTGGAGATGGTAACTAGTTACATAAGTTACCATCTGGTCTGTTCTGTCCCTAAAATCCCCATTTCCATTTGTATTTCTTTCACTGTGTTCACTCACATAGGCTTCTTATTCAACTGAAGCTATATTAAAGGACTCCTTTTTCCCCATTCTTCTCTCTCCTTCCTTTTTAGTTTAAACAAATGATATATAGTTGTTGTAAAAAGGAAAAAGGGAGGGATCAGGCATGGTGGCTCACGCCTGTAATGCTAGCATTTTGGGAGGCCGAGGCAGGCAGATCTCAGGCACTTGAGGCCGGGAGTTGGAGACCACCCTGGCCAACATGACGAAACCCCATCTCTAATACAAATACAAAAAAATTAGCCAGGCGTGGTAGTGTGTGCCTGTAATCCCAGCTACATGGGAGGCTGAGGCACAAGAATTGCTTGAACCCCGCTTGGGGAGGTTACAGTGAGCAGAGATCATGCCACTGTACTCCAGCCTGGGCGACACAGTGAGACTCTGTCTCAAAAAATAATTATTATTTAAGAAAAAAGGGAGAAAGAAAGGAAAATACAAAGGGCTGGGTGAGGTGGATCACGCCTGTAATCCCAGCACTTTGGGAGACTGAGGCCGTCGGATCACGAGGTCAGGAGATCGAGACCATCCTGGCTAACACAGTGAAATCCTGTCTCTACTAAAAACACACAAAATTAGCCGGGCGTGGTGGCGGACACCTGTAGTCCCAGCTACTCGGGAGGCTGAGGCAGGAGAATGGTGTGAACCTGGGAGGCGGAGCTTGCAGTGAGCTGAGATCACGCCACTGCGCTGCAGCCTGGGCGACAGAGCGAGACTCCATCTCAAAAAAAAGAAAGGAAAATACAAAATCACACACAAAAAATGGTCTCAATTAAGGTCTCAATTAGGGTGACCATGCACCCTCGTTTATATTTTGCAATCCCATTTATATCTGTTAGT
>NW_012114511.1:3540501-3543946 GCF_000951035.1 Colobus angolensis palliatus | reverse complement strand
CCAGCCTGGGCAACAAGAGCGAAACTCCATCTCAAAAAAAAAAAAAAAAAAAGGATCATGATGAACGTATAGTATTGCAGTTTGCTTAGTAAGACATTATAGACATCTTTCTATATCAATAAGATATCTATATTATCATTTTAATGGCTATGTAATGCTGCTCTATTCTACTGACATGTACATTTTACCAAACCCCTATTATTGAATATTGAAGTTATTTCTAATATTTTGATAATATAAAACAATGCTGAGATGAATATAATTGTGCCTACATCTTTGTGTACTTTTCCAGTTTACTTAAGATGTTAGAAATTGCTGAGTCAAAGTGTAATTACATTTATTTGTATATGTATTTACAAAGTTCCCTCCAGAAAGGCTGAACCAATTTACACTCAAGTAGCTTCAAGTAGCTTCAGTTTCTTCCTTCCTCTAGGTATCAACCTTTCCCTTCCATATCCTTTCCTGAAAGACTTACTTTCTTCCTTTTTGATGGCGGGTAGGGAACCATTTTGCATTTCTTCCTGCAATTTCGAGATCTCTAGCTGCTGCCTCTGCCACTGCAGAAGTCCTTGGGTGTCTCCTGAGAGGCTGATTCCAGCCATGCCTGTCCCCAGATGGGTAGCCTGATTATGGATTTCCTTGATATCTTGGCAGGGCCAGCTATTTTGATTCTCTAAAAGGGCCATTTCCTGTTTCATTCTCTTTTGTGGGGTGGGGCTGAATTATTGCCACATACCAAATATGAGATGACTTTGGAGGCTGGACGTACAGTGGACATAACAGGAGTGTGCTTGTGAGGAACTGTGTCATTGACTCTTCTCTCACTCAGAGTTGTAGTGAGCAGAATATTCAGTCATTGTTTCTGTCCAGGTGGCTGCCTTACTGTCGGGGAAGTTCCAGGGTCTGATTGAGAAGTTTTATGTCATTGATTGTCGCTATCCATATGAGTACCTGGGAGGACACATCCAGGTGAGACGACATTGTGGCCATTAGTAGGGGAGGACTGGAGATAGCTCTTTACTGAGAAGAGTCTGTGGACAAAGGGGCCTATGAACTCTAGAATCAGGACAAAGATTACATATTTGAAGCACATCAAGGCTGAGGTCCTCATTGTTTTAATTCTGTATACCTTAAGCAACTTACTTTCCCTTTCCTTCCTAGATCTATCTCCCTCTTTTCTCTAGGAGCCAAGGGGTCCTACCTAGAAATAAAAACATGAATCCAAGGACTGAAGCACTTTGCAAACACTTGCTATTCATGAACATTCCTCGCAGTGATCCCTATACTTCCAGTAGTTCAGTTCTATGAACATTTATTGACCATCTACTACATACCAAGCTCTATGCCAGGCGTTCAGGGTATATACAGAGATATACTTAGACCCCTGCCCTAAAGGTGCTGATAGTCCAGCTTTTCTGGTCCAAATTATCCCAGGTTGGTGTCTCAGTCATTTCTGAGTGTTGGCACTGTCTCTAAGCCCCTGAGGAAATACTAAAATTCTTTTTCTACAGGGAGCCTTAAACTTGTATAGTCAGGAAGAACTGTTTAGCTTCTTTCTGAAGAAGCCCATTGTCCCTTTGGACACCCAGAAGAGAATAATCATCGTGTTCCACTGTGAATTCTCCTCAGAGAGGGGCCCCCGAATGTGAGTGTCTAAATGGGGTCTGGCGGGTAATGGAAATGGATTTTGAGTTGGACTTCCCACACCAGTTCAGACAGAGACTGACTGGATTCTACAGTTTGAAGAATTTTAGGGAGGTTGAAGGAAGATGTTTCTACAATTGAAAAGTATGAAACAATAAAGGAAAAGGGACTGAGAATGAGGCCGCAGTGGAGGAAAGGAGGAAGGGTGGTGCTACTTGGACCTTTTTTTGCAAACACAGTGAGATTGGAAGGTCCTTTTTGAGGTTGGCAATAGTCTATTCCTCTTCTCCCTCCCCAGTGAATGACCCCTGGGATCCTGACTTTGTTTCTTTCCACCCCACCCATCTCTGGGTTCTCTCTAAAGGTGCCGCTCTCTGCGTGAAGAGGACAGGTCTCTGAACCAGTATCCTGCATTGTACTACCCAGAGCTATATATCCTTAAAGGCGGCTACAGAGACTTCTTTCCAGAATATTTGGTAAAGGGTGGGGCATGTGGGGAGCCAACTTTAGCATGCAACTCCCAGGGCCTGCAAAGCCCTCAGAGAAGAAACTGCTGCTCCTCCTTGGCCACTGCCAGCAGCAGCATCTCTATTATCCTTTGTAGGTAGAGTTCAGGAGTGTAGAGAATCCCTTACTCTGTTCCTTACCTTTCAGGAGCTCTGTGAACCACAGAGCTACTGCCCTATGCATCATCACGACCACAAGGCTGAGTTGCTGAGGTGTCGAAGCCAGAGCAAAGTGCAGGAAGGGGAGCGGCAGCTGCGGGAGCAGATTGCCCTTCTGGTGAAGGATGTGAGCCCGTGACAACATTCCAACCACTGGCTGCTAACGAGTCACCAAAAGACATTGCAGAAACCCTGAGCAGAAAGAGGCCTTCTGGATGACCAAACCCAAGATTATTAAAAGATGTCTCTGCAAACCACCAGGCTGCCAACTTGTATACAGGCCTGGGAATGGATTAGGTTTCAGCAGAGCTGAAAGCTGATGTTGTAGTCCTGGAGTGGCTCTATAAGGCAGGTTTGAGTTGCAGAGAGATTTTTGTTGGTTCAGGGAACTCTGGCATTCCTCTTCCCAACTCCTCATATTGGGTGGATGCAAGAGAGTTGTCTACCCTCTTTCTTTGTATTTTCCTTCTTTGTTTCCCCCTCTATTTTAAAATTCGAAAAATAAACACTACAGAATGAGAGGTGTGATTGTGAGCCTAGCCTGCTCCTAGAAGATCTGTCTACAGAGGAGATCACCAAGTTAGACTACTTCAGACATATTATCTTTATTCACAGCTGAGGCCAACATGCTTTTCTCTAAACCAGCAATTCTTAGGCCGTGGCTTACATCTGTAATCCTGGCACTCTGGGAGACCAAGGTGGGTGGATCACTTGAGGTCAGGAGTTCGAGGCCAACCTCGCCAACATGGTGAGACCCCATCTCTACTAAAAATACAAAACTTAGCCAGCATGGTGGCATGCTCCTCTAGTCCCAGCTACTCAGGAAACTGACGCAGGAGAATCGCTTGAACTCAGGAGGTGAAGGTTGCAATGAGATCGTGCCACTGCACTCCAACCTGGGCAACAGAGAGAGACTCTGTCTCAGAAAACAAAAACAAAACAGAAAACCAGTAATTCTCAAAGTTTGGACCCTAGATCGTCAACATCATCTGAACTTGAAATACAGATGTTCGGCCGGGTGTGGTGGCTCACACCTGTAATCCCAGCACTTTGGGAGGCCGAGGCGGGTGGATCACGAGGTCAGAAGATCGAGACCATCCTGATAACATCTCAAAAGAGGAGCTAATTGCAGTTTT
>NW_012114511.1:3535007-3539740 GCF_000951035.1 Colobus angolensis palliatus | reverse complement strand
CACACCTGTAATCCCAGCTACTAGGGTGGCTGAGGCAGGAGAATTGCTTGAACTCGGGAGGTGGAGGTTGCAGTGAGCCAAAATCCACTGCACTCTAGCCTGGGCAACAGAGTAAGACTCCATCTCAAAAAGAGAACTGATGCTCTGGAATTAAGGTAAGCCTTTCAAACAGTTTTCTTCAGCAATGTCCTAGGCTTTCCTTTCCTAGATCATTCCATGGCATGAGTTACTAAAAGTGCACCACAGACTCAGCAGCATGTGGTATCTAGACATTCTCTAAGGCAAATGACAGATCTCAGTTGGGCTCAAAGGTTCCATCTTGGCGGTGGCTCACACCTGTAATCCCAGCACTTTGGGAGGCTGAGCCTGGCGGAACACCTGAGGTCGGGAGTTCAAGACCACCCTGGCTAACATGGCAAAACCCCGTCTCTACTAAAAATACAAAAATTCGCCAGGCATGGTGGTGGCTGCCTGTAATCCCAGCTACTCGGGAGACTGAGGCAGGAGAATCACTTGAACTTGGGAGGCAGATGTTGCAGTGAACAAGATTGTGCCACTGCACTCCAGCCTGGGTGACAAAGCGAGACTCTGTCTCAAAAAAAAAAAAAAAGTTCTCTAGAGCCTCGGGGGTTTTTGACTTTTAAGTCTTTTCTCCACTCCATTTCACATCTCACAAAGACAAGCTTTAGGATTTAGAATGGTTGGAAGTAGAGATTTGTGATATATGAAGATAGGAATAAAACAAAGCAAGATCCATTAGACTTCAGGAAGATTTTTAAACTGTATTTATTCAGTATGCCAGGGTTTCCTTTCTTGGAGCTTTTTAATATGAATAAGACTTTATCTGCAGTAAGGTGTGGCCCTACTTGGTCTTGGGTGGCAGTAGAATTGACTGAACATTGTCATTCTCTAGTGTTAACCTAGTAGGACTGATAGCCCAGGACTGAACAGGACAAAGCCCTCTACAGCCTAGGCTGAGATAGAATAGAGACAAACATACCCTCTTCCCAGGCTCTGGAACAGAGACACTTTTTAAAAGTGAGTGGGAGGGAAGGGGGATTGTAGCCATAGGGCGACCCAAGCACATGCCTGAGTGGCTGAACTGGCTTTTAATTTTTTTGTTTGGCAAGGTTTGCACATGCTCTTGCCCTAGAGTGTCACATGCATGCTTCACAGCAGAGGGCACTGCTGTATTCTCCAAGCCATCCTGCTGAAGTCTGTAGCTTCCACTCCTAGCTACGGCCTGTCTGTCAAAAAGGAAGCTGCCTCTGTGACCTTCTCCCTAATCCCTTGAACTCAAAGCCCAAAAGGTCTAGGGGAAAGAGAAAAGCTGCTGCAAAATTAGGTGGAGATGGCCAAAGGAAAGATGCTGCTCCTCCGCCCCACCCACACACATGCCCCTATAGGAATTCCTAGTAGCCAGAAGAGAAAACTGCTTGAAGCACCTCTTCGAAGTGTGAGGAGAGGTCCTTAACTCACTGCTTACCCTAGTGGGTCATTTCCTGATAATTCTCCCCAGAAGGGTAGAACCAAGTCCCAACATGGATAGAGATTGATGCACATGTGCCCACATGTCAGTAGTCTTAAGTGGAAATTCTGAGTTGCAAAACAAAAAACTAGGGCTTAATTATCTTCCTTATGGAAAATTGTATTTTCGTCAAAGTCAACATTTTTTGGTATTTTTTATTTTATTTTATTTTGTTTTTCTTGAGACGGAGTCTCGTTCTGTCACCAGGCTGAAGTGCAGTGGTGCAATCTCAGCTCACTGCAACCTCCACCTCCCGGGTTCAAGCGATTCTCCTGCCTCAGCCTCCCAAGTAGCTGGGATTACAGGCACGTGCCAGCACGCCTGGCTAATTTTTGTATTTTTAGTAGAGATGAGGTTTCACCATGTTGGTCAGGCTGGTCTCGAACTCCTGACCTCGTGATCCACCTGCCTCAGCCTCTCAAAGTGCTGGGATTACAGGCGTGAGCCACTGCGCCTGGCCTATTATAAGCCCACTGCTTTCTTATAATATCATCTCATTGTATAGGGACTATATGATTTGATTCATGTTATTTTTGGGAATAACAGTAGTAGCTAACATTTGTCAGGTGCTTACTACATACAAGACTATCTCTAAACTCATATATATATATATGTATATACACACACACACACACTAATTTAATTTTCACAAGTCTGTGAGACAGGTATTCATTATTATGTGCATTTCTTTATGAAGATAAAGAAATTGAGGAACAGAGGGATTAACTCTTTTTTATTTTATTTTGTTTTTTGAGACAGGGTCTCACTTGTTGCCATGGCTGGAGTGCAGTCGTACGATCTCAGCTCACTGCAACTTCCACCTCCCACGCTCAAACAATCCTCTCCTCAGCTTCCCGAGTAGCTGGGACTACAGGCATCTGCCACCACACCTGGATAATTTTTGTATTTTTTTTTCTAATTTTAATTTTTGTTTTGTTTTGGGTTTTTTTTTTTGAGACAGAGTCTTGCTCTGTTACCAGCCTGGAGTGTAGTGGCGCTATCTCGGTTCACTGCAACCTCTGCCTCCCAGATTCAAGCAATTCTGCTTCAGCCTCCTGAGTAGCTGGGACTACAGGCGTGTGCCACCACGCCCAGCTAATTTTTTGTATCTTTAGTAGAAGACGGGGTTTCACCATGTTGGCCAGGCTGGTCTCAAACTCCTGACCTTGTGATCCATCCACCTCGGCCTCCCAAAGTGCTGGGATTGCAGGCCTGAGCCACTGTGCCCAGGCCTCTCCCTTCTAACTTTCATGGAGGCAAGCTGAGTTCTAGTCTTCAACTGGAGCCTCCCAAAGTGCTGAGATTACAGGCATGAGCCACTGCACCCAGCCAAGTAACTTGTTTAAGATCACAAAGCTAATTAATGGTGGAGTAGGGATTTGACCCAAGGCGGTATTGCTCCAGAGCCTGTCCACTTCACGGACTTTGCTGTTACCAAACCTTCATCAAAGAACAGTATGCCTGGCCAGGTGCAGTGGCTCACATCTGTAATCCTAGCACTTTAAGAGGCCAAAGTGGGAGGATCCCTTGAGACCAGGAGTTTAAGACCAGCCTGGGCAACATAGCAAGACCCCATCTCTATAGAATAAAAATCAACTTAGCTGGGCATGGTAGTGCACACTTGTAGCCATAGCTACTGGGGAGGGTCAGGCAGGAGGATGACTTCAGCCCAGGAGGTCAAGGTTGAATTAAGCTATGATCCATCTACTGTACTCTAGCCTGGATGACAGCAAGACCCTGTCTAAAAGAAAACAAAAACAAAAACCAGTGTGCCTTTCCAGAGTTGGCACTGTATTGGGTGTTAAATCTATAAAAGCCTCAGTGGTAAGCTCTTGAGAATTTAGGGTCATAAGGGTTGCTTTGGCTTAAGAGAAGGATAAGAGCAGGCACTAAAACTCCAGCCCAGAGACCTCAATACGAGGCTATGTAGGGAATGTGCTCAGCATTGGTGTCCTTGCACTGGTATTTATTCATCAGGAGGTCAAGTAATATTGAACAGAAGTCTTTTGAGCTAAAAACTGCTTCTCAAGACTGGGCACTGTGGCTCATGCCTGTAATCTCAACACTTTGGGAGCCTGAGGAGGGGGGATCACCTGAGGTTAACAGTTTGAGAGGAGCCTGGCCAATGTGGTGAAACCTGGTCTCTACTAAAAATACAAACATTAGGCCAGGTGCGATGGTTCACACCTGTAATCCCAGCACTTCGGGAGGCCAAGGCGGGTGGATCACAAGGTCAGGAGATCGAGACCATCCTGGCCACCATGGTGAAACGCCGTCTCTACTAAAAATATCCAGCTACTCGGGAGGCTGAGGGAGGAGAATTGCTTGAACCCAGGAAGTGGAGGTTGCAGTGAGCTAAGATCGGGCCACTGCACTCCAACTTGGTGACGAAGCGAGAGTCTGTCTCAAAAACAAAAAACAAAATGAAAAAACAAACATTAGCCAGGAGTGGTGGCAGGCACCTGTAATTCCAGCTACCAGGAGGCTCAGGCAGGAGAATCGCTTGAACCTGGGAGGTGGAGGTTGCAGTGAGCTAAGATCACACGATTGCACTCCAGCCTGGGTGATAACAGCGAGACTCCGTATCAAAAACAAACAAACAAAAAACCTGCTTCTTAGGCTGGGTGCGGTGGCTTAAGCCTATAATCCCAGTACTTTGGGAGGCCGAGGTGGGAGGATTGCTTGAGTCCAGGAATTCGAGACCACCCTGGGCAATATAGTGAGACCTCTGTCTCTACAGAAAGTTTTAAGAATTAGCCAGGTGCAGTGGTGTATGTCTGTAGTCCCAGCTACTCAGGAGGCTGAAGTGGGAGGATTGCTTTAACCCAGGAGGTGGAGGTTGCAGTGAGCTGAGATTGCACCACTGCACTCCAACCTGAGTGACAGAGGGAGACCCTGTCTCGAAAAATATACATAAAAAAAATTTTTTTTTGAAACTGCTTTTTGTCAATCTCAGCCCAGGACCTGGGTGACCTCTGCCATAGAGAAGGGAATATATTAAGCCATTCTTCCATTGCTATAAAGAAATACCCTGTAATCCTAACACTGGGAGACCGAGGCTGGAGGATTACTTGAGCCTAGGAGTTCAAGACCATCTGGGCAACATGGTGGAACCCTGTCTCTACGAATAATTTTTTTTTTTTTAAGATGGATTTTCGCTCGGCGCAGTGGCTAACACCTATAATCCCAGCACTTTGGGAGGCCG
>NW_012114511.1:3529663-3532687 GCF_000951035.1 Colobus angolensis palliatus | reverse complement strand
CTCCACCTGTTACATGTGGGCCCAAGTGTTTCCATTTTTCAAGACAAATTGGAAATTAATAGTTTTATTTGAAATCTGATTTTTTTTTTTTTTTTGAGTCAGAGTCTCACTCTGCTGCCCAGGCTGGAGTGCAATGGTGTGATCTCGGCTCACTGCAATCTCCACCTCCTGGGTTCAAGCAATTCTCCTGCCCCACTGAGCCTCTGGAGTAGCTGGGAATACAGGCATGTGTCACCATGCCTGGCTAATCTTTGTAGAGATGGGGTTTCATCATATTGGCCAGGCTGATCTCAAACTCCTGACCTGGTGATCTGCCCACCTTGGCCTCCCAAAGTGCTGGGATTACAGGCGTGAGCCACCGTGCCTGGCCTATACATTCATTTAAATACTATACTCATTTAATCCTCACAACTGTTATGTGAAATAGATACTATTATCCTTAATTTTACAGGTGAAGAAATGGAAGCACAGAAAAATTAAGTGACTTGCCCAAGGTCACCCAGCTAGTGTCGGCATTTGAATCTAGGCAGTCTGTAAAGCTTGTGGTCTTAACTCTTTATTATACTGCTAACATCCCAGATTAGGATAGCAGCAGGAATTAAAGCTCAACGGAGAGAGAGAGGACTTGAGAGAAGGTAGAATCCATGTAATCTGTCCATAAGAGGAGAAAATTGAGATTACAAGTGAAAGTGGAATAAGATACAGGGTCTTTGGGCATTTGAGGTGCAATCAGTGGATTGTAATGCCCTCCCTGAGCAGGATTTGTGTCTTAATCATTTTGCACCTAGCATAAAGCTGGACTCATAATCAGTCTCAAAAGACATTATTGAATTGAATGATGGCTGAGTAACATCATCTTTGTAGAAAGGACTGGCTCATTTGTCATTGTCCACAAGGGGCAATGCTGCTTATCTAGCAGGTGTTGGCAGTCACAGAGGACATGGTTGGTGGAGAGGGTTGTGCTGGAGGGCTGTCAATATTAGTCTTGGAGTCATATTTATTTGCAGAGGCTTCTCCAATCCTCATTAAAGGCCCAGTGATGTCAGGCTCTCCACCCCTGTACCCAGACAGAAATATGCACCAAACACTTCATTTTCTCTCATGAAAAGGCTGGCCTGTTACAGGTGGGATTGTTCATTGCTCCCAGCCCATCAGCTTGACACTGTATTCTTGGTCTATTCTGTGGGGACAGCCCTGGAATAGACACTGAGTATCCATCAGAGTAGGCACCCTGAGCAAACTTCCTTTCCCAAACCCTCTTCCTGCCCCAAACGTGATTTGGTTTGGTGGATGGAGGAGGGGGAGAGCAGAGGAGACACCCCTTGACCACCTCACATCTTTGTTGGTTCATGGGTCTCAGCCCTTTCCTATCATCCCAACCAGCCTGAAATTGTTACATTTTGCTTTATAAATTCCTTTTTTAAAGTATTGTCAGTTTCAAAAAAAAGAAAGAAAACGATTATCTGCCTGTAAGAGCAGGTGTGAGAGAAAATGAGGTGCCTGGAGCTTATTTCTCTCTGGCAATGGGGTGGAGGGCCTGACATCATGGGGCCTTTAATGGTAGCCCCCCAGCTTCATATTCCCTAACCTTTCTGGAGAGAAGGGCTTGAGAAAGGCACATGGAGGTAGGGTGGAGCTGGGGGAAAACAGGCCTTGTACAAAAGCTGAGTAGCCAGATGTTCACTTTACAGCTCTTCTATAAAACTGGCAGGGCAGATATAGATTAAAACGAAGGACAAACTCCATTTAAAGTGCATTACAGCTCAGGAACCAGCACCCCCTGGGCAGGAGAAGGGAGGGAAGGGCACAGAGGCCACATCAGTCTCCTTCCTTATCTAGGGCCACATGTCTCTCTCCTAGCTTTGCCAAGGGTGATTTACACCCCCAGCTGGAATGGCTCTCTTTCTGGGCTGATTACATCGGCAAATGCCCCCCAGAGGCCACAGCAGGATGGCCATATTCAGAAGCAGCAGCCAATAAATCTCAGAGGTTTATATTGCGATTCTCAGTACTCCCCGCTGGCCCTCTGCCAGGCTGGCTGTGGAAGTAAGGAGGGGGTCAAGTTAGAGAGTTAGGGGATGAAACCCTCCACTTCCTTTCATCACCCTCTTCTCTCTTTCTATGTACTGCTCATTCTTCCAAGCCATTCTGCTTCTGGCTTTATCCTGGGATCTTGTGGGAATCAGGCCTAGGCCCAATAAATACCCTTATCCTTATGGGTAGACGTCCTGTATTCTGGGCACAGATGTGTTTCTACCTAGTTGTTTAATCCTGATAGAGTAGCTTGCTCTCTGAAACTGCCATCATGTGAAAAGGATGGGTTCCTAATTGGTCTCTCCAGGCACCTTCCTCAGTGTGCTTTGGTCCAAGGAAATCTCTGCTATTTAGTGGAGGGTTTAATCTTTCCATCTTCCCTCATGACACCATCAGGGCTGAATTTTGGAATCTAATGCCCCAGGTGTGCTCCCCGGCAAAGCCATTCCACCTGTCTGTGACCCATCTTTGCAGAATCTTGAGCTTAATAGCCCCCAATCTTACCCTGGAAGACACTTAGGAGGGGGAAAACGAGATCATAGATGTGCCAATTCTAAGAAAAACAAATACTAGAAATGCAAGTGCCCTTGTGTTGGTTTGTTCAAGTTTTGTTACAAAATCTCTTTTGGTGTCTGTTATGTGATGTGTGGGTGAGTGGAATCCGGAAAGTGAGAAAGAGTGCTTTTTTTGGAGAAATATTTGGTTCCCCTAGATGGCGAGTTTCCAGCGGCAGCTTCCACAATGTCTTGCTAGGTGAAGTTGGCAGACGGCAGGTGGGCCGCCTCGGGAAGAGCAACCTCTTCCGCGCCAAGCCCGGCGGCTCCCGGGGCGCCGGCCCTCCCTCGCCCCGACCCGCTTCCTCCCTCGGTCTAGCGCTGGAGGGGCGTGGTGCGGTCGCGCGCTTCGGAGTTGGAGGGCGGCGCCCAGGACCCTGGTGGGAAAGTGTGTGCGTCGCGCGGGGCGCCGGCCCTCCCTCGCCCCGACCCGCTT
>NW_012114511.1:3522841-3529187 GCF_000951035.1 Colobus angolensis palliatus | reverse complement strand
CCCCCCCTTCCCTCTTTTGAAGTAGGTCTACACAGTCACAGAACAACCCACGGCCAGGTCATTACCAAGACAGCGTCTCTAGGAGGTGGGGAGAATCAGAAACAGTGTCATTTGCTCCACGTGGGCTTTAATTCGTCCATCTGCTTTAAGGACTGAGGAAGAAACTAGGTACAGGTGAAGAAAAGGAAGTTTGTTAGAACCGACTTGTTTCATGACCTTCTATAATAGCAGGGCTCGGAAGCAGTCTAGCACAGTGACTTGCCCCTTGGATAATAAATAATCCACAATAGATGTTTTGTAGATGTAGTTCAAGGCCTGATTTTAGAAACAGGCCACTCCCCAAGGAAGAACAGCGTGGGATCCGAGATCCCTGGAAGGCTCATGGCCTTCGTGAGTGGTATGGGTGTGTGGAATCTTATTATGGGGCTCCTGCCCAGAGACTGAATGAAGGGACTCCTGAGACAGAGAGACCACCACACTGCCCTGAGACCTCAGTCCACAAGGCAGTGCTGTAGAAATGCTGCCTTGAGAGAGATATGGAAGGAAGGAGGGAAAACCCTGGTCTGTCCACCTGCCAACATCAGTAAGTCAGGGCAGCAAGACATCACCAGTCTGATTTGACTGCCTAGGAAATTTCACTAATCCTAAAGGTTATGGCTGCATGTCAGGATCAGAGGAAAACATTAAACACCTTTCTCATTAAATGATCCAGTGTTGGTGACGGATCTATTTTCCACAGTAATACTTGACAGCAATGACTTCTGGTTAAGTGGCCTCATTGAAAATCCATAAAACAGTCATCTAGGAGGTGCCATGTAGAGCCAAGTGCTCTTCAAGAGCACAGACCAACAGAGGGCTTTGGGGGTGGAAAATACCACTGCTCAAAGCCTGCTAAAGCCAAGCATATAGGAGACCTCCGATTCGTAGGGAAGTGGTGTCATGTACTGAAAATCCTTCTGAAGTAGAGAGGAGGCTGGAGTCCCGGGTTCTAGCCTTGACTCAGTCTTGACTTGCTACATCCCCTGGTGCACATTACTTTTCTTTGTTCACCAATCTATAAAATGGGTACCTGGGCTGTGGGCCTCATTGATGAGAAACAAATGAGGATCTTGTGCCCTAAGGCATAGCCTAATCTGACCCATTCTGTAGCTACTCATTCTCTGATGAGCCAAGAAGCAGAAAACAAAGTTACAAAACCAGGTTGCTAACAAATCAATATGAAATAGACGTGGCAGTGGCTGCGTAAATGAGGAGGTGGGGCAAGTAATGGAGAGTGGTATGGACTATAACAAGCTGGAAAAGGTATGACTTGTCAAAAGGGGGCAGTCATTACTCTACTCCACCTGTTACATGTGGGCCCAAGTGTTTCCATTTTTCAAGACAAATTGGAAATTAATAGTTTTATTTGAAATCTGATTTTTTTTTTTTTTTTTGAGACAGGGTATCAATCTGTCACCTAGGCTGGTGTTCAGTGGTGTGATTCCAGTTCACTGCAGCCTCAACCTCCCATACTCAAGCGATCCTTCTGCCTCAGCCTCCCCAGTAGCTGGGTCTGAAGGAGAGTGCCACCACACCTGGTTAATTTTTGTATTTTTTGTAGAGACTGGTTTTTGCCATCTCTGATGCCCAGACTGATCTTGAATCCTGGGCTCAAACAATCTGCTCACCTTGGCCTCCCAAAGTGCTGAAATTATAGGTGTGCGTCACCGCACCCAGCTTAAAATCTGATTTTTAAATGTTGCCCACTAATTACAACTTTAAGAAAATACTGGCCGGATGCGCTGGCTCACACCTACAATCCCAGCACTTTGGGAGGCTGAGATGGGCAGATCACGAGGTCAGGAGATTGAGACCATCCTGGCTAACACGGTGAAATCCTGTCTCTACTAAAAAATAGAAAAAATTAGCCGGGCATGGTGGTGGGTGCCTGTAGTCCCAGCTACTCAGGAGGCTGAGGCAGAGCTTGCAGGGAGCCGAGATAGCGCCACTGCACTCCAGCCTGGGCAACAGAGCGAGACTCCATCTCAAAAAGAAAAGAAAAGAAAAGAAAATACAGTGAACGTGCAAAACAAAACAAAACCCCAAAAAACAAAAAAACCAAACCACACACACACACACACACACAAAACAGAAAAAGAAAATACTGCCTGGCATCTTGGCTCACGCCTATAATCCCAGCATTTTGGGAGGCCAAGGTGAGTGGATTGCTTGAGCTCAGGAGTTTGAGACCAGCCTGGGCAACATGATGAAAGCCCATCTCTACAAAAGATACAAAAATTAGCTGGGCATGGTAGTACATGCATGCAGTCCCAGCTACTTGGGAGGCTGAGGCAGGAGAATTGCTTGAACCTGAGAGGCGGAGGGTGTGTTGAGCCAAGATCACGCCATTGTACTCCAACCAGGGCAACAAGGGCGAAACTCTGTCTCGAAAAAAAAAAAAAATTCTCCTAGATTTTTATCTTTGAACAGTTAGGGAGATGATGATGTTCTGTTACCCCATGTTGAGCACCCTAAATCCTAGGATGCAGGGGCTTCCTTCCAGGCTGTGGAGGAATCTTGCTATTTCTGAGTAAGAGACAGGGTTGGTGTACCCTTTCTTTCCTTCTGGAATTAGCTCTCTACCCCAACCCCAGCCAGTTTCCACCTTCAGGTATTTTTAAATGATTTTTAATGGGAGACTCAAAGTTATTGCTGACTGCCATTTAGCACTCCCTTGTCCATTCTCAACTCTCTGGTTCTGATACTAGCCCTGCCCATGGCATAGCTCTGCCTGGGGCCCCCTTCCTCTGTGCCTGTCAGGGTCATCAGGCTCGCCTTCAAACAACTATCTCCTTTGCCTCCCTGAAGGCTGAGCAGCCTCTCTGCAAACCCCTATTGTTGGACCTGGTCTATTCTGTCCGGACTGTGGCAGCTGCAGACTATCTAGTCCTGCTGGGCTTCTCTCTCTCTCCATGCTTATTCCTAAAGGCCTTTTGTGCTACCCTAAGACTTTCACAAAATTTCATCAGGAGTATCCGTCTCCCAACCTCATGATTTGGTATTCCCAGACAGCTACTCTAACCTTATGTGAGCCTCACCTGGTATCTCCCTTTACAGGAGACCCCCTTCCCACAGAAAGCCGGCTCATGAACAGCTGTCTCCAGGCCAGGAGGAAGTGCCAGGCTGATCCCATTTGCAGTGCTGCCTACCACCACCTGGATTCCTGCACCTCTAGCATAAGCACCCCACTGCCCTCAGAAGAGCCTTCAGTCCCTGCGGACTGCCTGGAGGCAGCACAGCAACTCAGGAACAGCTCTCTGATAGGCTGCATGTGCCACCGGCGCATGAAGAACCAGGTTGCCTGCTTGGACATCTATTGGACCGTTCACCGTGCCCGCAACCTTGGTGAGCCTCCCATTATAGAGTGGGCTAAGCTGGGGAAGATGGCTCTAGGAGGTTGTTTTTTAATCCTGCAGGATATGGGCCATGTGATAGATTCTGATGAGGAGGATAATGAAGCTCTGCATTTGACATCAGAAAAGGTGGGGGGATAATGCCAGGATCTCCTTGGGGCCCCATAACACTGCCCTCTCTTCTCCCTACTTCCCCCTTTCTTACCTGGCAACATGTCAGTTCCCACTTAGCAGAGCTGTGAACCAGGCTGAGGCCCAACCTGGGGAGTTCCTGGAACAGAGGGTATGGACAGTAGATGGGAGAAAAGAGTCTTAACCCATAGATAGGCTCCAAATACCAAGTTCAGAGAAATGGGGAGGTAACATCTTGGTCCAGCCTTTAACAGAAAGAATACTCATTAACCAGCCAGGAGATGTAAGAGAGAGAAGTCACAGAAAGAGCCAAAGAGGAGCTGCCTGTCACTCTTTCCATAGGACCCTTATTAGTCAGCTTTTACTGAACTATGTTGCTGTAACAAAACAGCAACTTGCAAAACAAAGGTTTAATTCTTGCTCATGTTCTGTATTGGCTCTTTCATGGGTCTTATTCATTCTGGGATCCAGGTTCAAGGTGCAGCCTCTGTCTGGGATGTTCCCTTCTCGTGGCAGGAGGAAATGAGCATTGGTAGAACCACATGATGATTTTTAAAGTTTCTGCTCAGATCTTATATACACTACGTCTGCTTACATTTCATTCAGAGAGCAAGTCACATGGCCAAGCCTGACATCACTGGATTGAGAATTATACTTCTCCCACAGGGAGATACCAAAAATCTCATGGCAATAAATGAGGATATACAATCTTACAGGGAAGGCAAAGAATGATTGGAAACAATAATACAATCTACCATTGTCAAGTATTCATTTACCTCCCTTCTGCAAGTAAAATATACCCACCTATTTTCCATGAAAGATGCCCTAAAAGCTCTGTTCAAACATGACATCAGGCCGGGCACAGTGGCTCACACCTGTAATCCCAGCACTTTGGGAGGCCAAGAAAGGCAGATCACTTGAGTTCAGGAGTTTAAGATCAACCTGGCCAACATGGGGAAACCTCATCTCTACTAAAATACAAAAAATTAGCTGGAAGTGGTGGTGGGTGCCTGTAATCCCAGGCTATTTGGGAAGCTGAGGCAAGAGAATCACTTGAACCTGGGAAGCAGAGGTTTCAGTGAGTTGAGATTGCACTACTGCACTCCAGCCTGGGCGACAGAGCAAGACTCCGTCTCAAAAAAAAAAAAAAACAAAAAAGAAAAGGAAAGAGAAAAAGGAACAGAACTTTGCTGACTAAAAAAAACCACATTTGCACACTGGATCAAATTATGACCTTTGCCCTGGATCAAGTCCTGTTTCACAATCCAGGAAACACAAGTTCCACCTTGTTGAGATTAAATTTAATGTGGCCCCCAAGTTCTTTGTTGAGATGAATGCCCCTAAATCCATAACTGCTCAAACTTGGTAGTGTCAACTAAGAAATTGTTTTCTTTTGAAAATGTTTACAACTCAATAGTTAGTACAGTTAAATATGTACAGCTAGGCGCAGTGGCTCACACCTGTAATCCCAGCACTTTCTTGAGGCCGAGGCGGGCAGATCACCTGAGGTCAGAAGTTCGAGGCCAGCCTGACAAACATGGGGAAATTCCTGGGTAACAAGAGCAAAACTCCATCTCAAAAAAAAAAATTATAGTCCAGCTACAGCAATAGGACTGGAATCTGCTACTTTGTGTACTTACCACTTATTGGGTACCTACCTACTGGAAGTAACATCGTAAACTTGTAGAAATTCCTCAATCTTTTTAAATCCATGTTCCCTTTTGGTAAATATATAAAATGTCATACCTTCCTTAAATACTTTTTGAAATCTCAAAAGCTTTTTCTTTCATCTTCTACATGTAAAATGATCAAATATGCTTTTTGGAAATACATATTTCCTAGAGAAATTCTGATATACTTTTTCTTTTCCATAGGTTATTGGGGTACATACAGGTGGCGTTTGGTCACATGAATAAGTTCTTTAGTGCTGATTCGTGAGATTTTGGTGCACCCATCACCCGAGAAGTATATACCGCACCCTATTTGTAGTCTTTTATCCCTTCCCCCCGCCATGCTTCCCCACAAGTCCCCAAGTCCATTGTATCATTCTTATGCCTTTGCGCCCTCATAGCTTAGCTCCCATGTATCAGTGAGAATATACGATGTTTGGTTTTCCATTCCTGAGTTACTTCACTTAGAATAATAGTCTCCAATCTCATCTAGGTTGCTGCGAATGCTGTTAATTCATTCCTTTTCTTTTTTTTTTTTTTTTGAGATGGAGTCACCCAAGCTGGAGTGCAGTGGTGTGATCTCGGCTCTCTGCAAGCTCTGCCTCCCGGGTTCATGCCAGTCTCCTGCCTCAGCCTCCCAAGTAGCTGGGTCTACAGGTGCCCACCACCACACCCGGCTAATTTTTTTTTGTATTTTTAGTGGAGATGGGGTTTCACCATATTAGCCAGGATGGTCTCAATTTCCTGACCTCATGATCCGCCCATCTTGGCCTCCCAAAGTGCTGGGATTACAGGCGTGAGCTACCGCACCAGGCCAATTAATTCCTTTTTATGGCTGAATAGTATTCTATTGTATCACAATTTCTGTATCCACTCGTTTATTGATGGGCATTCGGGTTGGTTCTATGATTTTGCAATTGCAGATTGTGCTGCTATAAACATGAGTGTGCAAGTATCTTTTTTGTTTAATGACTTCTTTTCCTCTGGGTAGACACCCAGTAGTGGGATTGCTGGATCACATGGTAGTTCTACTTTTTAGTTCTTTCTTCATACTGCTTATCACTTTTTGCTATCTGGAATCAAGTGTCTATGGAAGGCCAGAGTTTTAGTGGAAATAAGTGTATAGGAATTGTACCCAAAAGGTAGTTTTTC
>NW_012114511.1:3520259-3522666 GCF_000951035.1 Colobus angolensis palliatus | reverse complement strand
TTTTTTTTTTTTTCCCAGAGTTTCACTCTTGTCCCCCAGGCTGCAGTGCAATGACTTGATCTCGGCTCACTGAAACCTCTGCTTCCTGGGTTCAAGTGATTCTCCAGCCTCAGCCTCTCGAGTAGCTGGGATTATAGGTGGTGACTGCCACCACACCCGGCTAATTTTTGTATTTTTAGTCGAGATGGGGTTTTGCAGTGTTGGCCGGGCTGGTCTCGAACTCCTGACCTCAGGTGATCTGCCCACCTCAACCGCCCAAAGTGCTGGGATTACAGGTGTGAGCCACCATGCCCAGCCTACTTTTAGCTCTTTAAGGAATCTCCAGACTGTTTTCCTCAGTGACTGTACCAGTTTACATTCCCACCAGCAGTGTAGAAGTGTTCCCTAATCACTGCATCCGTGCCAACATCTACTGTTTTTTGATTTTTTGATTATGGCCATTCTTGAAGGAGTAAAGTGCTATCACATTGTGGATGTGATTTGCATTTTACTGATCATGAGTGATGTTGAGCAATTTTTCATATGTTGGCTATTCGTATATCTTCTTTTGAGAATTGTCTATTCATGTCCTTAGCCCACTTTTTGATGGTATTGTTTGTTTTTTTCTTTTTCTTTTTTTTGAGATGGAGTCTTGCTCTGTTGCCCAGGCTGGAGTGCAGTGGCATGATCTCGGCTCACTGCAAGCTCCGCCTCCTGGGTTCACACCATTCTCCTGCCTCAGCCTCCGGAGTAGCTGGGACTACAGGTGTTCGCCACCACACCCAGCTAATTTTTTGTAGTTTTAGTAGAGATGGGGTTTCACCATGTTAGTCAGGATGGTCTTGATCTCCTGACCTTATGATCTGCCCGCCTCGGCCTCCCAAAGTGCTGTGATTACCAGCTTGAGCCACTGCACCCGGCCGATTGTTTTTTTCTTGCTGATTTGTTTGAGTTTGTTGTAGATTCTGAATATTAGTCCTTTGTCAGATGTATAGATTGTGAAAATTTTCTCCCACTCTGTGGGTTGTCTGTTTACTCTGCTGACTGTTCCTTTTGCTGTGTAGAAGCTCTTTAGTTTAATTAAGTACCAGTTATTCATCTTTTTTTTTTTGCATTTGCTTTTGGGTTCTTGGTCATGAAATCCTTGCCTAAGTCAAAGTCTAGAAGGATTTTTCCAATGTTATCTTCTAGAATTTTTATAGTTTCAGGTCTTAGATTTAAGTTCTTCTTTTCAGATGGAGTCTCACCCTGTTGCCCAGGCTGGAGTGCAGTGGCATGATCTCTGCTCACTGCAACCTCAGCCTCCTGGGTTCAAGCAATTCTCCTGCCTTGGCCTCCTGAGCAGCTCGTATTACAGGCGCCCCCCTGCCCCACCACATCCAGCTAATTTTTGTATTTTTAATAGAGATGGTGTTTCACCATGCTGGTTAGGCTGGTCTCGAACTCCTGACCTCAGGTAATCCACCCACCTTGGCCTCCCAAAGTGCTGGGATTACAGGTGTGGTGGCCAGATTTAAGTTCTTAATCCATCCTGAGTTGATTTTTGTATAAGATGAGAGCTGAGGACCCAGTTTCATTCTCCTACATGTGGCTAGCCAATTATCCCAGTACCATTTGTTGAAAAGGGTGTTCTTTCGCCACTTTATGTTTTTGTTTGCTTTGTTGAAGATCAGTTGGCTGTACTGGGGCAAAACTAATCTCTGATGTTAGAGATAAAGATACTACCTTTTTGATCCACCATCTGCAGTGGAGTCACCACCAAAATGCAGATTTTCATAATACCCTTTATGGAGGAAGCCATCGCTCTTGAGGTTGAACCCTTGAATACAAGGAAATGTAAAAGCCAAGATCCAGGATAAGGAAGGAATTTCTCCTGACCCAGTAGTAAAGACTGATCTTTGCTGGCAAGCAACTGGAAGACGGATGTGCTTTGTCTGACTACAATGTTCAAAAGGAGTCCACTCGTCTTGTGTTGAGACTTCATGGTGGTCCTGAGAAAAGGAAGAAGTCTTACACTACTCCCAAAAAGAATAGGCCGGGCACTGTGGCTCATGACTGTAATGCCAGCACTTTGGAAGGCCAAGGTGGATGGATCGCTTGAGGCCAGGAGTTTGAGACCAGCCTGGCCAACGTGGTGAAACCACCTCTCTACTAAAATTACAAAACCCAGCTTGGTGTGGTGGCACGTACCTGTAATCCCAGCTACTTGGGTGGCTGAGGAAGGTGAATCGCTTGAACCCAGGAGGCGGAGGTTGCAGTGAGCTGAGATCTGGCCACTGCACTCCAGCCTGGGCGACAGAGCAAGACTCCGTCTCAAAAAAAAAAAAAAACAAAAAAGGAAAGAGAAAAAGGAACAGAACTTTGCTGACTAAAAAAAACCACATTTGCACACTGGATCAAATTATGACCTTTGCCCTGGATCAAGTCC
>NW_012114511.1:3514583-3520209 GCF_000951035.1 Colobus angolensis palliatus | reverse complement strand
ATTACAAAACCCAGCTTGGTGTGGTGGCACGTACCTGTAATCCCAGCTACTTGGGTGGCTGAGGAAGGTGAATCGCTTGAACCCAGGAGGCGGAAGTTGCAGTGAGCCGAGATTGCACCATTGCACTCCAGCCTGGGCAACAAGAATGAAACTCTGTCTCAAAAAAAAAAAAAAAAGGAAAAAAAAAGCATAAAAGAAAGAAGGTGAAGCTGGCTGTCCTGAAATACCATAATGTGGATGAGAATAGCAAAAATAGTCACATTCGTTAGGAGTGCCCTTCAGATGAATGTGGTGCGGGAGTGTTTATGACCAACCACTCTGACAGACACTATTGTGGCAAATGTCTGACCTATTGCTTCAACAAACCAGAAGACAAGTAAAAGAAATGAAGACAGGCTGGGTGCAGTGGCTCACACTTGTAATCCCAGCACTTTGGAAGGCCAAGGCGGGTGGATCACTTGAGGTTAGGAGTTCAAGACCAGCCTGGGCAACATGGTAAAACCCTTTCTTTACTAAAAATACAAAAATTAACTAGGCATTGTGGTGGGTGCCTGTAGTCCCAGCTACTTGGGAGGCTGAGGCAGGAGAATCGATTGAACCCAGGAGGCAGAGGTTGCAAGGTTGCAGTGAGCTGAGATCGCATCACTGCATTCCAGCCTGACTCTGTCTCAAAAAAAAAAAAAAAGTAAGAAAGAAAATATAAAAAGAAATGAAGATACTGCTTTACTTGGGAGCACAGTGACTAGAAGAGGGCTTCAGGGATACTGGTAATGTTCCATCCTTTATCTGGATTCTGGCTACTCAAGTATATTCAATTTGTGAAATTCATTGAGCTATACATTTTTGATTCATGTACTTTTCTGTGTTACACCTCAACAAAAAGTTTATTACCAAGGAAGATGTACAAATGGCTAACAAGCACATAAAAATATGCTCAACATCCTTAGTCATTAGGGAAATGCAAATGAAAACCTCAATGAGATACCACTTCATGCTCACAAGGATGGTTATAATTTTTTAATGGAAAATAACAAGAGTTGGCAGTGTGTATAGAAACTAGAATCCTCGTACATTGCTGATGGGAATGTAAAATGGTGCAGCTTCTGTGAAAAACAATTTGGCGGTTCCTCAAAAAGTTAAACATAGAATTACCGTATGACCCAGCAATTCCACCCCTAGGTATGTATCCCAAAGAACAGAAAACAGGTGTTCAAACAAATACTTGTACATGAAATGTTCATCAAAGCGCTATTCACAATAACCAAAAGGCGGAAGCAACCCAAGTGTCCATTAACTGAAGAATAGATAAACAAAATGTAGGATATTGATATAATGAAATATTACTCATCCATAAAGAACAATGAGATACTGGCTGGGTGCGGTGGCTCATGCCTGTAATCCCAGCACTTTGGGAGGCCACAGCAGGCAGATCACCTGAGGTCAGAAGTTCAGGACCAGCCTGGCCAACGTGATGAAAACCGATCTCTACTAAAAATACAAAAATTAGCCAGGTGTGTGGCATGTGCCTGCAGTCCCAACTACTCAGGAGGCTGAGGTAGGAGGATCGCTTGAACCCAGGAGGTCAAGGCTGCAGTGAGCTGTAATGCTACTGCACTCCAGCCTGGGACATAGAGCAAGACCCTATCTAAAAAAGAAAAAGGAGAAGGAGAAGAGAAGGAGAAGAAAGGACGAGGGAAGAAGGAGAAAAGTTGATGGTGGCTTGATCTAAGGAGGTAGTGACACCCATGGAGAAAAGTGGGCAGATTCCAGATGTGTTATGAAGTTGACAGGACTTGTTGGATTGAACATAGGCTGTGAAAGGAAGAGGTGAATTAAGGCGCGGTGGCTCACACCTGTAATCCCAGCACTTTGGGAGGCCAAGGTGGGAGGATCACCCAAGGTCAGGAGTTTGAGACCAGCCTGACCAACATGGAGAAACCCCGTCTCTACTAAAAATATAAAATTAGCTGGGCGTGTGATAATGCATGCCTGTAATTCCAGCTACTTGGGAGGCTGAGGCAGGAGAATTGCTTGAACCTGAGAGGCGGAGGTTGTGTTGAGCCAAGATCACGCCATTGTACTCCAACCAGGGCAACAAGGGCGAAACTCTGTCTCGAAAAAAAAAAAAAAATTCTCCTAGATTTTTATCTTTGAACAGTTAGGGAGATGATGATGTTCTATTACCCCATGTTGAGCACCCTAAATCCTAGGATGCAGGGGCTTCCTTCCAGGCTGTGGAGGAATCTTGCTATTTCTGAGTAAGAGACAGGGTTGGTGTACCCTTTCTTTCCTTCTGGAATTAGCTCTCTACCCCAACCCCAGCCAGTTTCCACCTTCAGGTATTTTTAAATGATTTTTAATGGGAGACTCAAAGTTATTGCTGACTGCCATTTAGCACTCCCTTGTCCATTCTCAACTCTCTGGTTCTGATACTAGCCCTGCCCATGGCATAGCTCTGCCTGGGGCCCCCTTCCTCTGTGCCTGTCAGGGTCATCAGGCTCGCCTTCAAACAACTATCTCCTTTGCCTCCCTGAAGGCTGAGCAGCCTCTCTGCAAACCCCTATTGTTGGACCTGGTCTATTCTGTCCGGACTGTGGCAGCTGCAGACTATCTAGTCCTGCTGGGCTTCTCTCTCTCTCCATGCTTATTCCTAAAGGCCTTTTGTGCTACCCTAAGACTTTCACAAAATTTCATCAGGAGTATCCGTCTCCCAACCTCATGATTTGGTATTCCCAGACAGCTACTCTAACCTTATGTGAGCCTCACCTGGTATCTCCCTTTACAGGAGACCCCCTTCCCACAGAAAGCCGGCTCATGAACAGCTGTCTCCAGGCCAGGAGGAAGTGCCAGGCTGATCCCATTTGCAGTGCTGCCTACCACCACCTGGATTCCTGCACCTCTAGCATAAGCACCCCACTGCCCTCAGAAGAGCCTTCAGTCCCTGCGGACTGCCTGGAGGCAGCACAGCAACTCAGGAACAGCTCTCTGATAGGCTGCATGTGCCACCGGCGCATGAAGAACCAGGTTGCCTGCTTGGACATCTATTGGACCGTTCACCGTGCCCGCAACCTTGGTGAGCCTCCCATTATAGAGTGGGCTAAGCTGGGGAAGATGGCTCTAGGAGGTTGTTTTTTAATCCTGCAGGATATGGGCCATGTGATAGATTCTGATGAGGAGGATAATGAAGCTCTGCATTTGACATCAGAAAAGGTGGGGGGATAATGCCAGGATCTCCTTGGGGCCCCATAACACTGCCCTCTCTTCTCCCTACTTCCCCCTTTCTTACCTGGCAACATGTCAGTTCCCACTTAGCAGAGCTGTGAACCAGGCTGAGGCCCAACCTGGGGAGTTCCTGGAACAGAGGGTATGGACAGTAGATGGGAGAAAAGAGTCTTAACCCATAGATAGGCTCCAAATACCAAGTTCAGAGAAATGGGGAGGTAACATCTTGGTCCAGCCTTTAACAGAAAGAATACTCATTAACCAGCCAGGAGATGTAAGAGAGAGAAGTCACAGAAAGAGCCAAAGAGGAGCTGCCTGTCACTCTTTCCATAGGACCCTTATTAGTCAGCTTTTACTGAACTATGTTGCTGTAACAAAACAGCAACTTGCAAAACAAAGGTTTAATTCTTGCTCATGTTCTGTATTGGCTCTTTCATGGGTCTTATTCATTCTGGGATCCAGGTTCAAGGTGCAGCCTCTGTCTGGGATGTTCCCTTCTCGTGGCAGGAGGAAATGAGCATTGGTAGAACCACATGATGATTTTTAAAGTTTCTGCTCAGATCTTATATACACTACGTCTGCTTACATTTCATTCAGAGAGCAAGTCACATGGCCAAGCCTGACATCACTGGATTGAGAATTATACTTCTCCCACAGGGAGATACCAAAAATCTCATGGCAATAAATGAGGATATACAATCTTACAGGGAAGGCAAAGAATGATTGGAAACAATAATACAATCTACCATTGTCAAGTATTCATTTACCTCCCTTCTGCAAGTAAAATATACCCACCTATTTTCCATGAAAGATGCCCTAAAAGCTCTGTTCAAACATGACATCAGGCCGGGCACAGTGGCTCACACCTGTAATCCCAGCACTTTGGGAGGCCAAGAAAGGCAGATCACTTGAGTTCAGGAGTTTAAGATCAACCTGGCCAACATGGGGAAACCTCATCTCTACTAAAATACAAAAAATTAGCTGGAAGTGGTGGTGGGTGCCTGTAATCCCAGGCTATTTGGGAAGCTGAGGCAAGAGAATCACTTGAACCTGGGAAGCAGAGGTTTCAGTGAGTTGAGATTGCACTACTGCACTCCAGCCTGGGCAACAGGGTGAGACTCTGTCTCAAAAAAACAAGCAAACAAACAAACATGACATCAGGCTTCAAGTCTAGGATCTCATGATAGTTTTCAAATTGGGTCTGGATATGGCTCCTCTTGATCTAAAAACTTATGAACTAAAAAGACAAGTCATCTGCTTTCTATATGTACACAGCATACAATAAAGGAACAGGGTCAGGATAACCACAACAAACATTCTCAGAAAGGGGAGGAATGGGCATCTAGGTGTGGTAACTCACACCTGTAACTCCAGCACCTTGGGAGGCCGAGGCGGGAGTATCCCTAAAGCCCAGGAGTTCAAGACCAGCCTGAACAACATAGCGAGCTCCCATCACTACAAAAAGATAAATTAGCTGAGTGTAGTGGTGTACAACTGTGGTCCCAGCTACTCGGGAGGCTGAGGTGGGAGGATCACTTGAGCCCAGGATTTTGAGTCTGCAGTGAGCCAAGATCACACCACTGTGCTCCAGCCTGGGTGACAGAGCGAGACCCTGTCTCAAATAAATAAATGAATGAATGAATGGGAGACACACAGCAGACACTGATTCATAGCAATTCTGAAATCCTGCTACACAAATGTTGTAAGGATCCTCTTCCCTGGGAATAGGGATTGCTCTTTAATAAGGCCCTGTTTTTGCTCTACGGGAGTAGTTGCCCTATCCATTATTTTCCACAGCTCTTGGCCCAGCCCTCTGGAAAGGTCCTTCCTCTTTCAGTTTTCTCTTTGAGCACATTTGAAAAGGGCATTAGGGACTACAATCTACCTGGGGACTGAGCTGCATTCTCAGCCTGCTTCCTGCCCGAGAAATTTGGGCCATTTTAAGTCCCAAATAGTCAGAGTCTCTTTTAATCTACACTGGTAACTCTTTGTAGTACAACTCTCTGAAAACATAATTGCTGCTTATGTCTTTGATTTCTATCATCTCATGTGCCTGTGGCCTTTCCCACAATTCAAGACATGCCTCTTTTTCTACACCTAATTAGAAGCACCTAGCCCTTATCAGGCTTCTGTGCAAGAGCCACTACTTTAGTCTTTTTTCACTGAGTACATTTGTCCAACTGGCAAGACTTATTGGGAACCATCTTAATCAACTGAAAGATCTCCACAAACAGTATGATAGCCACATACCTCATTTGGTCTTTCCCCCAAGGCTGAGTTGTAATCAGCCTTATCACTCAAAGCATTTTTTTTATGTTTTATCTTTTACCTTATGAATATGAGAAACAGTGGCATTTCTTTTTTTTTTTTTTTTTTTTTGAGACGGAGTCTCGCTCTGTTGCCC
>NW_012114511.1:3510448-3514335 GCF_000951035.1 Colobus angolensis palliatus | reverse complement strand
AAAAAAAAAAAGAGGAGTACGAGAGTACGATGGGGAAGGCTGCAGAAGAGCAGGTAGAGTTTGTGGGGAGAGGGGAAGCCCTGGATTAGGAGTGGGTTTATTCAGGACAGGCTTTCTTTTCCTCCTATATCCACTACCTTCCTTGTCAAATCAGGGTTTTCCGGGGTTCCTATGGAGCCTGGGCTGCAGGCGTGCAGAGGGCCCAGCCCAGTGACTCCGTGCCCTTTCCCCCTAGACTCAGACCTCTGCCTCAAGTTTGCCATGCTGTGTACTCTCAATGACAAGTGTGACCGGCTGCGCAAGGCCTACGGGGAGGCGTGCTCTGGGCCCCACTGCCAGCGCCACGTCTGCCTCAAGCAGCTGCTCACTTTCTTCGAGAAGGCCGCCGAGCCTCATGCGCAAGGCCTGCTACTGTGCCCATGCGCACCCAACGACCGGGGCTGCGGGGAGCGCCGGCGCAACACCATCGCCCCCAGCTGCGCGCTGCCACCTGTGGCCCCCAACTGCCTGGAGCTGCGGCGCCTCTGCTTCTCCGACCCGCTTTGCAGGTATGTGATTTGGGAAGACAGGGTGGGCAGGGATGTGGCACACGCCACTCCTTCCTGGCCATGTTCCTGTGCTGAGCAGGTCTGACCCTCCCAGGGAACCGTGGACCCATTGGCTGCTTTACCGAGTAGCTACCTTGGATATTTTGTGAAAGTCTTTTCTCAAAAAGAATATGTTTCTTTTTTCTTTGCTGTAAAATCTCAGGAAATATAAAAATATATTTTAAAAAATCATTCAAAATTCTATCACCTGAAGATAATCTACCATACTTTGGGAAGCATTTCCTTCCAGTCATTTTTCTATCCAGATAACAAAAGTAAACATTCTGGGAATATATTTGTGCCTTACTTTTCTTCTCTTATGGCACGTATCTCATGAGCATTTTTCCGTGGAGGTGGTGTGGGGTAGTGGTAAGACGGGATCTGAAGTCAGACAGGTGTGAATTTAAATCCTGGGTCTCTGTGATCTTGAGCGCATCACTTAACCTAAAAATTCCATCACTAAACCTAAGGTTCCATTTAGTCTCCTATAAAAACTGGGATAATAATGCAGACCTCATGGGATTCTGGTGAGAGTTAAATTACATAATTTATATAGAGTGGTGTAGAGTACTGGTGAAGAGTAAGTGCTTAATAAATGGTAGTGCTTATTTTTTCACTTACTGTCCTTTAAGAACTTTTTTCTTTGTTTTCTTTTTCTTTCCTTTTTTTTTTTTGAGATGGAGTCTCGCTCTGTTGGCCAGGCTGGAGTGCAGTGGCTGGATCTCAGCTCACTGCAAGCTGGGCTACAGGCGCCCGCCACTTCGCCTGGCTAGTTTTTTTGTATTTTTTAGTAGAGACGGGGTTTCACTGTGTTAGCCAGGATGGTCTCGATCTCCTGACCTCGTGATCCGCCGGTCTAGGCCTCTCAAAGTGCTGGGATTACAGGCATGAGCCACTGCGCCTGGCTAATTTTTGTATTTTCAGTAGAGATGGGGTTTCACCATGTTGGCCAGGCTGGTCTGGAACTCCTGACCTCAGGTGATCCACCCGCCTAGGCATCCCAAAGTGCTAGGATTACAGCTGTGAGCCACCACACCTGGCACGCCATTGCATTTTTAGTAAGAATTTGCTAGGTTATGCTATTGTAACAACCAGTTCCCAAATCTCTGGCTTTCAACAACAAAAATGTATTTCTTGCTCATGTTACACATCTGCTGGAGGCTTCTATGAGTTGGCCTTGTCTCTGTTCTACTTGTCTTCTTCACGGAGGATCCAGGCTGGTAGAGGAGAAAGAGTAGCAGCAGAACCACGTGAGGGTTCTTAAAGCTTCTGCTCAGATGTGATTTACATCACTTCAGCTCACAATCCACAGGCCAGAGCAAGTCACATGGCCAAGCCTGCCATCAGTGGGGTGAGGAAGTATACGCCTCTCACAGGGAGTGTGAAAGTTACATGGCAACAGGTGGGGAAGTATAATCCTCCCAAGGGGTGGGGAACAAATAATTGGAAACAATAATACAGTTTGCCACACTCCTTGTTCCCTGTTTTCTACTCCTCATCCTAATCACTTCTCTTTCTGAACTTCCTCGGAGGCTTCTCCCTGAATCCTCTTGCCTCCCTACACTGTGTGCTGATAAGTGCGATGGTGCTCAGCATATTTATTTATCTCACTTATACCATGGTGCTCAGCACACAGTGTGCTCAACAAATGGTAGCTCTTATTATTCTTATAGTTTATTGGTGGAACCCAGCCTATACCTTATGGCCCTGCATTTTTCTTGTTTCTGCACAGCTTGCAGCTGGTTAGGTAGAGGCTGTGCTTTTCCTTTTCTCCACAGGGCTTTGAGGTCTGAGCCAGCAGCTTCAGCCCCTCCCACCTACCCCACCCTGGTCCTCAGCATTTTGGTGCTCCCCACCTTGTCTCTAGGTAACTATGAGCTGGATGTCTCCCCCTATGAAGACACAGTGACCAGCAAACCCTGGAAAATGAATCTCAGCAAACTGAACGTGCTCAAACCAGGTGTGGAGGGCAATTAGGCTCGGGAACCAGAGGCTGGGGCTGGACCCTAGAGGAAGGGTGGCTGGGGAGGGGCACAAGTTGGGGGGCTTATAAGGGGAAAGTTTCTAGCCTACCAGGTGACTAAGGAAGACTGTGTCAGGCTGGAAGTGTGAGCTCTGGGGCATGGTCTGGTCTCACAGGTGTCTCCAAAGGACAGCAGTTATTAGTGAGGCCATTGAAGAGAGCCCATTAGGGCTCCCTGTTTCTACAAGGCGGGCCCCTGCAAAGGGTGTGGTGGGAGTGGCAGCAGCCCCAGGAAAAATTGTGCTGAAATGGAGTATTTACTTGCATTCAAGGCAGCTGGGAAAGTAGCATTTTTGTCCCTGAAGACTAGGAAATTGCTGTTTTCAACCATTCTAATGGGATGGGCGAGGTATTGGGCAGGAAAAGAGAGTGTGATTCTGCACGGGGTGACTCGGGGTGGGGAGCCATCAGTCTGGCAAGGACTGTGATGCATGTTTTTCAGGAAAGTGAGACTATGAGTTAATTGGGGAAAAACATACACACATGCTTTTTGAGAAAGATGTGAGCTTTGCTGTATAGTCAGTTTTTTATCATTAGAATTAGAATTTTGAGAAAAAGGCATAGAGTTTCATGCATGAAAAACTCTTAGTGACAAGCTTAGCAAATAACCTGTTGCAATTACTTGATTACTGTGGCTGCTGGAATATTCTGTTAATAGAAATATCACCATAATTTCCTAAGATTCAGAGTATGGGGAACAGAGTATACATGAATCAGTAAATGAAAGATGGGCAGGTGACATTAAAATGGAACAGGATAGGTGCAGATGAAGCCAAAACCAAACCAGAAACCTAAACTGGAATGTGGCTGCATGTGTTTTGGACAGTTCTGAAAGTGCTTCAGAATGTTGCAGGTACTCTGGGTTATCATTTCTACCATAGGCTCTCACAGCGCAGCACTGAGGAAAGAGGTGTGGTTTTCTGAGCTTTCTGGCTGCTTGAATTCTAGATAAATGGGTGTTCAATGCATATAGATGATGATAGTGATTATTCTTATTATTTTACCT
Source organism: Colobus angolensis palliatus (assembly GCF_000951035.1). NCBI lineage: Eukaryota > Metazoa > Chordata > Mammalia > Primates > Cercopithecidae > Colobus > Colobus angolensis. The sequence goes on along the minus strand of NW_012114511.1, from coordinate 3,510,719 downwards.
AGTCAAGATGAGGAGTTGGGCCGGGCACGGTGGCTCATGCCTGTAATCCCAGCACTTTGGGAGGCCAAGGCGGGCAGATCTCCTGAGGTCGGGAGTTCAAGACCAGCCTGGCTAACATGATGAAACCCCGTTTCTACTAAAAATACAAAAAAATTAGCTGGGCGTCATGGCGCGTGCCTGTAATCCCAGCTACTCGGGAGGCTGAGGCAGGAGAATTGCTTGAACCCAGGAGGCGGAGGTTGCAGTGAGCTGAGATCGCGCCACTGCACTC
>NW_012114511.1:3503859-3504223 GCF_000951035.1 Colobus angolensis palliatus | reverse complement strand
TTTTTTGAGACAGAGTCTTGCTCTATCACCCGGGCTGGAGGGCAGTGCTCACTGCTGCAACCTCTATCTGCCGAGTTCAAGCGATTCTCCTGCCTCAGCCTCCTGAGTAGGCTGGGACTATAAGTGCACACTACAGTGCCCAGCTAATTTTTATATTTTCAGTAGGGATGGGGTTTTGCCACGTTGGCCAGGCCAGTGTTGAACTCCTGAGCTCAAGTGATCAGCCCACTTCAGCCTCCCAAAATGCTGGGATTATAGGCATGAGCCACCATGCTTGTCCAACTCTTACTCTTTAATCTTTGTGCACTAATGTAATTATTACTTAGGATGTGCTGCTACTAGTGCCATGGCCAGATCAAAGGAC
>NW_012114511.1:3490632-3495224 GCF_000951035.1 Colobus angolensis palliatus | reverse complement strand
CCAGATGTCTACGAGCATACCTGGGGCTGATTGGTGAGGCTGGGGGCATGTGTAGGGAACCCCATGTTGGCTACGCCTGATGGTAGGAATGCTCTGGAGATAAAGGATGTGATCCTGACATGGGTGGAATAAGGTGGGAGCTAAAGTTAGGGTTAGCCTAGGCCCTGACTACCCTTTCCCTCTTCACTCCACAGGGACTGCCATGACCCCCAACTTTGTCAGCAATGTCAACACCAGTGTTGCCTTAAGCTGCACCTGTCGAGGCAGTGGCAACCTGCAGGAGGAGTGTGAACAGCTGGAAGGGTTCTTCTCCCACAACCCTTGCCTCAGTGAGTGTGCTGTACTTGCTCCCAGCCCCCGGGGCTGAGTCAGCTGGACTCAAGGGAAGGAAAAGGGTCAACTCTGTGGCCCAGGCTGGTTCCATCCATCTCCACCAGACAGAGCAGCTCCTAGCATAGGCTTTCATTGCCGTAGCCTGGGCCTTTCTTCTGTCTCCCACTCCCTGAGAAACCTCCCACGCTGCCTGTTCAACCTGTCTGGAAGCCAGGAACATCTCCAGCTCAAGAAACACGTAGAATGAGAGAGTATCCCACTTCCACCTCCCACCCACTTGCTCCCCTATTGCCCAGGGTCCCCGTGGCATTCCCTTTCCTTCCTTGGGAGCCTGAGAAATCTCCTGCCCCTATACCCTTCCAATGAGCCTTCTCTCCTCTCTTCAGCGGAGGCCATTGCAGCTAAGATGCATTTTCACAGCCAGCTCTTCTACCAGGACTGGCCACACCCTACCTTTGCTGTGATGGCACACCAGGTAGGGCCTCCTCTGTTACACCCCTCAGACTTTACTGGGCCAGCTGGGGAAAACCCAAATTAGGCAGACAAAGGGATAGAGGTGGGGGGCTGATCTCCTCATTACCATGAATATAGAGACCTCTACTGGATACCTCAGGGGAAGGGGAATACCTCTTGACTGAGGCTGAGGTAGTGAAGGGGCTGAAGAAAATCCCCTGAGATAACTCCATTCCATTTCTTCCACAGAATGAAAACCGTGCTCTGAGGTCACAGCCCTGGGTGCCCTCTCTTTTCTCCTGCACGCTTCCCTTGATTCTGCTCCTGAGCCTATGGTAGCTGGACTTCCCTAGGGCCCTCTTCTCCTCCACCACATCCAGCCAGACTTGCAGCCCACAAGGTGTGAGGAAAGGACGGCAGCAGAAAGGAGGTGCAGTGCACAGATGAGGGCACAGGAGAAGCTATCGGTTATGACCTCCAGATCCTTATTGGTCTGGTCCTCATTCCCTCCACCCTGTCTCCACTTCTGATTCATGCTGCCCCTCCTTGGTGACCACAATTTAGCCATGTCATCTGGTGGTGACTAGCTCCACCAAGCCCCTTTCTAAGCCCTTCCTCTTGACTACCAGGATCACCAGAATCTAATAAGTTAGCCATTCTCTATTGCATTCCAGGTTAGGGTTAGGGTAAGCAGGACTGGGTGTTCTGAGGTAGCCTGGAAAGACATTATCTTTTGTGAGGAAGGCTCCTGCCCGCTCGTCTCCTCCTCTGAATGGTGGATGGAAACCTACTGCCTGCACTGCCCTGTCCCCGGATCCTGCAGAACATCTGGACATCAGGAGCTGGAGCCTATGGGTCTTGCTTTATTCCTATTATTGTCCGAAAGTCCCTCTGGGCTCTTGGATCATGATTAAACCTTTGACTTAAGACTTTGCTCTTTTTCCATTTTCTCAAATTTTGAATATCTGTAGAACTAGGGTGTTAATGAAAGAACACAGGCCAGGTGATGAGACACAGCAACCCTACCACCAACTGCTATATGACTTCAGGTATATCTCCTAGCCTCTCTGTGTTCTTGACATGGAGTTGTAATTAAAAATAGCTTATGTGAGGCTGTGGACCCGGGATCTGCCCGAGCTCCAGCCATTTCTCAGATACTGCCTGGATCTGCCACAGATGGGGATTCTTAGTCAACCACACCATTTATTGAACACCTGCTTGGGTTATTGGCCTGCTCCAGATCATAATGGGGGCCAGAGGAAAAGACAGATTGGTTCTTTTTTTCTTTTTTTTTTTTTTTTTTTGACTCAGAGTCTCGATCTGTCTAGAGTGCAGTGGTGCGATCTTGGCTCACTGCAACCTCCTCCTCCCAGGTTCAAGCAATTCTCCTGCCTCAGCCTCCCAAGCAGCTGGGACTACAGGCGTGTGCCACCATGCCCAGCCAATTTTTATATTTTTATTAGAGACGGGTTTCACCATATTGGCCGGGCTGGTCTCGAACTCCTGACTTCAGGTGATCTGCCCGCCTCAGTCTGCCAAAGTGCTGGGATTACAGGTGTGAGCCACCATGCCTGGCCCAGAGGTTGTTCTTGATCTCAGGGAATTTGTAATCCTATTGGGATAAGGACACACCCACCCATGCAAAGTATAATAGTTGGAAGAATGTATTTATAGAGCTCTGGACATCTGTCTATTAATTGATTCACTCACTCTTTCAATAAGCATCTGATGAATGCTGACTCTGCAAGACACTGTTTTGTGTGCCAGAGATTCCAGGATAAAAGGACTTGGATCCTATGTTCAAACCTTTTACACACCAGAGCAGGGAAGCAGACAATAGTCCATAAGAGCAGTGCAGTATGACAAGTGATATATAATAATTACGATAATCCTTTTTTTTTTTTTTTTTTTGAGACAGAGTCTCTCTGTCACCCAGGCTGGAGTGCAGTGGCATGATCTTGGCTCACTGCAACCTCTGTCTCCCAGGTTCAAGCAGTTCTCCTGCCTCAGCCTCCCAAGCAACTGGGATTACAGGCTCACGCCACCACGCCAGGCTAATTTTTTGTATTTTTAGTAGAGACACAGTTTCATTATGTTGGCCAAGCTGGTCTTGAACTCCTGACCTCAGGTGATCCACCCGCCTCATCCTCCCAAAGTGCTGGGATTATAGGCGGGAGCCCCCATGCCTGGCCCTAATTATGATGATCCTCATTTATGGAGCCCATATTGTGTGCCAAGTACTACTGTGCATTAACTGTGTGCAAATACAGCCATTAATTCATTTAATCCTCCAGCAACATTTGAGTTTGTGAATCACAAGCTGTTAATATGTGACCTTGGGCTTAGCCTCACTGGGCCTCACTATCCGTATCTGTAACACGGAAAACCATGGCACCCACCTCATGAGGAATGAGAGAATCCATGTAAAAGCATTGTAGCTGACACACAGTAAAAACTCACAAAAGTTAACAATTACATGTTTTTGTAGAGAATTTGGACATTACAGACAATTCTAAAGAAGAAAGCAAAATCTTTAAGCTCACACTGTCAAGTGTCCAGACTGCTGCCTGCATATCTGTGACCTTGAGAATCTATGGGCATGTGTAATGTTACATAAGTGGGGTCACACACTGGATAGCAAAGTGTAAGTCACAGACATCGTTCAGCATCTGTAAGTAGAGTTGAGCTATATCATTCTATTTATCATCTGCATGACATGAGCTTATATTAATGCATATTCATACATGCATAGTTTATTTAACCAGTTCTGTGTTGATGGATATTTGGTTGTCTTCCTATTTCTTCTCTGAGCCAAGTTTAAGGCAGCGAGGGAGGTGACTGTGGGTAGGATGTACACAAAGCTGCCAGAGTGGTGGGTGGAATCTGTAAGTCTCTCTATATACATTCTTGTATTCCTGTAGCCTGCACAGCCCCAGGAAATGCTCAGCCAGGCTGCCTCCCTGAAAACTCCAGTGGGACACTGAGTTGACCTTCCTTCTTCCCCTCCCAGGAAGATCTCTGAGCAGTCAAGTCCTCTCCATTTGCCCTGGCTTCATTAACCTGGGGCTGGGGGTGTGAATGGTATAGTCATTTCTTGCTAAGTACTTGAATTAGACTAATAGGTCATGTATGCTTTTCTCTGAAAAAGGTCCAAATTTCTGGTAAACAACCAGACCACATTTCCAGCCCAGGGCCCAGAGCCAAGACCCTGGGTCAGGGTGCAGTGGCTGAACTGAAGCTTTTAATGGTGTCGTGGCTGTCTGGGATGGTTGATGCCATTAGACTAGCTTCTGGGCAACAAGGTAGGAAGGACTTTTGGTAGCAGTGGTAAATGGAGAGTGCTAAATTACGAGTCTCTCCATGGTTGGGGTGGATCAGACTATCTCCTAAACAACTATTTCCAAATTCATTCATTCATTCATTCATTCATTCATTCATTCATTCATTCAACAAACCTTTAATAAGCACTTGTCTTGTCCCAGGTCTTGAGTATTTTTGCAGGAGATAAGATCTGGGCTGGGCACAGTGGCTCACGCGTGTAATCCCAACACTTGGAGAGGCCAAGGCAGGTGGATCACCTGAAGTCAGGAGTTTGAGACCAGCCTGGTCAACATGGTGAAACCCCATCTCCGTTAAAAATACAAAAATTAGCTGCATGTGGTGGCAGGCACCTGTAATCCCAGCTAGTCAGGAGGCTGAGGCAGGAGAATTGCTTGAATCCGGGAGGCAGAGTTTACAGTGAGCCGAGATTGCTCCATTGCACTCCAGCCTGGGCGACAGGGTGAGACTCCATCTCAAAAAAAAAA